>NW_017731542.1:2745186-2786692 GCF_001890085.2 Hipposideros armiger | reverse complement strand
CGGATAGATGTGGACAGAGGATAGGGCAGCATCGGTGAGGTGAGGGTGGTGATGCGGGAACCCAACACATGTGGGTGGATTTCACGTTAGTGTCTGGGATAATTTTTCTAAAATATCCATTTTTTCTTCTCCCCGAGCCCCCCCCCCTGCCAATTGTAAGTGTGTGATGCTCTGTGGGTTCATGACCTCAAGGGAATTGAAAATAGTCCGTTAGTTTCTCTTTCCTTCCAAAACCCTAAGCCTGATAAGGAAACGCTGAAAGATGCCCCTCCTTCCTCTGCCTCATAAACTTCTGCTTCTGTAAAGGGTCATCCCAATCAACATGCAAATAGGATCTTTCTTCCGCTAGAATAAAAGTCCTTCCTCGACACCCCTCCCCTCATCATCTTCCAGCTCTCACATCATTTCTTAAGTTTTTTTACCACAAAACTTTGTGCGGTTTATCTACCGACTCTCACCTCTCCCCACTCAGGAGCCCGTCTCCTTCTCTCCCCTTGAGATCCCTCTTCCGAAACGCTGCAATAATTTCCCTGTTGGCAAACAAACTTTATGGGAGGTTTTATTAGAAATACTCTCTGTTCCAGTTTCTATGACAGGAGAGTAACTGTACAGCTAGAAAGAGGCTCTCCAGGGCACCCAGGGACAGACACACCAGGACGGAGGCTCGGGCCTCAGCGAAGACACTGTGGCTGCAACCACTGGGTGTGGAGAACTTTGTAGGGTTTCCCTGCCCAGAGCTGGTCCACAGTTACTGGACCAATGGGAAGTTTCTCTGGGGCACAGGGAAACTGAGGCCCGTGGGTGGCTAGAAAGAGTTGGGGTGCACTGTGGATAAGAGGCCCTTAGCACACAGGTCCACATCATAAGGGCCACAAGAAACAAACATCCAGGACCGAGGCAAGCCGAGGCTGACAGGTGGCATGCGGAGAGAGCCAGGGTGCCACGTGGGTCACTGGAGAGACGGCCTCTGCAGGACTCCTGCACACTTCTGTGTACAACCTGGGCCTGGGGAGCTCTGGGTCCCTCCACAGGTCAGGCAGCAGCCCCAGTTTGTCCACGGGTGGGGTTAAGGGGAGAGTACAAGATGCAGCCACCTAGGCGGGCCCATCCTACGCCATCTGCAGTTTCAGGCTACATGAGCACTGCCCATGAAAAAGCTGCAGAAACACGTTGTCCCCAAATGCTGGAGAAAGCTGCACCTTGCATGCACTTCACACTGGAAAAGCCACACTGCTAATCAGTAAAAAGAGAAAAAAAAAAAATCTTGCTCCCCAGCTGCCTGGCAAATGAGCCGCAAGAGCCAGAAAGGAAAACCCCGTCTTTCTGCAATGTCTCTCCAGCACCTTCTCCTGACATCCGACCAGCTGGCAAAGAAAACCTATTAAAGAGGCCCATCTCCATTTGCACAGATGAGGCAAGAAGGATGAATTTGGAACGGAATCAATAAATTGATAAGTGGCAAAGCATAGCCTATGCCACCCAGCCTCACCCACCAGGACGCTTGTGAAACATTTCTTGGGACCTTATCTGTGATCCATGAAGATAACTGCCTTCAACAACAGGAGAAGGATTCCTCGTAAATCATCCCTTATGTGTGTGAAATGATTGCCTCAGTCATCGTCTTGCCATTAGTAAGGTCACAGCAGCATGAACTGGGCTAAAGCTATGCAGGCAGGAGACACACTGATAAACAAGCCCTGCCTGGGAGCTCGGGACAGAAACTCAATGGACTCAACTTTCGCCAGTTCAAAATGTACCCTCTCCTGGACACACCGCCAAGACTAAACGCTCTAGGACCCACAGGTAAGCTATCTTTTCTGTAAGATGGAAGGAGTAGGCACAAGGGTTAGCAGTAACCTACGGGAAACACTGCAACGTCTTTGAAAGCAGTAAAACTAAGCCGTTTATAAAGAGCTGTAGTTTATATCTGGGCTCATTCTTGCATGTTTTCTTTTTCCTTAAGTAAGTATAACAAGTATCACATTTTCTGAAAAGTAAGAGGGATCCAGTAAATAAATAAATAGCACTGCTATCATGACTCGTAAATTTTTGGGGAATAAAAATGTACTCTGAATATTCAGAGAAGTTGTTACTCTTGGATCTTAAGCAACATTAAATATGTAATATAATTACACCTCTATTTCCTTTCCTAATATTTTTCCCAGCTTCATTTCTAAATCATCAATTTTTCCACATTTTCCTCTTCAGCTATTTAAGTAGTACAGTAAGCTTGTTTTCAGCTAGTTTTAATTAAAACATTATCTATGAGCACTTTCAAGCCAGACTGTCACCATCAAAGCAAAGGAAAGAATTGAGGCAATTTTGGAGAAAGCTCAGTGCCAAATCAAATTACTAAGATGAATGTTTTAATTTTACTAGTTTTCTTCAACCAACCTTAAATAAACTATGTGGGTGATTATTCTGTATAGAGATTCGCATGGCACAAATCAATGTTAAGTCCGAATAAGGGCTGAGAGGAGGTGGGGGAAGGGGAGCCCTGCGTCCACTGGGCTCGCTCCTGGGTAAGCCGGTTTGGTCAGAGCCTACTGTGCGACGGGCACTGGGGAGTCACTCCAGAAACGGGGCGTCACAACAAAACCTGTTCCCCGGAGAAGCGGACTGTAACTACGTAAACAAACGATCAGTGAATAACTTCAGGGGAGATAAGTGTGATGGATAAGATCAACCAGGGCAGGTGGGATAGCTAAGGAAGGCCTTGGGGGTGGAGAAAGAGGTGGGGGAGTTTATGGACGACACCTGCCCTGGGGTCTGGACGACGGGACGCCTTCCCCAAACACAGAAAACGCAGACCACCCTCAGGACAGGAGGGCCCGAGTCCGGCGGAAGCAGGCAGGAGGGACCGTGCTGGCGAGGTCCCGCGCTAGTCAGCTCCAGCTGCGCCCCACGCGTGGCTCAGGCAGGTTGTCCTGCCGCCAAGGCGAGGTGCCAACCCGGACCTGTGGCATCCTATCTGAACACACTCTGCTCCCTGGACGTGGGTGTTCTTGACCCAAACAGCTAAAGCCTCCCTCTGGGGCCATTCAAGAGCTCTTCGCTTTTGTGTCCCAAGCACCAAGAGGGTGGGGAAGGCAGGAGTGGGCAGCAGTGCGCACTGTCTGGACGTGCTGGACGTGTCACAGACTGGCTGCTAGGCTGTCCACTCGCCTCCCTGCGAGGGGCGGGGCTGGGGGCAGCGAGGGCCTTGTCTGCGCTCTCGCCCTGCACCGCCTGCCCACGTGAGGTGCAGGCCTAATCTCTTAGGAGCTCGCAGGAGGGTCGGGAATATGCCTGTATGCCTCCAAGTGGAAAGCCACCATGTGTTTTCAGCGTGGCGCCCCGTGCTTACCTGGCCCGTGAGCTTATAAATTCACTCTGCAAACATGGGCTGAGAGCCCGGGAGGCAGGCAGCGCTGGAGGCGCAGCAGTGAGCTGAGTGGGAGGGTCACACCCGGGGCTCCCAGCGTTTACCATCCAGCAGGAAGGCAGATTTGAAAGGATCAAGACACGAGCAGTGCTCACTGCAGAGGAGAGAACGGGTTGTACAAAGCACAGGGTCTAACTGAGGTGGGAAGGGGCGGCTCAGGGAAACCTCGCGAGATAAGGCGAAGCTGCAGGTAAAGTGAGTCAGGCTGGGAAACGAACACTGACACAGAGTGAATTATGGCCACGGGACGTTCCAGGTCTAGACAACAGCCTTGAAGCACGAAGAACCTGGAGATTTCCAAAAGCTGGAGAAAACAAAAAAAAAAAGAAAAGAAAAGAAAGAAACCCTGAGGCCAGAATGTGGAGAGTGAAATCAAGGAATCGTGGACATGTGAAATTGAAAATATATCTTAGGACCAAATTATGCAACCCCTGTAGAACACGCCATCGATTCCAAGGGCAATAGCAAAGTACTGTAAAAGGGTTTAAAAACCCAAGAGTAACATGATCAAGTTGCATTTTTAAAAGGTCACTGCCTACCGTGTGGAAACAGGTTGATAAAAGCAGATAGAAGGGGGGCCGGCCGAGTGGCGCGATGGTTAAGAACTCGCTTGGGATGCCAGAGGGCCCCGGTTCGGATCCCACATATGAGGGCCAGTGACACTGCCCTCTACAGCTAAGATGCTGAACAACAGCTCAACCTGGAGCTGGGCTGCCATGAGTCGCCGGCGACGGCGTGGGCTGCAGTCCCTGTGGCAGTGGATTGCCATGGGCTACCGTGTGTGGCCAGCGGCCAGCGTGAGCGGCCAGCAGCCGCAGTGAGCGGCCGTCCAGAAGCCGGCGACTGATCTGCCTCGCCAGAGAAGAGCGCAATGATGGTGCCAACTTGGGCCAGTGAAGCAACATCCTCCACAACTAGATTGAAGAACAAAACGACAGCAACTTGTCTGTTCCCCTTTCCCCAATTCCCCAGCACTGTTCCCATCCCCCCAATTCCCCAATAAAAATCTAAAAAAAAAAAAAAAAGCAGATAGAAGGGGATAAAAGCAGGTGCAGAAAGATCCGTTAGATGAAGCTGTGCGTCCAAGGTAAAAGGTAGGGTGACAGGTAGTGTATTGGAAAAGGGGTGGGGGGAGAGAGTGGGGTGAATTTCTCAGCACCGAGTCTGGACCTAACAGACGCGCCCTAAATATTAATATATTCCAATGCTTTGACCCTCCCCAGCATTTGTGAGTCGGGAGCTGTATTTCCATTTTACAATTGAGGAAACAGATTTCAAGACGCTGAGCACAATGTCCAGGGTCGCAGAGCTGGTGACCCCAAAGGCTGGAGTCTGGGAACCCAGAGGGAGCTGTGCTTGTGCTCCCAGGACGCCCCAGGCACTGCCCTCAAGTCTGATAATGGAAAGGAGGATGAATCCGAAAAACTAACCTTTCTGAGTGCTTCGTGTTTGCCAGGCACGGGGCACTCAGCCTGTGTGGCATGGTTCCGCCCACAGCCTGTTCTGCACATGAGAATTCAAGCGTGGAGAGCCGAAGACTACAGAGCTAGTGAGGGCTGCAAGCAGGAATTGGATGCAGGCGCTCCATCCAATTCCAGGGCTCCTGGCTCCTAACCACTGTGCAATACCGCCCCCTGCTGTCCCCAACAAGCCAAACAGCTGCCAATGGCGCGGGGCTGCAGCAGCCACTCGTGTGGTCTGCAGGTGAGGATGCGAGCCTTTTCCAGGAAAACGATTGTATCTCACCTGGATCATGGGAGGGTGAGGGTGATCAGCAGATGGTGAGGAGGCAATAGAGGAAAGAAGTCAAACAAAAGACGTGTCCAATCTGCAGACTTCACGAGCAATGGAAGTCTTACACGCCCCATTTATCAGTGTAAGTGTGAGCAAAGGGCAGCCTGCACCCCCAAATGAGATCTGCTGGTCAGCGCTGCTGACTCTCTGGACTATCTAGCCCCACTAAGACTGTAACATATCTGCCACTGTTGTCAACTGGAATCCACTGAACTGGACACTTAGGCTAATTTCTAAAAGAGAAAACCCAAAATCTCGGTGGCTCGAAACAACATGTTCACTTCCTCTCACACATCCCAGGCAGGTCACAGAACACTCCAAGAAATGACTTAGAGACTCAGGCTCCTTCCATCTTTGTACCACCTTCAAGGTACCACCTCTCTAAGTTTGTCACCTAAGGGAACAAGGAATGATTGAGCGAGAATAAGAGATTTTGTGTGATGGGCCATTAATTGGCAGTCTGTGACACAGCCCCACTTAATGCAAAGGTGTTGGCAGGCGTGTTTCGCTGTGTGCCTGGATGAGGACAACGAGCCGACTGGGCCAGACCCCCAGGCACCAGAACATTTTTTTTCCTGTGCACACAGCATTCCCAGGTTGGCCCGGGAAGGCTCCCCAGAGTTCCACCAGTCACGGCTTCCAACTCAGGGGTCAGGCCCTCCTCCATCAGGCCCCATGTGCCGCCCTTGGTGCCCAGTCTAGAAACTGGAGAGGCAAGTGATGGCTCTGTCTCCTCTCAATATACAAGGACTGGGTAGCTGTGATAAACTGCCACTGGGGAAAAGAAGACCCCAGTCGCTGATCCACTGGGACGCTTGGACCCTGCAGGACAGGCATTGTCCAGCTCCTCTGCCTGGGTCTGGGGGGACCCTGGGCAGACTGGTGCTGCTCTCTGAGGGGAGCTGCACATTCTGTTTTTCTTGGAGATCCCTGCATCTTCCCTCTTGGGGGGTTCTTCCTTTTTCCTGATGCTCCCTTATCTGAGTTGGGTGCTGGGGACTATTCTTTCAAGGAAATAGCTTCAGATCCCACTTTCTACCCATGACCCAGCCAAAGACTTTTTAGATTAAGTTGGTAGTTTATCAGCAATATAATTCCTTCAAAAACTTAGAAGCCTGATCTATTTGTTTCCAACAGTTCCATATGGCTGTAACCACACCCAAAGCATTTTGTACAAAATTTACAAATCTCCCTTTTTTTGTTTTTTTGTTTGTTTGTTTTTTGCTTTCTCGTGCCCTTGCCTCCTATATCGGCTTAAAAGTGGGAAAACAACTCCTTGATCTGACCACTGCCATGGGGCTGAGTTGTAACATGGCTTTGTCGCTCAAAGGCTTTTATTTTGACATCTCATTCCATACTGTTTGTGTTCCAGATGTAGTTGGAATTTCCAACCCTTCACAAACCCAAACTTCTGAACTTCCTGTTTGCAAACAAGCCAGTTTTCTCCTGAGTTCTTCCCCGTTTTAAAGCATGCCAGCGCAACCCATTGTAGCAAACACACATTAACACTTTGATTTTTTTTCCGACCACTTTCGCTGGAGTTGCCGAATCATGAAGCTCACATTCTACTTCCAAAGATATTGCAGGCAATAATTTCCCTAAACATCTTCAGTGTATAACATAGATCACCATCTTTCTTATCACCTGATTCTAAATCCACGTCACACATCAGGTTGCTGTTATGACAGCCTTCCGAAGCACCAATTTTGTATATTAGTCCTGGTGGTTTAATTGCCGTACCAATTCTCAATCTCACTGTCTTAACACAAGACTCACTGTCTTTCTCCTTCATATCACAGTGCAATCAGTTGGCTGGTTCTCCTCGAGACAGTAGCTCAAGGATCCAGGCGCCTTCCCTCTGTGGCATCTCCATAATCGGCACGCAGCCGCCACGCTGCCCCCTGGAGGAGGAAGAGCTTTGGATGTGCAGCTGGAAGTGCTGTCAGTGTGTCCACCACATGCCACCGGCCAGAGCACAGTCAACAGCCCACATACCGCAATGGCGCTGGGAGGTCGCTTATCTGTGTCCCCGGGAAGGGAAAGAAGGCAGATATTGGAGAGCTCTGGCAATCTTGGTCACACTGTTTATAATCATCGCAGATGGGTTTCTTTTGTCTCTTCCCTCTACAGTTACAGATGATATATAATAAATCAAATAAAATTCAGATGGGAATGAGAATTTCATACTCTTCAGAGGCCATTGAGATTTCAAGAAAGGTACTTGTAAACAGGTAGAATATAGTGCTGTCAATGTATTTATGTGTTGCAAGGCAGGCAGCGGGAGGGGTGCTTACACTGAGGAATCTTCCTGATGCTCACACATCACCAACCGTCATAACACGTGGGTTATATGACAAACATTTCCTGAGTGGCTGCTAAATGCCAGGTACCAAGCTAGGAAAGGGAGCCAGGAATACAATGGTGACCAAATCATATGAGTCCCTGCATTTGTGGTATTTCCATCCTATTATAGGAGAGACAGATACGCAATCTCCCACTTAAGTAATAATTGATTAATTTAATCAATGTATGCATGAAAAGTACAGGACAATTAAGAAAGCAGACGGAGAGGCCTAGCTTGGAAGTCAACAGAAGCCCCAAAGCATTAAGCTGGGCCCTGAAAGGTTAGGAGTCAGCCGTGTGAAGAGATGGGGGAGCAACATCCAGGTTTCGGGCTTTACAGCTGGGCAGGGCAGGGCCCATCCTGAGACAGGGAGCACTGTGTTTGCATCCAGCGGCCTTGGATGGGAAGACCCTGGTTTCATTTTAGGGTACATTGAGGCAAGGTACCCTTTGGAGGTTTCCACTAGGCAGTTGATATTCAAGTAGGGCCCATTTAAGAGGTCTGGAGCGGCGCTGTAACTTGGGAAGATGTCTTATTGCTCCACTGTTCTATCCTCCAAGATGCGCCTCACCCTCCCTCCCCAGAATTCATCATCCATGGGGAAACTCCCAACACTCACTGATCCATCATCCAGCCCTGTTGCCTTAGGGCTGCACGCCTCTAGGAGGGCTGCTTTTAAACGGAAGGATTCTCAGCTCCCACTAATTAATTTTAAATTGGCAGCCCAAAGATTTGGTTAAATGGTGAGTCATTAATGCACAGGTAAGAAAGGGCTTTTATTTTTAGGTATCACTCCTCAGGTGGGGATGGAGGACAGCAACAGCACTACAGGAAGCAGTCACAAAGAGCAACCGGCCGTCCTAGGAGCCGGGGTTCCATAAAAACACAAGAAGGTGCCCAGCGAAGGAAGAAGGCAAGGCAGAGGGACTCGTTGCCCTAGTTTCCTTTTGCCGGTTTATTCAGTGCCTAGAGCAGGAGGCGCTGGTCTGAAATCCAGCTCTGCATTGCTGTGAATGTGTATCTTTGCCTAAGAAATGAGTGTTCATTTAGATTCTGAATATGAGTATGTTAGTAGGAGTGCATTTGTTTTAACTCATTTAATGATGACTTTACTAACGCTGAGGATCAGGTGTCTTTGGAAACCCTAGAAAATGATGTGCAATAAATCTTCAGATGGATGCAAATGCAGGAAAAGAAAGCTGGTTAAAGGTCATCTTCCAAGGAGCCAGGACAAGCAGCAGCCATGAAAAACGGGCAGCTATGTTAATCTCTCAGGGGTGTGTTGATGAAGACAGGCAGAGCTGTTTGCATTTCCAGTCTCTCAAAGGAAGGAACACACCACGTTAATTAAATTCACTGATGATAGAAACAGTGAAGGTGGATTAATCAATTCTCAGAGCCGAACAATTTTCTTTAAAACCTAGTTTTACAAATAAGTACTAGAATTCACCAAAAGAGAGCTCTGGTCTTAGAGAATGTGCTGGACATGCAGATGGGCGCACGCGCGCGCGCACGCACACACGCACGCACACACACACACACACACACACACACACACACACTGCAGAAGGAAGCACAGTAAGGACTACTTTCATTGCCAGACATCATGATGTACGCTTCCACTACATTTAACGGTTTGGTATCATTATCAAAATGGGCAGACACATCAATGAAAATACAGAAATCTATCCAAGGACATGATTACTTAGAATATGATAGAGTTTGTACTTCAGATCCTTGGGGAAAACAGGAATTATTTAATAAATAAATGGTAATTGGATTATTGATTAAGTAATTAAAAGAAAAATAAACTCACTCCAAATTTACTTCAGAATGGATTTAAGAGTAAAATTAAACTATAAAAACAAAATCGGAGTATATGGAATAATTATGTGTTTGGAAGTATTCCATTCTGTGTATTGTGTTTATAGAAAAAGGATATATAAGATATACATAAGGGAATTCAGGAAGCCATGCTTGATTAGGAAAATGCAAGAAGAAATAGACAAGATAAGGAGGAACAGGTAGAATATTTACAATCGTCTGATCAAACGAAAGAGATGAGCCAAGAACATCACATCAAGTGAGGAAAACATTATGGCTAAAAGTAAACTGCATCAGCACCACTCATGGTTGCCTAGGTTACAGGACATTCTTACAGTGCTAATGACACAATAATTAGCAAAACTGCAATCAAATCCTTACAAAGCAATGACTATTAATCAGGAGTGAAATGACAAGAACTTCAGAGAACTCTTTGGGGCATACCATTCTGATAACCAACACTGGCTCCACCATCCAACATGGCAGCTATTTCCACTTTCCATACATCCTGCCTAAGGCAGGTCTGTGACTTAGCCTCTCCCCTCCCAGCATGTTCCCATACCTCCTGAAGAGAACGTGTTTAATTTCATGAGCATCCACAGCCAACAAAGAATAGCCAGAAAAGGACTCCCCTCCTCAACATATATTAGAGATACGCTCCATTCCTAATACTTCCATAACCATACGTGCCTTTGAGAAGGTAGCAGTGTTTTATGGGTTTTCGGAGGGCATAATTACTTATTTCCCCAACTTTTCATTGTGGTAAAATACACGTAACATACAATTTAACATCTTAACCATTTTTAAGTATAGAGTTCAATGGTAGTAAATACATGAATAATGTTATGCAAACATCACCACCATCCATCTCCATAACTCTCTTTATCTTATAAAATTGAAATTCTATAACCATTAAACAATAATTCCCCATTCCTTCTCCAACCACCATTCTACTTTCTATCTCTATTAACTAAATTACTCTACAGCTGGAATCATACACTATTTTTCATTTTGTGGCTGGCTTATTTCAGTTACCATAATATTATCCTCAATGTTCACTCATGCTGTAAGCATATTACCTTGTCAGAATCACCTTCCTTTCTAAGGCTGAATAATGTTCCATCAAATGTATATACCACCTTTTACTTATCTATTCACCCATTGATGTACACTTGGATTGCTTCCACATTTTAGCTGTTGGGAATAATTCTACCATGAACATGTGTACACTAATATCTCTTTGAGATCCTGCTTTCAATTC
This sequence comes from Hipposideros armiger, assembly GCF_001890085.2. NCBI lineage: Eukaryota > Metazoa > Chordata > Mammalia > Chiroptera > Hipposideridae > Hipposideros > Hipposideros armiger. The sequence goes on along the minus strand of NW_017731542.1, from coordinate 2,776,045 downwards.
TTTTGGGCATATACCCAGAAAAGGAATTGCTAGGTCATATGGAAATTCTACTTTTAATTTTTTGGGGGGCTTGCCATGCTGTTTTCCACAGTAGTAGCTATACCATTTTATATTCCCAGCAACAGTGGACAAGTGTTCCAATTTCTCCACATCCTCACCAAAAGTAGTTTTCTGATTTTTGATTAGTAGCCATCACAGCGGGTGTGAGGTGGTATCTCATTGTGGTTTTGATTTGCATTTCCTAATGCTTAGTGATGTTGAGCATGTATTCATGTGCTTATTGGCCATTCATGTATCTTTTTTTGGAGAAATTTCTATTCAAGTCCTTTGCCTGTTTTTGAATTGGGTTATTTTTTTGTTTTTGTTTTTGAGTTTTAGTTCTCTATGTATTCTGGATATTAATCTCTTATCAGATATATAATTTGCAAATATTTTCTCCCATTCTGTGGGTTGCCTTTTTACTCTTTTGATAACAAATTTTTTAATTTTTAATGAATTCAACTTGTCTGTTTTTTTTTTTGTTACCTGTGCCTTTGGTGTCATATCTAAGAAATCATTGCCAAATCCAATGCCCTAAAGTTTTTGTCCTTTGTATTCTTCTGAGAGTTTTATTGTTTTAGGTCTAACATTTGGGCCTCTGATCTCTTCTGAGTTAATTTTTGTATATAATGCTAGATAAGGGTTCAACTTTATTCTTTTGCTTGTGAATATCCAGTTTTCTCAGCACCATTTGTTGAAAAGAGTATCCTTTCCCCATTGAATGGTCTTGGCACCCTTGTCAAAAATTATTTGAGCATACATATATAAAAATTTATTTCTGAACTCTATTCTGTTGGTCTATGTGTCTGTCTTTATGCCAGTACCACACTGTTTTGATTACTGCAACTTTGTAGTAAGTTTGAAAATCAGCAAGTATGAGTCCTCCAGTTTTGTTCCTTTTCAAGACTGTTTTATCTATTCTGGGTCCCTTGAAATTTCAAATGAATTTTAGGATGGCGTTTTTAAATTTTTCTGTAGAAAATATCATTGGGATTTTGATAGGGATGCCCTGAATCTCAATCATTTTGGGTAGTATTAAGAAAGCAAAACCTATGCAGACTGTGTGTATGTGTGTGTGTGTGTGTGCCATGCACACTTACCTTTGTGTTTCTGCACTGAATGAGTTCTGTGGTGAAGCATAATATGATAAATCAAGAGCAAAACAGAAACACAAAAAATACTAATTTTCTCAGAGTAATTGAATTATTGATGACTTCGCTTGCTTGTTTTTTGAGAACTTATTTTTCTGTGATTTGGAAAAAAGTTTGGAGTAACGCCAGTTATACTATGGATTACTCTCCCTCCTCCTAATTTATGCAACACATATAAGGAATAAAATTCCAAGCAATCTTTTTGTAATTAGCTCACAAAATGGCTGAGGATGCTTTGGGGCAAACGGTTTATACTGTTTGGCTGATTGGTTTCTTCTCTCTCTCTCTCTCTCTCTCTCTCTCTCTCTCTCTCTCTCTCTCAGTTCTGTATTTTAGGAGTATTTAGTCTTCCTGTAAAATTGTTTTGGGGCAACAATCGTCATTTTTGCTGACTGCTTTTTGGAATTAAATTCTTTGGGAGTGATACCAGGGAAAGATAAGCCTCTAGGTGTCCATTCCAATAAATTACACAGGTTTTGTAAAAAGAGAGTCAGGACACCCATCACACCCCTGCTTTTGTGACTGCATGAGGATAATGCAAGAAAAAGCTTCCTGGGTAAGCACACATGCTCTGTTCTGCCTTGTTCCCCGCGCTGTCTTCTAAGGAGCTGGGTGTGAGGAAGGCTGGCGGGACTCCCATTCTAGACACAGCACAAAGGGGAGGGTCCCTGCCTCTCCCAGTCATGCAAATTCTCATTTTCCTTCTGTTCATTTGTTTGTTTATTTTGGTTCACTTGTCACCTTGCGTTGAGTTTTGGGAAGTTTTACAAATGTGCCAAACAGCGAAAAGGTAAAGATAAAGTGCAGTTAAATTTGGTTGTAAAAGGTTTTATTCCTACTCATATCAGCCCAGTCTTTATAATAAAAGAGAATCAGGAGAATTTTGGTGAAAGTAGCAGACGACACACGTTTCTCTTTTCCATCTCCCAAAAGTCTGCTAAAGTGACAAAAAAAGGTTTTTCACAAGGATGAAAATTATAAGAGAACAAGAGTAAGCAAGCGGTTTCAACTAACATTTTGAAAACCAAACTGGACGGAGCCTTGACAGCAACGAAGGCCATCGATCCATGGTCCACAGCTGAGTGCCTGCCCAGGGGACTGTGGGAAAGACTACAGCCACTCTCTCTTCTCCCACAGACTCCCAGGGACTGCAGCCTGGGACACCAGGATCACGGAGTGGTGATGACTTAGGGAGCTGAGAAGGAGGGACCCACTGATGTCTAGACACAGAGCAATTCCAGCCTCTGCTTCTGCCCCTCCCCATGCAGTAAGGAGGGATCAGAGGTTCATTACCCCCAAACCCATGGAAATAAAAGGAGTGAAAACTCACAGATGCAACAGTAGAGAGCTCAGCCAGGGTTCTTTTCGGCGGCACATGTGCTAAAATTGGAACATAACACACAAGATTAGCTCACTGCACAAATTAGTGAGGCATTCTGTATTTTTTTTTTTAATAAAAAAAAAAATAAGAAAGAAAGAAACCTCAGCCAACCAGGAGTTTGCTCCCCTCTCCTGCTCACCCCTCAACTCCCCACACCAGTCACAAGATTGAGGCTTTTTCTCTGAATACACTAAGCATCCCCAGAGAACATGCCTTCAGGCACTGAAAACCGAGGACACCCCACAAAAGACCCTGCCACAACTTAATCACTCTAGAGTGACTCATTCTTTCATTGTAGGTGCTCAGTAAACAATTGGGTAATGCACTCCTTCATCCCACAAGCATTAAATGGTGCCTACGATATTCTAGGTGCTGTGCATGAAGCAATAAATACAGTCCTCCCTGATGTAGCTTATATTCTTGCACTCCCCAACCCCTGCCACAAAAAAAAAAAAAAAAGAACCAAAAACTAGAGAATACGGCAGTCAATGTGAGAGCAGAGAGAAGTCAAGTCGGGTGAGGGCACAGCAGTCTCGATGGAGAGCTCCTGTTAATGTGAGAATGTCCACCCAGCAAGGACACCAGCCAGGTGAGAGGAAGGCAAGGAGAGTGAGTCAAGATGACGCAGAGCAAGGAGGTGGGGCTCCGGTCACGTGTGTCCTGCAAGGCAACAACAGGCCCTTCGCCTTTCCTCAGAAGAGCTGCAAGCCCACGCGAGGACAGAAAGGATGGGCGCGCATGTCTGAAGGCCCGTTGTTGCGGGGGTGTGGGGAACAGGCTGCTTTCTCCCAGATCCCTTCCCTGATCTCTGTCCTGAGAGGGACAGCAGGAAGCCTGGCCCTCGCTGCTCCTCACGGCTCCAGTAGGACAGCTTTGCCACTTCCTGGAAGGTGAGCCCGAGAGGCTCCGGGGACGATGGGGTCACAGGCTGAGGCACAAGCCACGTCTTTCTCTGTTTCAGGCAGTAAAGTCTCCATGTTGCCAGAACACGGTGTGGACCCCGCATGATTCTAGGTTTTTCTGTACAACACTGAAAGCCAGTTATAAAATGGAATAGCACGTTAGTGGCGGAAGTAGACTTGACTGAGCTCTATTCCAAAACTCTGTGTTCCCTTATTTTCTATGTCTAGATTTATGCATAATTCTAAATAAATTTTAAATAAATAAATTGGTACCACCTTTTCCAGAATTAAAAGGCATGAGACTCCAGATTGAAAGTGGCCCACAAAAGATTCAACACAATAAATGAATACCGACACAGAAAAAGTCCTTAAAAGCAACTTACCTTATGTTTCAAGAGCCTTGAAAATACTCAAAATTTTTACCAATTACACATTTAAATGTATTTCACAATGGAAACTATCAGAAATGTGAACAATATCTATATAAGATCTCATATAATTATCTGCAAAAGCAAAAGTCGTGAGAAAATATTTAAGTCTAGCTAAAGATTAAAGTACTTATATCTATGTGCTAAAATACTTTGTAATAAATAATAAGATTTGCAGATAACTTTTATGAAATTAGACACATTTATAATGTTAACAATGCATAAAAATAATATATAAAACTCAAATATGTAAAGAAAAAATGAATACAAGTTTTTAAAAAATATATGACCATATTTATTAGAATTGGGATACTGTATATGGTTATTTTTATTTTTGTATCTTTTCACATGTCAGTAGTTACCAAATTTCTCCAATGGCACTTGCATAATGAAGAAAATAAAAGGATGACATAAAAAGATATTAAAAGGAAATTGAACAGAACATTATTTGATCCTTGGAGACAGAACGTGCTATATTTAGAAACCATGAAATGAAAGAAATTAGATAAATAGGCAAAAAACATAAACTAGTGATTCATATTTTGTAAGAATATGATACAGCAAACAAGCACATGGGAAAAGGCCCAATCTCAGATGGTAAAAAGAAAGAAAAACAGTGTAAAATTAGTGAAATAAAGACTAAGACAATGTATAGACAAACTGAAATGAAACAGTGACTTGAAAATGTTTGGAGTATGCATTGTAATGAAACATTTTGAAAGTATATATAAGCATTATATGCGTGTGTATTCATACACACCCACAGATATACACACATACTCATCATTGCTAATCACTGAACAACTTCAGCTCTGCATTTCCATGCTAAGCACCCGACTGCAAAACAGATAAAGCTTTCTCACAATGCAAACTACTAGAGAAAAACCAAACAGATAACAGAAAAATGGTAGGTAGAATCACACACGCACAAATGTACACATATGAATTCACATACGAATGAAATATTTTATACCCAATTAAAATTGCCTTTAAAGATTTTTTCATTAAAAATATTTATATCTGAATGGGTAAATGTAGACAGTATCACAGGAAGTGAAACAAGTACAAAAGTGTACAACCACGTAAATAAAAGATATCAATTAGTATTCATTAAATACTATATGTTAAACACTCTGCTCAATGCTTTATACACCTAATGTTGCTTAATCCTCACAACTGTATGAGTAAGTACAAGCATTGCCCCAACTTTGTAATGATGGAACTTCATTAACTAGAAATTACGTATAATAAAAGTGGAAATTACATGTAACAAATGTGAACAAAGGATTCTGTTTCAGATTTGAGTGAGTTTTTCTTATTTTCACTTTTCTGTATTTTTTGCACATGCATAAAAATCTATTGTTTTTATAACTAGGATAAAAGCAATGCTCTTAATTTTTTTAATTGATTATCTGACAAAAACATAAATAAAAAAAATGTAGTAAACCAACAACAGGAAAATGTTCAATCTCAGGGAATAGCAGCAAAGGAAAACACATGGAGAGGTCATAAATAGTGTGCTGTATATTAAAAGGAATGATTTGATCAATAGGCTGTAAGGAACAAGAATACAGTGAAATATCATTTAATAAACTAGTATTTTTAGTGCCAAGTAATTCTGTAAAAATATTTAAGGTAAATCCAAACAAAATAAGTGCCAGATCAAACAGAAAATAAAACTTTAGAAATCTAAAAACAAAGTCTACAAGTAACATAATAGAATATTTATGAGCTCTGTATCATGAGAGCAATCTCAGGTTTGAAGCAATGGAAGAAATCACGGTGGAATAAACAAATGTATTTGAATATAAAATATTTACAACCTGTGGAAGAAATACAAGAACAAACTAAAAAGCAACAAACTAGAAAAATATTTTTTTTTAATATTACAACTGGGAAATGCTCATATTTTTTTCAATTTAATTTTGCATTTTAATTGATCTTTATATTAACATCTCATTAGCTATCTGGAAAAAAAGATTAGAATATTTCACACAAAAAAATAACTGTATAGAGGTTTACAAATAGTAAACAAAACATGAGAAAATATGATCCTAAGTAATAACCAGAAATGCAAATTAGGGCAATAGCTGAGTTTCTTTCACTTGCTTAATAGCAAAAAATGTAGTGTAAAAATGATATACACACCAACAGATGTGATTATATGAAACTACATTATCATGGCTCCCTTTAAATTTTAAAGCCTTTTAGGGAAATGTTTGGCACAAAACAATCTCATGTCATTTGACTCCCTACTTCCACACATGAGACTTTGATGTTATGAATTTATTCTAAACCCAATGAACGTAATACCTCATGCTATTCTCACAGTCATTCTGTAGAAAACAGGTATTATAATTCGCCTTGGGCAAAAGAGAGTCTTGAGGCCCAGAGCAGTTTAGAAAGTTGCCCAGAGCAGTTCTCAGAACTCATCTCTGTTTGGAGAGGATGTTGCTGCCGCTGACAGGTGCTACTGCAAGCAGAGAGAGGGGACAGACGGCTACGGGACCGGCTACGGGACGCAGTCCTTCTCCGCCGGGTCTGCCTGCCGCACTCCCATCCATTCAGTCTGGGGCAGACAACAGGCCTCAGGGGCTCCCCATGGCTCATCACTTACAGCAAAAGCCAGACAGCTTGGTGGCAGTTGTCACCATGTCCTTTGTCCCACAGGATGACACTGACCCAGAGGGTCCAGGAGACAAGCGTCCTGGGCAGGCGTCACGCGGCCGCTGAGGAGCCACTCTAACTGCAGCCACCTGGTTGCGCAGCCTGGCTGTGCCCAAAGGGACATAAGGAGGCGGCGCCTCCTGCAGGGCAGGAGGGAGGCAAGCCAGGCCTGTGAGGACGGCCTCCCAGGCGCTTCACACCCCAGGCTGCTCTGCAAGCCGCGGGTCAGGCGGCCGCTAATTGTCCCCGTGTGACCTACGTGGAGACAAGCAAGACCAGCAGGCCACCCCGGGAGCCTCGTCCTCGCGTCGCGGTTTGTCTGCCTTTCTGCTCTGCGCCCGCTTTCCCCTCCTGTCTCTGTTCCTCTGCTGTTCTCTCCTGAGTGGCCATCTTTCCATTAGGCCTCCCAAATCAGGAGTGGGGCCCGCGCCCGCCAGCCCGCCTGATCCGGCGCGTTGGCAGGGGCCCACGCGCAGGGCGCATTACATCCATCCCTGGGGCCCACGCGCAGGGCGCATTACACGGAACCGCGGCGCTCGAGCGGGGGTCCGCGCTTGGCTAATTGCTTTAGGAGAAGATTCCCCGTCGCCACCACCACCAGCAGCACGTCCCGCGGCTGGAACGACGTCCACGCGTGGGGTGGCCTTTCCCTGGCGCTGCTGCCGGTGGGCGTTGCGGTCTCCTCGGGTCTCTGCCAGCAGCAGCCATCGGAAGGAGACCACGGACTTGGAGGGCACGAGGTCTCTCACAGAGGGGGCTCTACGGGACCTGTGACTGTGGCTTATGTGACAGGGCACCTACTGAGATGTTTTCTTGGGCAGATACCTGTTAAGATAGAAAATTCAAAGGACTTGAGGGAAAAAAGCCCTGGTCTTCCCATTTCTCCACCCGTGGGCTCTGATGATCAAATTCTGCTGTCAAGGGTTCACGGAGCAAAGGCATGCTACGAGTTTCCTAGGGGTGGGTAACAAAGTGTCACAAACCGGGGTGCCTAAAACGACAGAAGCGCGCCTCCCCCCAGGTGCTGGCCGGCTTGTCCCTTCTCGGGGCGCTGAGGCCCTGAGGACCAGTGTGTTTGTTCCCCGACTCAGCTTCCCGTGGCCACCAGAATTCCTGGCTTTCCTTTGCTTGTAGACACATCGCTTCAATCTCTGGCTCCAAATCCACATGGTGTTCATCCATCTTCCAGAGAAACAGATCCCGTAAGATGTACATACGTCCAAGATGTATTTACAGGGAATAGGCTCCCACGATTGTGGAAGCTGGCACATTCCGAGAGCTGCAGCAGACTCAGGAGGCCACTGGTTCAGCTCTGTCTGAAGACTAGCAGGCTTGCGGCCTCGAAGAGCCTGTGCTTCAGTTTGGGCCTGAAGGCAGGAAAACAGCCCACACCCCAGTTTAAGGCAGTCAGGCAGGAAAGAATTCCGTGACAAAAGGGCCATATAGGTGACCTCTGTCTCCTATTTCCCAACAAAGTTTCCAACTGATTCTAGTCAAGATCTATTGCCTTAAATTATGTGCCTGCATAAGTTTGATAAAATGAAAACTAAACATAAATGTAATAGCTACATATACTCTCATAGTTAATTAATTTCTGTACATATTACATCCAAACCTTCCTTCCAAGTTCATTTTCTCTACTTTTTTCTTCTTCCTGCAATACGTATTGATGTTTTGGCAGTTGTCAAACCTCTTTGTCTTTTAATATCTAAAATGTCTAAATTATCTTGAATAACATTTTTGGTATAATAGGATATTCAGTGGGAAAATTCAAGGCACCAAGGTACAAAATGAGTCCTAAGACAGACAACTCTAAAGCGTACGCGTTTTCACAGGAAATGGCTCAACATGGTTCAACAACCTATGAGGTGTGCTGCGTCTTCTATCCTCAACCTGGGACTGAAGACGGGGTGAGGCGGTGACAACTCCTGCTATCAAGCTCCAGTTGGATGACATGGGAGCTTAACACGGGCTATGAAGGGCGATGGACACACTGGGCTGGCTTCTGAATCCGCCCGTGAAATCTGAAGAGCTAGAGACAGAAGGTTAACTGCTGACAAAACTGATGAAATCAAAGAACTAAATAAATGGAGAGATAGTCCATGTTTATGGATAAGAAGATTCAATCGGGTCCAGATGTCAGTTCTTCCCCCACTTGATCTATAGGTTAAACGCAATCCCAATCAAAACATCGGCAAGTTATTTTGTGAATATCAACAAACTGATTTTTAAGTTTAAGTGGAGAGGCAAAAGACTCAGACTAGCCAACAGAATATTGAAGAACAAAGTCAGAGAACTGATACTATGCGACTTCAGGACTTATCATCAGCTACAGTAATCAAGACTGTTCAGTATTGGCAAAAGATAGACACAAAGATCAATGGAACAGCGAGCCCAGTAACAGGCCCACATAAATATAGTCAACTGATATTTGACAAAGGAGCAAAGGCAATACATTGGAGAAAAGGTCTTTCCAACAAATGGTGCTAGAACTTGATAGCCATGTGCAAAAAACAAGAAAATTAATCTAAACGAAGACTTTACATCCTTCTGAAAAATTAACTCAAAATGGACCACAGATGTATATGTAAAATGCAAAATCATAAAACTCCCAGAAGATAACACAGCAGAAAATCTAATTGATCTTGAGTTTGGTGATGACTTTTTAGATATGACACTAAAGGCACAGTCTATGATCCATCCAACAGCACTACTTGGTATTTACCCAAGAGTTAAAAGCTTACATCCGCACAAAAACCTGCACACGGATGTTTATAGAAGCTTTATAATCGCCAAAGCGTGGAAACAATGATGTCCTTCAGTAGGTGATGGATAAACAAACTGTGGTCCATCCAGACAATGAAACAGTCTTCAGTGCTATAGAGAAATGAGCTCTCAAGCCATGAAGACATGGAAGAAACTTAAATGCATATTGTTAAGTGACAGAAGCCAATCTGAAAGGGCTACACACTGTGTGATTCTAACCGTATGACATTCTGGAAAAGGCAAAACTATGGAGACAGTAAAAAGATCAGCAGTGGCCAGGGGTTTGTGGGAGGGATAAATGGAAAGGCAGAGCACAGAGGATTTTTAGGGCAGTGAAAATACCCTGTAAGGTACTATTCTACAATGGTGCATGTAAGTCAGTCCATGGAAGGTACGCCACCAAGAGTGAGCCCTAACGTAAACTATGGATTTTGGGGGACAATGACACGTCAATATAGGTTTACCAATTGTGACAAATGTACCCTCTGCTGGGGGTGTTGGTGATGGGAGAGGCTGTGCATGTGTGGGGGGAGAGGGTATATGAAAACTCTCTGTACCTTCCTCTCAATTTTGCTCTGAACCTAAAACTGCTTTAAAAAGAAGTCTTTAAAACAAAAAAGTTTTAGACTTCAGAATTTGACCAAATCCCATGTTTTTATATAGCCTTTTCATTCATTTCATTTTCTCAGAAAACTATGATTATATTTTTTAATTTCTTCTTTGGCCTGAGTTATTTGGGAATATTGGGGGGTTTTGCCTCAGAGACATGCATCAGTGAATAAATCACCTTTTTCTAATTTTAAGACTCTTTTTCAGCTTTTCTATTTCCCGCTATATGAACCATGAAAGAAAAGCCCAAAGTCATCAGAGTCCCTATTTATCTATCCTCAGGAAGAAACGCAAGAAACCCTAGCTCAGCAAGCCTCATAGCTATTGCCTGTCTCATGCTGATGAGATCCTGGCTAAAATCCCCATAGCTGACAATACAGCCAATAAAATGAGCTGCTTTTTAGGAACACGTGCCTCCATTCCATATTAGCTTTATGCTACTTTTTCTCTCTTATACGTACTCTGACAACTCAAATTGAGAAGGGAAATAAAGACACTCCGGGAGACTTATTTATATCCATTTTATTAAATTTTATTAAATTCAAACTCGATCCACTAAGGCAGGCGAGAGTGGGCCTCCGAGCTGGAAGCGACTCAGCTCAAATTTCTGTATTTTGTCCTACTTTATACATTGTTAGATTCAGTAAAAATGCATTGAGGAAACAGGCGGGAACACTAAATGAATTTAAATCTATTTCAGCTGCTGACTTAATCTGATGACTGTGCACCCTCTTTGAGAGCGAACCAAGTTAAAATTTGAAATAGGCTCTATGATATGTGAAGAAAAGGATATTATAAAAGGAAAATGTCAGCATCGGTGTCAGTCGTTCCGGCCTTTCTGCCAGCAGCCTTTGTGTGTGTCGTTTACTGTGCAGGCATCTCACTGGCTAAAACGAGCTGATGAGAAGGAAAAGACGTCGGAACTGAGCTTGATAGCGGTTTGAAAGAAAACCAACCAGGTGCTGGGGGGGCCACCTCACCTCGTCCAGGATTGGCGCAGCCAGAGCAAGGCCACAGCGCACAGCTGGCGAAGGAGGGGTCCGGGGGGGAGAGAGACATTTGATTGGCAGAAATTATACAGGATTTTAGGGCCTAGACAAACAAGGTGGTGTTAACAGTTTCATTCTACTCCCAGCAGGAAACTGGACTGTTAAGTAGGTAAACCAAAATATAAATCCAGTCATAAAGGTTAGACTCAAATTAGAACCTAATATAATCATTAAATGGGACAGGTAAAACAATGAACACATGGTATTCAGACGTCTAGAACTCACCCCTCCGTAAAAAAAACAACAGGTCCATGGGCACCAAGATGAAGTTTAGGTCCCACTGGACGAGCGGACTGAGGACCCCGATTTGCTTCCTGCTTTGGTCAGCACTGATCTGGAAGCTAGAGAATGCCTGGCAGGTAGGAGGCAGCAGTGGAGGAAATGGGGAACTAACTAACCATCCTGACTTCAGCTCTGCAAGTCCAAGGTCCTAGCAAAGCCTCCAGTCCAGGGAAACCAAGAAGTCTCGTCATCCTGCCGCCAAGTAAATTCTAATTTTCTAAGGTAAATGTAACACTCATAATTCACTTTGTTACCTTGGACCCTTGTTAGGTCAATTAAAAGTATTACTTTAATAATGCTTAAATGATTAGAGATTCATGATTTGGAAGTATTTCCAGAAATTTGCATAACTTTCTTATTTATAGATTGTGGACCAAACCTAATTGTAGGCACACATTAGGTGTAATTGTGGGCTATAGATACATATTTTTTTGCAATTCCACTATTCAAAAAAATGAAAAAATATTTTTTTGGCTTTTGGTCAGTGTTTACTAGGTGGGTAAATTGTTGAAGAGCTATGGGACACCTGCAGTGACAATGCTCATTGAAACTCAAGGACAAAACCTTGGAGAATGTTGTGAATGAGCCTCGAAGTGGATGAATGAACCCAGAACCACAAAACAGTGGGAAACACAAAGGACTCCCGGACAGGTGCAGAATAACCTGTGTTGTCGAACTTGAGGGCTGTCACGTTATTTACAACACTTCTAAAGGAAACCAGTTCCCCTTGAGGCCTATTTCAGCTCTTGTTTTATAATTCTGCTATAAACCACTAATATTAGAATTTTTTTCTGGAAAATTCTTCTGAAAATGGCTACCTTTTAAATAAAGCTAATTTCATAAAACCTACTGATATGCCTAGGAACTCGGGACGCATTCCTCTAAATTGTGAATCTGTAATTATGCACTCTAGGTTCTAAGTTACATAAATGAAAATCAAAGGCTAACTGAACCTAAAAGACTGGATTACCGCTTTCAGAAAACAGCTACATGGGACTCAGGAATGCAGACTCGCAGCGCCCTCAAAGGCAAACATTTTTCCATGACTGGTGCTCAAAAGAAACCCCTTCACCAACTCCACATCGCACAGTCTGAGGAAGAAGGATTAAAACTTCTACAGGAGGCAACTGTCCTGAAAAGTTACAGTCCAATCGCTTGGGTCTTAACCAAGAGATGTCTCAATTCTATTTACTATGGTTGGAAAGCCTTTTGGAAAGAAATTAATAGGAAATCAGTACATTTATTCTAAAGTAGTTAGCCAGGAAAAAAGAATTAAAGGAAAATCTATTTTTAATGTCTGGGTCAAGCTATTTTACTTTAAAACAACTGCAGTTCTTTGGGGGAAGAGACTGCCTGGGTTCATACAACCCCTTTGTAACTGCTATCAGGGCTCTAATTCTTACACATTTCAACCATGTCTTAGGATCAAACAAAGAAATAACAAATAATTTACACAAACTTCTTAATCGTAATACTATTCATTTAGAAATTCAGCAAGTGTTTGGTAGAGGAGAATACAAATATAGTTTTATTACAGTGTCTTGCCTGATGTTCTATTTTATGAAATCATGAAATCATGACATTCCAGGAGCCGTTGGACAAAACAGTGCTATAATCAAAGTTAATTTTTAAAAACAGAAAAAAGGCTTTTTTTTTTAGGAGCTTAAAAATCATGAGGAGCTATACACATAACATATACAACTATAGTAACAGTCCTTGGAAAGGTGACAGGTAGAATTAGCCTTGGAAAATGAGACAAGTGCTTCCAAGGACTCTGGAGATCTACCCAGACGAGGCTTTGGGCCCACAAAATTATGACCCGTGTGTAGCTTTAGAGGCAGACAGAGCATTTTAAGGAGAAGCTAACATAGGCGCTCCCTTGAAACACAAAACACGACAGGGCATCCTGCACACATTAAACTCAAATCCCCTTCCTTGCAAGCAGAGCCTAACCAACAGGAGACAAAGGCACCAAGAGGCAGACCGTGGAGCAGAGCTTCGCTTTCCGGCTAACAGAGCACCTGGACTAGGACCCAGGCTCTATTTCCCGCCCGCTCCCATCAAGGCCCCGCCATCCTGTCTGTGCCGGTCCTGTCCCTCTCCTGGGTGTCCACCTGTTGACTTTTTTGTTAGATTTTAGGTGGCCGACCACTTGCCTCTAAGGTCTAGGGGTTCACGAAAATGGCAGAACTGAATAAGAAAAGCATTAGTAAGTTTTGCTATCGGTACTTAAGACAACAGAAAATTAAGAATTTTAAAAACTTGCTACTCAACGTGTGGTCCGTGTACCATCAGCCATCAGCAGGGAGACAGAAATGCAAATTCTCAGGCCCACCCAGACCTACTGAGTCAGGTCTGGGGTAGGACCCAGGTTTTAAAGAAGCTCCCCCGAGGTGATTTTAATGCTTGAAGTTTAAGTATTATTTTATAATGCAGTTGCACTGCCTCTTCGATATACTAGGAGTATGGGTAATAGGAAAAACCTATTTTATTTATTTTTTCTTGCTTAAGAATTCAATCGTTGAGTGTGAAGGTTATTCTGCTCTGTCACTAGTTCATGGTTAATCTTCATTTTACAAGTATAAATACAAAATATTTACGTGATACCTACTTATGTGTCAAGAGCCAGTAAGTCAGCAAAATAAACAATGAGACCAAATGTATGCTATAGAAATTCATAATTATATCCTATAATATACATTTGCCAGAAGCAAACCAAGTCTACATTTTAGACTAATTTCTACCATAAGTACTTTATACGTGTGTATGTGTATATGTGTATTTGTACATATATATGCGTCTGTGTAGATACACAAACAAATACATATATGCACACGTTCACACACACACGCACACACTCTTTTGGCCTTTAAGGAGCTAAATATATTGGGTTGTCGAGAAAGTCATGACACATTTTTGCAATGAAAAACATAGAAAAAATACATCATGACTTTTCTGACAACCCAATAGATGGTGCCAAAAAAATGTATACCTATTTTAAGAAAATAAAAAAGTGTTGGAGCTGGCCGAGTGGCTCGTTGGTTAAGAGTTGGCTTGGGAGCGCGAGCTCTGAGCCGCGGGGCCATGAGTTCAGATCCCTCTACAGCTAAGATGGTGAGCAACAGCTCGACCTGGAGCTGGGCTGCTGTGAGTCACCGGTGACAGTGTAGGCTGCAGCCACTGCTGCAGTGGGCTGCCATAAAGCTACTGTGAGTGGCCGGCAGCCGACGTGAGCGGCCGGCAGCCGACGTGAGCGGCCAAGAGCTGCCCTGAGCGGCCATCCAGGGCCCAGCGACTGATCTGCCTCACCCGGGAAGAGCGCAATGATCATACCAACATGGGTCAGTGAAGTGATGTCCTCCACAACTAGACTGAAGAACAAAAGGACACCAACTTGTCTGTTCCTTCCCCCAGATTTTTTAAAATCTTAAAAAAAAAAAAGTTAAAATTGTTAATATTCAATATATACCGATAACAAAAGATGAATACAAATCATGTGTACACATCTTTTTGGCACCCCGGTATCTGTAAAATACGGCTATACGGTGTCCTTAAGATTAGAGTTGGCCAAGGCTATACTTTTATTTCTTGAAGACACCGATTTATTCACGACAAAACACTACCAGCATTTCAACAATGGGCAGATGTTACTATTACTATGAAAACAGACTGCGCTCTCTAACCACAGACCCCAAGCTGAGGAATGCTGCCACCATCCCAGCTACACACCTGCCTACCTCATTCACGAAGAATCAGAGGACATTTACCAACTGTGTGCTGCAGCCAATTTTTTTTTAATGTTAGAACTTGGGAAATAAAGTTCAATCACTAAACACTGAATGAACAGATTAATAAAAGTGTTTTAAGGAGCATAAACTGTCTCACTTTTTATTACTATTTTTTTAAAAACAGGGAACGAAGGCCCCTTTTCAGCTCACTTTCAATTATCAGTGAATTCTTTACCAAATTCAGAAGGCCACTGTTCAGGACAGCGTGACTGATTAGATTACCTGAAGAGGACCTCAGGCTTTGAAGTTTAACCAGGATTCTCAGGAACCTATTTCATGTAGCACCTGAACTTCTACAGGAGCTGACTACCTGTTTACACTGTCAGTGCTGAAGGGCAAAGCTTCCCCGACCCTCCAACTCTGTCACTGGCTTCACCATCCTTTACTTGCTCTGTTCCTTCTTCCATGAGAGCAGAGCACTCAGAAGTGTAAGATTTCACAATGCCCTTGAATTTCTCCTACAAACCAAAATATGAAGGATGAGAGGAAGAAGAGGGAGGGAGGAATGGAACAGGACCAATTATTTCCTATCACTAAAATTTGATAAATTATCTGTGATGAAAAAAAGAGAAGTTTATTTTGAAATTATTTTAATTTAGAAATAGAAAACATCTTGGAAGGGGGAAAAAATGAGAGAAAAACACGAAATATGTAGGCAAACTTTTACTCCATGAGCTTCGCAAATCCTCACTTGTTCAGCAATCCCAAGATGAAAAACCCTCCTCTAAAAAGGTATTTCAGCCACCACTGCAAAAGAAAGAAAAATGGTCAATTGTGAGCGTATAAAAGATTTCTAAAATGATGATGATGATGTGAAATGCAGCATGCCATGATTTTATAGAACCAAAACCAGTTCTATGAGAACCACACCTACATTACCCCCAGACAGCATAAAAGAGAAGAAACTGAACTTAAAAATCCTGGCACTCAAAAGGTCTTTGGAGATGACGTGGCTCCTAGGACAGACTGATCTTAAAAACTCAGTCCTCATTGGGGAAACGTGTTCAACTCTGGCGTGATGTCTTTCTGAACAAGACAAGCAGTATGAACTCCATGACAGGACGGTAAGCCGAGAGTTTTTAATTTCACAGACGACAATATGCTAATTAAAAATAAAGAATGCCGACCAGCACAATGGTTCTCAACCACTACAGCACGAGAATCACCCCAACACCGGGTTGAATCATAATGAAAACAAAAATCACTTCCGATTATCAGGTCCTTAATAAATATCAGTAGATTCTAGCAGCATTAAAAAGTCAAGAGACATATCTGTGCGTTAATGAAATAGCAAGCTGTCAACCCAAATGTTTTCAGATTTCATGCCATTCTAGATATCGTCTATTTCAAAGTTTACTTACACAATGATGTTATTAATAGGGATATGGATCAATTTCACAAAAAAGCCAATAAATCCCATTATAGCAAATCCTATTGCTGTTGCCATGGCAATCTTCTGGAATTCTGGATGTAAAACAGAAAATTTACATTATTTTTGCAGTCTCATGGCAAGTATAGGGAAAAAATTAGCAGTGATATAATCTAACTGGTGTACATTTCTCCTGATAGTAAATATATAATTTTAAATAAAACAAAACGACATTATTAATAGCAAATAAACTGTTTGACGGATTTTTAAATTCTCACATTTTACTGATATTTAAGGAAACACAGAAATAAATGCATGCCCCTACTATTGAATCCATCAACAAGCAGTGAAATAGTTTATCTTCTTAGCAAATGACCAGAATACCAAAAATAAATAAGACATGGATAGAAGAAATACACGGTACTTGTCTTAAAATATTTGTAATATTGCTAAAAATATTGATTATAAAAGCACAGAACATCTTTTTATTAAAAAAATAGGCCACTGTCTTTGATACTATAATGAAGCCAAAAATAAGGCTTGAAAAATCAAGCTGAGTTGAGCACAATTTTATGTAAAGGTTTCAGAGCCTGGTAACGTTTCTGCCGAACGTTATTGCCTCGGGAAGCTTCCTGACTTGCAGGGTGCTCCTGTTATGTGCTGCCCAACCTTCCGTTCCTCTCCCGTAATACTTACAGCAGAAATTACAAATTATCATAGCCGTTATTTGTTTATGACTGCCTTCCCTGAAAGATTCTAAACCCGTAAGAGCAAGGACTATTCTCTATTATCTATTTTTACATATTATATATGAACGTATTGCATTCTCTTTTACACTCTCAGCTCCTAATCCAGGTAGCAGTCAATACGTGAATAAAAATAGACAAATTCTGGTGCACCTTTTAACACGTGAGTCATGATAAGTAAGAAACTATACTTTCTAGGCAAGCCACAACTGTGTTGTGGATTTCATGTTAAGGTTTTGTTTCGGAAGGCAGCAGAGCTGGGAGGCCTTCCAAAAGATTTTCCACAGTGAAAATATGGAGGATACTAAAAACTCTAGTCATTGAATATGACGAAAGCAACCACAGCGCGGAAAACAAGGGTGTCATAAATAATCTCACACTACTTGAAAATATCGAGTTGTCGGAAAAGTCACGACGCACTTTTGCAACGAAAAACAGAAAAAAATACGTCATGACTTCTCCGACAACCCAACACATAAAACAGAACACCGTATGAAGCGTACAAAGTTTAGGAAGAAGTGACAACCTCAAAAAGCAAATAAAGGAAAATAAATCAATAAAAATGCGGATGAAAGTAATGCAACGGTTACTAAAGAAGACGACATCATTAATCAAATAAAAGGCTTAGAAAACGCAAAGGTTTCACTTTTTCTCTCCTTTGAAAGCTGTTACCTTTTCTGTCAGGTTTGGTGCATCTCTTCACCAGCCGAATTGAGTCCTTCACAAACTGCCGACTTGGCTCAACAAACTGCATTACCTGATCCATGATGCTTTTTTAAAAAAAAAAAAGAAGAGATACGCACTGGTGTTACTGATCACAACAGCGAGGACGTGTTCGGGAACGCCCACGTGTGCCTGAGGCCCGCCCGGGGTCAGGCCCATCTCACACGACACAACGGACACGTGCCGACTCCGCGCCGAAACGGACACTAGTTCTGCCAACTCCAGCCCAGCAGCAGGTCACAGGCACGGGTTTCACGCGTGTGCTCATCGCCGACACAGGGCGCGCCCCCTGAATACGCGGGGGCTCCCACCAGGACAAGTGGAAGCGCACCTATCCTCGCCCACGTATAAACGTTCTGGGCCAAGGATGCCGGGCCCCTCCAAACACCCGCCAACGCCTCGGCCGTTCACCGCACTTGGTGCTTCAAATCCAGCGCGCTTACACTTGACAGGCGTCGCGGTGAACGCGAGGGGCACTTTCTCCGGGACAACCGCAAAAAAAGGAACCCTGCGCAAAGCCCGGCGCGGCCGGGCGGGGCAGCCAGGCGCCCACTCCGGTCTCCGGGTCCGGGAGCCGCGTCAGTCCTCCCACGTCGCACGCCCGGCGTGGCAGGCCCGACGCGGCGGGACACGGCGCTTCCCAGAGGTCGCCACGCACACACGTCCCCGAAGCCGCCCTCCCAGGCACCTCTGGCTGCAAGCGTCACCTCGGACGGCCGCACAGAAGAGCCCGAAAGCCCCCGAGAGCGGAGGAATTCACACAGAGGCGGCGGAGGACGAGCAGCCCGGAAGCCGAGACCGGGGCCCGGGCTTTCTCAGGCCCCGGAGGACCGAGGGACTGCGAACCCCGCCTCCCTGGGCTGTGTGTGGGGCGGCACGGAGGGCCGGACCCTGGTCTCGGGCCGGAGCGAGGAGCCCTGCTCCCCTCCCGCCTGCGCGCGAGAGCCGCCCGGGGTCGCCCGCCGGCCCCCCACGCCCGCCGCCTCCGCGAGTCACAAAGGCTTCGCCCCGCGCCCGCCGAGAGACGCAACCTCACCTGGCCGCCGACACCTCCGGTACCAGGGACACGTAGCACAGCGGCGCACCGACCAAGGCCCGCCGGAACCGGAAACCGGGTCGCTGGCCTAAAGCCCGCCCACCCCTCCGTCCATTGGTCCTTTACGCGGAGACTTCAGTGCGCAGGCGCAGCGCGACGTGTGTGTCGGCACGGCTTCCGGGAAGAGGGCCATTTAAGGGATAGGTGACGGGCGTCCTGCTGGGTCTTGGCTTTCTTGTGCAGTTTTTGTTTGGCTCATACATCAAAGCACATGTCTCATCCTCCTTCTTTTGCGATGTTGTCAGACACGACGAGCACCGTGTAGATCATGGGCTGGCAAACTATGGCCTATGGGCCAAATCTGAGCCCCTGTCTGTAACTGTAAATAAAGTTTTATTGGAACACAGTCATATCCACTCGTTGACATATGTCCCCTGGCTGCTTTTACACCGCAACAGCAGACTTACCACAGCAGAGACTTTAAGGCCTCCAACTCTGAAATATTTACTATGTGGCCCTTTACCGTTTTCACCATACATTAACTTTGCCTTATCTAGAACTTTTTACAAACAGAATTGTACAGTATGCACGCTTTTGCGTAGACTGCTTTCATTTGCCATGTTTTTGATATTCATCAGGGCCGCATATTTTTTTCTCAGTTGTGTAGCATTCCATTGTGGAAATATACCTTTTATGTTCATCCATTCTCCTGCTGATGGACATTGAATCACTTTTCGTTTTTTGGCTATTACAAATAAACCCGCTATATACTTGTGTAAGTTTTAGTTCTAAGAGTCACTTCTAAATACTGAACTGACCAGCGATGTGTTTGAAAATTCTTAATCCCTCGGATTTCAGCCCATGGGTCATCGCCTTAGAATCCTATAGTGACCATCGAAGGGAATCCTGTCTTTTTTTCTCTCACTTTCTTGCTTAACACCCTTTTTATTTGCTTTATAGCATTTATATTAACTTAAATTATTTGTTTACTTGTCTGTCCCTCTCCCCGCATTGTAAACCCCTTACTAGACCATAATAAGCTCCAAGAGGATATGCAATGTTTGGTTTACTCATTGCACCTAGCAAAGTATTATGCACAGTAGGTGCTCAACAAATAGTCGAACAAAATGATTCAATCTAAAAACATAAAATCACAGGTTGACAAGCTCACCAGTTACCACCAAATGCCTGTGTTCACAATATTCTCAGCAAAACACATAATCAGATAACACATTACAAGCACTTCCCCAAACCAAACCTAAATTATACCAAACGGTGGCCTTAATTCTGACGATATTCCCAAGCCTGATACTGGAGGAAGGCCAGGTTTTGGGGGTGGAAGGCCATTTAGAATTTGGTAGGTCAAATACCATTATATAGCCTACATGCTTCATTGTGACCAATAAAGGTAAATACACATAAAAAGTGTGGCCAGGAGGTACACGACTCAAGATGAAACGCATGAAACAGAAACTTATAAGTCATCCCAGCAAGTGGAATCCACTTAGATGTTTACCTAGTTAGCATCTGATAGAGCAAGCCCACGGGGGGCTCTGGCAGTGAACCTGCATAGGGTGAGCTTGGGCTGGTGGGGTACCAGGGACTTAGCTGGGGAAGAACCCTTGAGCTCTCAAGCCATGCAAAGACATAGAAGAAGCTTAAACACACATCACTAAATGAAAGAAGCCAGTCTGAAAAGGCTGCATACTGTGATTCCAGCTATACAACATTGTGCAAAAGGCAAATCTGTAAGAGACAGTCAAAAGATCAGTGATTTCCAGGGGCTTGGGGGAGGAGGAAGTGGGGAGAAGGGATGAACAGGTGGAGCACGGGATTTTTAATGCCGTGACACTACTCAGTATGTTACCATAGCGGTTGGACACGTCATCATACATTTGTCAGAACCCATAGAATGTACACCAAGTGTGAGCCGTAATGTAAATTATGGACTTTATAACAATATGTTAATATTGGTTCAACAAGATGTTAACGGGACACTGCAGAGGGAGGTATATCCAAAGGAATAGTACTCAGGAGAAAAAAAAATGAATGAGCTACTGATATACACAACATGAACAGATCTCAGAAATGTCATGTTGAACAAAAACACACTTAAATATAAGCACAAAAGTACAGACTGTAAAATTCCATTTATATGGAATTCTAAAAAGTCAAAACTGATCTACAGTGATAGCAGGTCCATGGTTGTCTGGGGCAAGCGCTGGGGGTGGGGTTTTCTGTAAATAAACACACAGTACTTTGGGGAGGTGATGGGACATTTTCACATCTTGATTGTGCTGCTGGCTGTCCGGGGGTACATATTTTCAAAACTCTTTAACTGATACACTTTAAAAGGGTGCATTTTATCATATCTCAATACAGTGGTTTTTAAAAACTCCTTTTTGAGCCTTGAAACAAATTTTTCAAATTTCTTTTATTAGAGATGTAAATGAGAAGGGGGCTATATAATGAATCTGACAAACCCAGTGACTGAGAGTAACCTCCCAGGGTGATCTGATCATAAACTCCTATCTGGGCAGGTCCTGGCGGTTACTCACTCCCCAGGCCAATTACAGGTTTATCTTTGCCTTCAGCCAGCCCTGTCCACTGCTCTTGTGCCTCTAGGTGAACACGCCTTTGAGACGCCAGAGTGATCCTCTTTTCCAGGCTCTTCCACTGGGTATTAACCTTCAAGGGGACACGCCTTGTCCACTATCCTGTAATCCAAACACACACCCACACCCTTTGCTTTCTCCCTCCGTCTTGTAATGTTCCTTGGGTTTCCTCCTTAATCCCAAATGTATAAAAGGAACTGCAAAACTGTCACTCTCTGAAGCATTTGAGGTCTAGCTTCCCGCATGTACTCAGTTTGGCTCAAATAAACTCAAACTCTTATAAAACTTCTCTACAAGTTTGGACTTCTTACATCAACAGAGAACATTTAGAAATGCTAAAGGGAACAAGGGTTTCCATATTTTTATCAGCGCTATCTAAGAGAGACACAAGATGGCGATATTACTCCAAGAAAGCATAGGTGTGAGATTATTTTTTTTTCTCCATCTCATCCTAGGTTCACTTTACAGTCCTTGAGTCTTTCAGTACAACTTGTCCTCAGCACTTTTTTCGCTGTTGGGTGTCTTTCCTAACATACTTAATTTTTGCCTATAGCTCCTTTAAACATCTTAGGAACTTTTAAAGAGCTTTTTGTTGTGTTTTGATTGTTGTTAGTAAAAGCCAAAATGGTAAATAGTTCGCAATCGGTAAGATATTTTGTTATTGGGGAGACATTAGTATAATTTGTTACTCACCGGTTGAGCAGCCTGAGGACTTTGCCCTGCCTCTAGAAGGGGCGCTGCAGGTGTGGCTCCGAAACAGCACTTTGATGTGCGTTGCAGACATTCCGCCGTTAGAGGGCAGCGCAGAAGCAGGCGCTGTGGTCCACACGCCTTGATGTGGGAGACGCCGGTGGGATTTGGCTGTTGGCCTGGGAGCGCAGTTTTTAAGTGTAGGAACCAACTAGATCTCTAACCAGATTATTGAAGAGCGCCAAGAGGCAGTCATTCTAACAAAAGAAAAAGGCAACAAGAAAACGAATGTGTTTCTAGAAGCCACCTATTTGATTCAGAATTTTTTGTATCACACATGATTTCTCAGTAATAAAGCAGTTCCTATGAAGGAGGCCTCTTGAAGATGACTTATCTCTGGACTGCATAGATACAACTACACGAAGACACAGGAGACAGAAGAAAAGGGGGCCTCGGCTGGAGGGGCGCTGACTCGGAAGAAGAGACGTCACCGGGTGAATGTCCCAGCTTTGTGACTTTTACCCTGAGGGCGGACCCCAGTCTGTGCCGTGTGGACAGAGAAAGCTGAGAGTCAACTTCATTTTACCGGCTGAAAGCAGCAGAGGGCAGAGTTCAGGGCCACCGCAGCAAGTGGAAAGTGAGGACGAAGGGACAAACAAGAGCCAGCGGGGAAAGCCTGGCTTCTGGCCGACCCCTCATCTGCGCTTATAGGAGGCGAAGGCGCCTTGGAGGAGCGGAGGCTGAGCCCTGGCCCGGACCCCGCACCCCCACGGAGCCCCTGCGCTGGGAACATGGGCGCCCTGGGTTCGCCCGGTTCTGGTCCTGCCTCCTGTCTGTAATGGCCTGAGCTTGTTTATAAAGCTCCCTGAGGTTTAGTCTGTTCTGCCCGATAACGAAGGAAACCACGCCTTTCTCCCAGGGTTATTTTGAGGATTAACAGAAGTAATGTGTGAGGTGCTGGCACACAGGAGTGTAGCCAGCCATTAGCTGCTCCCCACTTCTCTCTCGTGGCTTACAAGGAACCCTATGACTAATTCTCAACTCCTGAGATACATTCCCGTGGCAACCCTCCCAGCCGTCTTGAGACTCTGGTCCTGAGCATTTAGAAAGGTCGTGAGCCTGCTTCTGGTTATCGGTCCCCATTTTTTGATCCAGGATTGGAGAATAATCTGTCGCGTTTGTGCAGTGAGCACTAGGTTGCCGGACTCCCCAAAAGAAGCCCCAGTGTCTGTAGCCTCTCAGTAACTGGGACACTTACCAACGTCCCCCGAGTATTTCAGAATCGCTGGCTTGTCTAAACAGTGGCCTTTCTGACTCCCTATTTACTCTGGACTCTCCTCTCATTACCCTTTATTTCCTATCGCCTCTTCTTTTTCTCCACGGTTACTTGAGATCTTTTACACGCTTTTGAGTGATCACATGCACCAGTTATTACAAGGACAGCAGTCTCCGTCCTGGCATCACCTATGGCTTTTCTTCCTCCCGCTCCCACCGGATCAGCGCTCCTCTGCCAGTTTGTAGAGTCGCCTGTCTGGTCCTCTCGCCTCCATCTCGCCCGCATCACTGGTAGCCTCCCGACTGGTTCCCCTGCCTCCTTCCATTCACATTCCCTGCGTGCCATCTCTCCTCCAGATCCAAGAGTTAAGCTTTTAAATGTGTTCACCAGCTCATATCCATCTTTCACCTTAGCTCCTCTCCAGGCTTCTTATTGGAGTTCGAATAGAACTTGATCTCCCTGATTGCTTCTCTGCAGCCCTGAAACTCTTCTCTTTCGCTGTGGTCCTGGCGTTCCTCCTGCCTACCAGCATTTGAAACTCATCCTTCCCTCCAAGCCGCTACACTTGCTGTCCCAGGTGCCTGTCTGTTCTTTCTTTGCTTGGCTGCCTGCCTTTTCTCACTCCCGTTTTGACTCTGTCACCGCCTCCTCAGGGAGGTCCTTCCTGGCTGTCATGCAGCCCCAGGCCCTCTCTGCCCCGTAGCACTGGTTTGTTTCCTTCACAGCTCTTATCACTATCGGAAATTGTCTTTATTTCTTTGTTGCAGCAGCATTCAGTTCAGATATAAAATAGAGTTTATTAGAGAAAAACGTTAACAGAAGTAGTAGAGCATATACAATCTTTCTAACTAATGTTACTTGTTAGAACTCAGGGGTGTGGATGATGTGCATATTCGTGGCCAAGATACCAATAAAAAAAGGACAGTCCCCCCCCCCAGGATATTCTATATATTTATGGTATATATTTAAGGGTCAGGGGGCGGGGGCAAGGAATATCCATGAGATGGCATAGTGCCCTGGTTGGGGAAGTGGCCTTGTTGGAAAGGAGGTTCTCCTCCGAACATGGCAACTAGTAATTAGCCTGTCTTCTGTTAGACCAGCAGTTCTCAACCTTCCTAATGCCGTGACCCCTTAATACAGTTCCTCATGTTGTGGTGACCCCCAACCATAAAATTATTTTCATTGCTACTCTATAACTGTAATTTTGCTACTGTTATGAATCGTAATGTAAATATCTTTTTGTTTTCCGATGGTGTTAGGCGACCCCTGTGAAAGGGTCGTCCAACCCCCAAAGGGGTCGCAACCCACAGGTTGAGAACCGCTGTGTTAGACTAACTCATCTCTTACCAAGCTCTGTGCTGTGCTCCCCAAAGCAGGAGGACATGCGCATTCAGGCCCATCAGTTTTGTCTCCTCACCAAAAGGTAAGCACCGTAGAGGCAGGAACGTTGTCCTGTTTGCCACCAGAATAGTACCACACACAACGGTAATCAAAAAATATTTGTTGAATGCCTGAAAGAATAATAGCATGAGTAAGGATGAAGTGAATGACTAGGAAAGGAACGACATTTGGAAGGAAAAGCTGTATTTACTTGAGATTACATCCTGCTGGGTGGACCAGGGCTTTCTGGGAAGGCGGAGTCTAATTTATGGCAGCACCATCGCTGGGGGCAGAAGCTATAGGTGGAGGCCGGTCACCAGGGGGACTCCCGCCATTGGGGCTCTTCCATTGCTTCTAAATCCATACGCCTGTGAACTTAATGCTGTCCACAACTTCATTTGTAGAATTTTAACCATCAACTTGACAAGTGCTCTCTCTTAAATCAGTGGATCACTCTTTGGTATTAGAACCAAAATTTCATAGCCATTGTTTGTAAGACAAACAGATTAACAGATTGGAATTCTTTGGGAGGCATGTTCCAAGTGTTTGTCTTTCTTGCTCAGACCGTTTTGTTCATCTCAGTCACAATCTGTCCTGGGTTGGTTTTGGCAACAAGCGTGATAAAGAGGTCCCTTCCACTGTGAAAAGGTCGAAAGTTGGTAATGCTTACTGCATGGTGATCAATTTTTGGAATGCTTCTAAATGAGCAAAATAAGAAAAAAATGTTAAATGAAGGAAAAGCATATGACAAGATGGATGCTGAGGACCTTGACTAACACTGCAATGTAAACTACCCACCAAGCGCTCGATGAAATTGTCTCTGGAGGATTCCTGATAGCAGTCTTCTCTGGGGTTTAAATCGGCATTCAAGTTCTACTTACCTCCTAAATATAAATCCTTGGGTAGATCTTATTGATTTGTAAAGTGAACAGGATTCATTTTCATAATGGCAATAAAAACTATAAAGTAGGCAAAACAAACTTTAGCAGGCTCTCCCATGACCCATACGGGCATCATTTTTCCCTACGAGTGTAATCTGTGTTCCCCGGGGCTCTGAGGGATGAAAGAATGACACATAATGGATAAATTACACAAATTAGTTCACTATGTATTTTTACAAGTCAAGAGATCCATTGCAATAATTGTAAAACAATTTTCTTCAACTAATGGTTAGTTTAAGACAGTCTTAAACTCTCTGAAATTTTACACCCTTGGCTACGTTTTCCCTAAAATTCTCTCTGACATCATCTTTTTCCCATTTTTGTTCTATTCTCTTCCTGTTCCTTCTTGGGCTATTGAGTGTTTGTTTGTTTTTCCCCCTTTCTTTGACCACCTCCCAACCATTAGTAAAACCCTACAGTCAATCCATTACTTCTGTCACACTTTACACTTTTTTTACCCTCCCCCAATCACATGGCTTCAACTTTCACTTAACTACGTGCTTCATGACAGCCTTTGAATAACCTCCAGAACCACATATAAACCCGGACTGTCCATTCGGTTGTCTGTCCTGCAGGTTCCTCACGCTCATCTCACCCACAGGTCCTCTGTGCCCACCAGCAAGCCCTCCGTGTGCTCTTGGTGGCAGTATTCTGATAAACCTTGTCCACTTTCCCATCTATAAGCACAGGCATCTTTCTTTTGTCCACCACTCTCCATATGCAGTCATCAAACCCACTAATATACATTTCCTGAAAATCGTGTTCTTCTTCCACTTCTTCATTCTAACCAGAATAACTACCAACTACAGCCTCATGTCTGGGTTTCTCTAAAGCTCAGCAGTCACGTTCACAGCAGCTGGGAGGCAGCAGTCCTGAACCCTAAGGTTTCCCAGGCTCTCCCTCATGGTCACTCCAGGCCTCCTGTATGAAATGTGACCGCTTCATTTTTAATAAGCCTAAAGTGATTATCCTGAAATTACAGGGCATACATTGGGATGAACTCAAAGATTTCTTAGCAAATATTTCTTATCTATAAAGAATGGGTAAGAATTTGGGACTGAAATCTCCAGAAGTGAAAGATATAACCCTGACCTCCAAAAGACCAGGGAAGAGCAGGACGCCAAGGCTCGTGGGGCCTGGGCTCAGATTTCAGCTCCACCGCTGGCTTTGACCCTGGACGAGACACATGATTTTAGCTTCATGAAGTTTCCTTACCTGTCCACTGAAGATAATAGTCACTCAAAGAGGCATTTTGACAGTGAAATAATATTGCATATAAAGTTTCCATCTCAGAAATGTCATACCTGTCAATACTTAGGAGCGCTGGACTTTTATCCTTGAAAAGTAAAATATCAGTGACAGCTTTAAATAGCAGGGTAAGGAAATAATAATAGAAATGCCATGAAGAAACACACAGTATCTGCCAAGGCACAGTGGTGACAGCCATTCCTGATGGAGGGGAGAGTATCTGGATGGAGAGAGATTATAGTCAGGTAACCCCACCTGAGACACAGCAGGACCACACACAAAATATGGTTTGACTCCTCAGTTCCTGAAAACAGAAGATTCTGCCGCATGGAGGAAAACATGAAGTTTGTAGATTTTCATGGTATTTCAATAAAATCAGTCTAAGACTTACCTCTTACTTCTGCCCAGTGATTTCTAGGTTTGAAGGCGTTTTCCAGCCACTAGCAATTATTTAAGAGAACACTGGGGGAAACAGATGAATAAACCTTTCTACAGGTGCTGCTCCCTGCACCACCGACTCACCTGGGTCTGGGCTGTGTGAGCAGGGAAAGATGGTTCGAAACTACCATGTGTGTCTACTGCAGACCACAAAGAGATCTGAGGTTGGTGCAGGAGTTGAGAGATCATTTGGTCCCACATTTCATCTAGTGAAGAGGAAACTGAAGCCCAGACCGGCTGCGTTGGACAACGTTGTGCGGCTACTGACTGGCAGTGCCAGGCCTGGAGCCCGGCTCGCTCGGAGCGGAGTCCAAAACCCTTTCCCACTGCACCACAGCTGCTGCAGTCCAGTACCGAGGGTGTGGGGTTTTCCTCATTCAAATGCAAATATGTGTGTGCTCCTTGAATAGGACATTTCCGTCTTGCTTTACTAACTCGAGCTGGCTGCACCGAGTAAATGAGCCTAGATATGGAGGTGTTACAATCGTCACCCGCTCTCCTAATGCAGCATGTTGTCCCTTTGTTTCTATTTGTGATGTGGATGGAGCGCTTGCTCTTTTCCCACTTACAGCCTGAACTGGAGGCAGCAGTGCTTACGACTGCATTTACTTGTTCCAGTGGATGATACAGTAGTGGGGACAGAGGTTAATGAAATCAGTGTAGCTGGAAGGAGAGTCTTGTCCATCCTCACTCCCACCGCTCCTTTGGGAATCCATCCAGGGGATTGGGAGAGGGAACTCGTTGCTATGAAACAGGGCTGCAGCTGGGCTCAGTGTGGGGTCTGGGGGGATCTTACAAAAGCTAGCAAAATCTGCAGCTTTGAGATGGTTAGAGATGTTAGGGGCCATCCAGTATTAAACCACTGCAGTAAGTCATGACCAACGTATATCTTAACAAATTCTTTCATTTATTCATCAAAAATGAATCAATTCATCAATTATTTATTGAAATCATATTCCAGAAATTCCGTTAGGTCCTGAGGACCCACTATCCCTCCCCAGTGTTGCTCTTTCTCAGGTCTAGTTTCTCCTCATTTCTCCATTTTTTTTATAATTTGTCATTAAAAAAAATTCACAAATTGTGTAGTGGAAAAAGATTACAGTGAGAAATAGACACACATAGAAATCTTGCTGTGTCTTGGTTCAGAGAACGTGACATACTGGTGGAGTTGGTCTTTATGGGTCCTTTTTGCTTTGAGAACATTCAGGAAGTTTTTTGTTTGGTTTTTTTTAAGGCCTAAACATTGAAAATGTTGATTTTTATGACTTTAAAAAGCTTAGAGTTGACTGTCCTAAATTATTATTGCCTAGAAAATGATGGTGGCTTGTAGTTACTAGGAGGGGCAGTGCCTAAGGGAGGAGACATAGCTGATGTAATTAAGTCAGTCATCTAAGCAAACCTACTTCCTATGAGTAACACAGATTAACTCTACTGCCGGTCAGGGAATTAAGGCGATAAGGAAATGGCCTCAGGGCCTCAGACCCAACCTAGAGTAGAATTCCTGCAGTCTGCCTTCAGCGTGAGGGATTTACGTTCTGCTCTCAGCAAGACCTGGGCCCTTTCCTCAGGCTTCCTGCCATTCTCGTGTCTTCTGTTTGAATTTTCCATACAGTGTTTTAAACTCTTAACTGAAATTTAAAAAAATAAAATCACCCATAATCCTAACTCACTAAAAGAATTGTGTTACTTTTTTTAATGTACCATTTTTAGTATTTTTCCACAACCATATAAATAATTGTACACATAGTCTTCAAATATTATCTCAAATACCTTTCATATTATTACGTTGTACTCCAAACTACCAGTTTAATAACATGTCATTGAGCTACTGTGTCCTAATTTTCTTAACCATTTCCTTATTGTTAGATATGATTCATTCCTATTTATTTTATAGCTACAGATAATCTTGCAATTTAATATACCCATGGACTTAGTATTTTGTCCTTTCTACTATTTCCTTAGGGTAAATTTCTAGATGTCAGAATACTAGCCCAAATTATATGAATATTTCCTGGCTGCTTAACTTTCCATCAGGACTGTACCAATTTATGCCACTTGCTTTATTATATGTATGCATTCTATTTGCATGTGTTACCCAATCTTCTGTTGCATTATTATTTTAACCCTTCTTTTGCTTGTAGAAATTTTACATTTTTATGTAATCGAATCTGTTTTTTTTTCTCTTCTTATATTGCTTCAATTCTTAGAATGTTATCACCAGTTTAAAGTTCTAACAGTCCTATCTTCTTATTAGCTCATCTGTGGTTTCCCGAATATTTAGTTCTTTGATATACTTGGAGATTATTTGAATATGGTTATATATTTATTTTTTCTAAAACAGTCTAATTTTAACCCAATATCATTTAAGTTTTTGCTGTTTTCCACTCATTGTCCAGCAATGTTTCAATAGTCCTACACTCACTTAGGTCAATTTCTGGACTTGTATGCTTTTCCACTTATATGGTTTTCCAATTTTTCATACATATTTTTTTGTTTGTTTTAAACATGATACTTTATAGTATGTTTTGATACCCAGTAGAGATACTTATCTTTTGTTATAATTTTTCTCAAAATAGTCTTATGCCCTGACAATCTTCACTTCCATGCTACTTAGAAGCGGATTTCTTCTCTTGGTCACACCCTAAGCCAAGCCAGCACTGTGATTATCCCACCTCTTAAATAGTAAACTCAAATCCCACCGAGCCTGGCATTCCTTCCCTTTTATCCCAAGAACCACTGCCCTTTGTATCATTGTGAGTATTATCCCAATTTCTCAGTTTACTGTTTATCAGCCTGGCTGAGCAAAAGAAGTGATCACTTCCCCCCCCCCCCCCCCCCAGTGGGCCTCAGCGTAATCCTATTGAGCATCTTTTTTAGGTCATCATCGCTCTTCAAGACAATATGAATTCTTATCATTGACCTTTTCTCGCTTTCTTGTGTTTCTACCAAAGCTGTGTCGCCAGTTCCCAACTCTAGAGGAACCCATCTGCCCATATTCCCCGGTTCTCCCTGTCAGCTGCCCCATGGGCGCTGCTAGATTGAAATGAAGTGACTGCTAATTGACATTATGATAAATTGCTATTACTGAGCTTTCAGGATTTGTGTAAGAAGATTGCAGTTGGCAGATGTAGGTAAAGTCTTGACAAAAGAAAACATGATGCATTCTTAAATCTACAACGTTTTTTATTCAATGTTTAAAAATTCTAGAACTGATTCTTGGCAACATGTCAGTCATCAACTAGGAACAAGACATGGGAGAGCAAATTGCCTTTTTTGAAAGTAATATTAGTTAAAATAGGAAACTTTAGAGGGAAAAATAGAGAGAAAGACAGAGA
>NW_017731542.1:2692231-2745164 GCF_001890085.2 Hipposideros armiger | reverse complement strand
AGAGAGAGAGAGAGAGAGAGAGAGAGAGAGAGAGAGAGAGAGAGAGAGAGAGAAGGATTCCTATCTCCAAAAACCGATCTGCTTGGGTTTCTATGCATTATCTTTTTCAAGCCTGAAAAAATTCCTTCACAGATGTAATGACCCCAACTTGCAGAAGAGAGAGCTAACTCAGAAAAGTTAAGTCAACTTCTGAGGAAAACTTCCCTAGTGGTGGAAGCAAGATCCCAACCCAGGTCTGGATGGCACGAAACCTTGCTCTTTATTTGCTCTAGCATGCCTTTGTGGCATTCTTGCAACGTGAAGAAAAAAAACAAAAACCGACTAAAATATTACTCTAGATATGCAAATTCACAGCTGGTAGAATGAACGTATGTTGCTATCCTTCCTCTTGTCTGATCTCCAAGTCCATAAATCTAACCAGCTTCCCGTCATTTCTACAGCCTGTGACGTCATACAGGCTCCCCAGACTCCATGACCTCGCCCCTCCTGCCCTGACTGCCCCTCCTGGTCCAAGCTGCCTACCTCAGTGAGAGTTCCGCCAATATGCCTGACTGTTCAAGCGAGAACCAGGTGTCTTTCTTGACGTCAGCTCTTCCTCGAAGCGCCCACTGCTTTCTCCGTCTCTGCCGCTCTCCTGCACCCCACGTCATATGGCCCTTCTGGACAGCTCCTGCCTCACCGCATCTCCTCTTAACTTCCTCCTGGCAGTTCTCCAGTTCGCTCTTCAAAAGGCTCATTCCATCTCTATTGTTCAGAAGAATAGAGTGGCTTCCTCTTTTGCAGGGGTGGGGGGAGGACATGAAGTTCACAACCCTCCCCTCAGCCTGCACAGCCCAGCGTAAGCCAACACCTCAGCGTCCCCACAGTCTCCTGGCTGATCACGTGCCCATCGCAGGCCAGCCTTGTTCCCCACCTCACATCTGCCATGTTTCTCCCAACCTCAGACCCGAGGAAGCCTGCTTTCCCCCGCAGTACTTAGTGTTTTCTCACCTATTTGATAACTCATTGTAAGGTTAATGCTTACTGTCTATCTCCCTGCACTAGAATATAAGTTCCATGAACAGGTTGTTGTCCATTTTGTTCACTGGTATCTAGAGCGATGCCTGGTACGGACCAGCTACTTAACAAATAGTTGTTATAAATTGTTTCATTCCCTTTCGTTTATGGCCTATGGATGAATAAAGAACATGCCCACTGATTTCCAGATAACATATACCCTTGTACCTACAAGAGAACAGGGCTTATGTTGCCTGATGGAATCAGAAGCTATCAGACTAGTATATGAGCAGTGCTATTTAATAGGAACCAAATAAAAAATCTGCCTTTGGGTTGAAAAGAACAATGGGATGAAATGACATAGTATAAAACATGATGAAAAGAGCTTTAGGCTTTGTTTAAGGGTTGGGTTTTTTGGGTTTTAGCCATTTTCTTGTTAACCTCTAGCACTGCTGTGGTGCATTTGTTATAATCAATGGACCAGTATTGATACATCATCATTAGCTGACATCTATAGTCTACATTAGGGCTCACTCTTTGTGTTGTATATAGTCCTATAGTTTTGACAAATGCGTAATGTCACGTATCCACCATCATAGTGTCACACAGAATAGCTCCACTGCCTTAAGAAATGCTGTGTTTCATCTATTCAGCCCTCTCCTCACCCCAGCTTCCAACCACGGGTAACCACTGATCTTTTCACTGTTTCTATACTTTTGCCTTTTTCAGATGGCATATAGTTGGGATCATGCAGTATGGAATCTTCTCAGATTGGCTCTTTTTACTCTATGTCTTTTCGTGACTTGATAGCTCTTTTTTTATTGCTGAGTAATAAATACTCCATTGTATGAATGTACCACAGTGTGTTTGCTTATTCTCCTACTGAAGGATACTTGGGTTGCTTCCAAATGAGGGCAATTATGAATTAGGTTTTTAGTTAATGGAAAACATGTGAGCATCAATCCCATGAGTCTGTTAATGCAGCTCTGTAGCTGCCAGCCTGTCGTACACCAGTAGAGGAGACATCTACACAAGACGGTTCTTCTCTGCAGATTTCAGACCAGCTCTTTGAAGCTTTTCATGATTATTTATTGAGGAATGTTGTGCTGAATTCTGAGACCAAGATTTCTTGATAAACTAGCATATTCAGGAAAAAAAAGCAGCCAATAAAATTGAAGGACTATAAATTCTTTGAGGAAATACTGAAGGTACTAGGGCTATTTTGACTGAAAAAGAGATAATTCAGAAACCCTGAGCAACATCTTCAACATCAAAAGGAAGAGGGCTGGTGGTGGTATGCTCTAAGACCAAGAGCAACAGAACTAGGAGCGTTGAGATGGGCTCCAGGTTTTGAGAGGGCGCTGAGGCTCCCCACTCATTTTAGACATTTCCCTATTTCTCTATCATCAAGGAGCCGGAGAGAGTGAACTTTAATCTAAAACTTGTCAATCAAGAAATCTAAGTAGAAACACTCTAAAACAATCTTCAAATCGAGTCCAATAACTCATATAGTCTATATGTCAGATGTCACGAGATACCCTTAAACATGGTTACAGTGGATTCTATTTTTAAGTTGATTTTTAAAACCCTCCCACAAGAACACCCACTCTAGCATGGGGTGTGGTCTTGTCCGTGAGAAGGCAGACGTTGCTTCTCTCTGTGCTCGTGTGCTTTGGTGTCCAGTGCATGGTCTGTGTCCTCCCAAGTTCAGTTCAAAATTCTTCCTGCAATTTTTGTCTAAAGCAACAGCCCCGGGTGGCCCCTAGTGCTTTTCCTGAGTGACAGGAGGACCCAGGTGCTTCTCTTTGCCTTTGGGCTGAGGCACCCAACGCGCCAACTCATGGCTAAGTGAGTCACTTCTTCAGCTGACTGTTGGTGCCAAGCTGACTCCCAGCCAGAGTCCAGTGGTTACAACTCCTGAGAAAGATTCCTGGTTCTGTTCTGAAGCTAAGTTGCTCAGGGCCTTAATTTCATGCCTGACTCTCCCTTTGTATTCTGGAATTTTCCCTAACTAATAGCCTTAAACTTGCCTTAGTTTATTGCCCCCCTCTCTGTTTCTCTATTATTTTTATTCAGACAGACATTCAGGCACTAAAAACTCTGTAGTCCTATGGATGGATGTTCTCATTTGAAACTACCTGGACCCCAGTCTCCATTGTCCAGGGCCCAGGGTAATCTCACTACGGCCGAAGGCTGGCTCGGGATATGGTTTTCCATATTTAAGAGTAGTGCCCCCCGGGACATGCCTAAACTTTATGAACTCAGCCTGGGCTCCTCACACGAGATTCCTAAAGGCAATTTTGACTCAAACCTATATTTCTTTTGGCTTCAAGGGAGAACTATATAAACTTTAATTTGGCTATGCTGGTCAGGAAAGTAAATGTCATTGCAAGCCTCCATTTAAGATCAGACTTTATACTTGACACCCTCTCTGTCACAGTAAAGTACATAGAAATCATGAACCATGCTTCTAATGCAATCAGTTTAATTAGTTTCTACATACTAATAAAATATCAAACATTGGCAGGGTCACCATCTTCTGACTGATGTCCCGTTACCATGAATGCATTACGTTGTTACCCTCTGGTTTCGTGTTAAAACATTATTGCATCATTTCATACTCCAAAATCCTTTATTTGCTCAGTCAGTTGTGCCAAAATAATCAAGAGAGAGAAAAGCAGACCGTAAACCAAAGCTGACCTTTGTGTTTATGTGGGATTAGTGGCCATTTTAATCCTGCCCCGCTTCTGTATTTTCTTGGAATTACCCAGACTGGTAGATTAGGGAGCCTGAGGAAAAGTTACTGTGTGAGTGAGGAACTCAGAATTCTTCCTGAAAGTGACAAGTCGAATCAGAAACCAGGGTTCTTTGTGTGTGGAAGAGGTGGGGGGAGGAGTGCCATCGCATCCATTGAACTTGATAATTGGCTACAGTTGCAGAAACTGTGTTGCATGCTGGGACAGGGACAGGAGAAAGAGGCTGAGCCTGTCCGGGAACCTTGCAAACCCATCAGGAGCCCAGCACACGCGAATCCCACTCCAATGTGTGTAAATGCCATGACCCCTGAATGAGCGAAGGAAGTGCTGTCTGAGCACAGAGGAGAGAGAACCCTTCATTTGTCTGGTGGTGCTCAGGTAGATTTCAGGGGAAAAGTCACACTGGACGGGGGGCGTGAGGGGTTGGTCTATGAGGTCCTTCCAACCTCAGCAAAGACATACAGGTTTAAGAGTGTGGACGAAAAAAGGGACACACGCTAAACCTGACAAGTGCAGGGGAGGCCAGCATGGCTGGCCCTACAAACTCAGGGACCGAAAGTAACCACACAGGGTGGCCTGAACATACAAATTCCTGACTAAAGGCGGGTCATGGCTGGTGGTCACGTCCTAGGCCTGTAGCTTCCTTGACAAAGGTCAGTCTTTACCTTAAGTGAGTCTGTCTATTGTCTTTTTGCATCTAAGACAACATACCCTTGGAATGTCAGAGTCATCTCCTTTGCCAGACCCTTCAGGGCACAGCCTACCCCCCCAGAGCATGGACCACAGAACCCCTGTTGTTATCTCTATGTGCTTTCATGTTAATTATTAACTACCCTGTACCCACCAATGTAAAAGAAGTATGTGTCTCTCCGTTTTACCTTTTATCCGATCCCAGACATTTCTTCACTCTGCTTTTTTCCGCCCCCTTAATCTTCCACCTATGGATTCCATGTAACCCTCCTTACATCTCCTCTGATTCTAATGTGTAAAATAAGCTGCAAAACTGCCATTTTCTGGAACATTTTCTTAGTCCATTGAGATTTTTGCTTCCCGGCAATCATCGTCAGTTTGGCACAAATAAACTCATTAAAATTCTCTACAGGCTTGGACAGTTCTTACTTCCACTAGAGGATATGATATTTTGGGAGCCATCAGATAGCTAGAACACAGTATTTGTGACACGATCCCCTAAAGCAGTGGCTTTAGAGTCATCTTTGAGACTGATGCTCTCCCCCTGAAAATGAGCCATGTACAAAGATATTACATTTTGTCAACAATTTCTGGGTTTCAAGGTCTTTGAACAAAACGTGTCCTAAGCCTCTAAGTTGACTCAAAGGCCACCAGCTGGGTAATTGTACTGATGCAAGGCCCCTGCTTTCAAGGAACCAGGAAGGTGTTTACTGTGTGAGGGCTTGGTGTTTGTTACCACTGAAAGCTGCTCTCATAAAACTCCAATTTAAAAAAGGATTAAGGTCATTTTAATACCAGAGGAACCTGAAGAGATTACCTCCTTAGCTTCTTTTTCTCCTCGGGCAGACTTTTTTTTTTAAACCACAGATGGATGTGCATTTTTTTCTTGCAGATATCCTAAACCAGGAAGGCCATGCTCCAATAATTTTCTCAGGATACTTTTATTGAATGAAATATTTTCTGTTGTATTCGAAGCCACTTCCTCTGTCCTCTGTCAGCACTAAAAGATACTGATTAGGGCTTCCCTGAAAAGTTTATTTGTCCACTTGCCAATAGACTCTGCTGTGCATTTTGTGGATCGAGACTAGATACCAGTAGTAATGATTTTGCTGACACCGTCATGTGGGTAGGCCATTAACCCCACCAGCAGTGTGAATGGTCAGCCAGTGTGTGACTGACAAGGCCTCCGGACCTGTCCTGCGTTAGCTTCACTCAGTCAAACCGCCTCCCCCTCGCACTGATATTTCTAAGATTTTGACTGTAAAGGGCATTTCCTTGTACGTGCCCTTACAAATGTTGTGGTATATTTTCTAGTCCCTCTCTTAAAATTTTCCACAGTCATAGACATAGCTATTTAAGTCTTTGAAAGCAGGAGCAAAGCTAATGCTTGCATGTTTCCTTTTAAAATAAGTAAGTCTGATTCAGTAACCAATCTGCAGCTGTGT
The DNA here is from genome assembly GCF_001890085.2 of Hipposideros armiger. Lineage (NCBI taxonomy): Eukaryota > Metazoa > Chordata > Mammalia > Chiroptera > Hipposideridae > Hipposideros > Hipposideros armiger. The sequence continues at coordinate 2,739,277 of NW_017731542.1, read as the reverse complement.
AGGGAGGTTCTGCTATATACAAGGCATCATGTTCTTGAAATAATAAATTAAATATTGAGACGTGTTACGTGCCCCCGTGAAAATTTACCGTTTAGACCATGTGGGTATGACACAGTTAAAGAATTATTTCCAGAGTTACTACCGTGTGGCTTTTTGCTAGACAGCCGCGGTTAGTCAATGGTGTAACCTGACTCACTGAGGCACTGAGCAGTTCTGTCTCCAAACAGAAAATTACTTTTCAAACCAGTATTGGGGGAAGTAGCTTGTGGTGCCATCCCTTTGTGTAGCTAAACCATTAGTGAGAAACCATGTATCACCGGAGAGCTGGCAAAATGCTTTCCCAGTGCAATTATCTGAAGCCTTTCACAACAGTTCTTGAGTAGTTGGAAGAAATACCTTGATAGGCCGTTGGGGTGTGAGCTGCAGGGGAGGACCTGAGGTAACCACAGGTCACTAATCTTCTCCATTCTTTCCCCAGCAGCACTTAGCCTTCTCAGAAAAGCACTGAAAGACAATGCCCATCGAAGGGGCCTGTACCAAAGCCGTGCTGAACAGTTTCTGTTCATTGTCGATGTGTCTGGACGAGGTGCTCCCAGGTTCCCGGGGTTGGCAGCGCCACAGACACTGGGTCTCTTGCGGAGTCTGCTCAGTGAGGCCCCATGGCGCCCGAGCAGACCTTTCATTTACATGTCTGGAAAAAACCCTGCACATAAACCGATCGAGGTAAAATTCCGTTTTCCCACAGAAGCAGTGTTGTAATGTGAGGATATATATTTGGCTGATGGCATCATACAAAACAGTTCTAGTAGACATGTAGGTAATTATGTTTATTCACTCCTTTTATTTGCTCTAGGCTCTAGGCTGCATCTCAAATAAATATTCTTCATAAATGAGGTTGTGTTATTAAGGAGACATGCCAGAACACTGCTCCAGAGACTTTTTGTTTTCCAGAATTATGCAAGCCAAAGTGGCATTCCAAAACCTCTGTTTTTCTCTTTTCCATCACCAGTTATTTAAAAAAAGAAAAAAAAGGTTCAATTCTCCTCCCCACCCTCCAGCAGAGGCAGGTGCCTACCTCTCACAGTTGCCACCTGGCGTCTTGAGCACCAAGACAGCGGAGATCACAGTGGTGTTGGGATATGCTGCAGATTACCCCCTTTCTACTAACTTTCTGGCCTCAATCACTGCATGGAACTGCCCCCCGCACCCCAAACATCTGTGCTGGAACCATCAGAAGCCATCCATCCATCAGCTCCCCGTTCTGGAATCAGGAGACGGCGCTCACAAATGCAAATGTAGGTCATTGTCACTGCAGTCTTCACCCCCAAAAAGACGGTGGCGTCTTCCAAGGCAGAGACCATTGTCTGTGTATCTTCCTGTTCCCAGGCTCAGTGCAGTGCCTGGCACAAAGCTGGTGTTAATGTTTCTGAATGAATGAATTGAATGAAGGAGCGAGCTATTGGCCAGGAGAGGAGCTGGGTCCTCACCTAGGTCTGTGTCCTTACCAAGGCTGGCCGGGGCAAGCACCAGCCTTTAGAGAACAGCCAATCACAAGATTGCTAACAGAAGGAACGGCCACCCCAGGTGGCCACCAAGGCAGGACACACTTCTGGGCTTGATCCAGGGTGACACTAATCCCTGAAATCTGGCTCAAGACACAAGAAGGTTCTAAGCCACAGTGGCTGAAGGTTACCCAAGTGGGAGGACAGGAAGTACTAGGAGTGCAGCAGTATGAAGGGCGGTGGCCCAGTATTTTGAATTTTTGCCCAGGGTCCTGCTGCCAGAAGGATGAAGGCTGATGCGCAGTGTCCCTTGTCCCATGTACAGTCAGTGATTCAAGGGAGAGAGTTGGAGACTACTTCATAAGCCAGGCAGGCCCTGAGACCACTGGACCCTCACAAGTTCTGTGTCATTTTGTCTTCTGATTAGTCAGCTATGTTCTCTCATAGCTCCAATATCACTTTCTAAAAAAAAAAAATGGACTGTGGCACTATACCAAGAGAAAAATGATGAACTCACATATTAAGTCACATGTGTCCTATGACGTGACCAACTGGGCCCTGGGGACAGGATTGCAAACTAGAAAATCGTTTTCACAGCCCCCTGTCATCCAGCCCTCTGCACCCTTCTCCCACCCCGCCATCACCGCCCTGCCCCTCCGGAGTCTGGGTGCTATTCTTCGGCACCTCCACCCCCCTCAGCCCAGTGTCCTCGTGGCCTGCCACAGAGCAAGGTCACTGCTCTGCCTTGTAGCTCATCCCTCTGAGTTATGTTAGAAAGGAAGAAAGCTCATATTTTTAATTGATTGATTCATATCGAGGAAGTAATAACTGGCAGGTTTTAAGTTAACTTGAATATATTTGCATTTAAAAAATATCCACCCTTCAGTGAATTCCTGAATTAGTGAGAGGTAGTGAGGGGCTATCTTCCGGGGAGGTTTCCCAGGCCCCCTGCCTTTTTCTCACATGGAAGGGCAGAAGTCAGCGCCTTAGGGTAGCAGTCTGAGAAGTTGTTCATTTATGTCCGGGAATCTGAACTCTCCAAAATCTGGACTGTTTCCTCTGTCACTCTGAACTCTGAACTTGGCTCACTCCATTCCCCAGTGACTGCTGTTCTCAACTTTACTCAGACATCCACTTAGGAACTGAAATCAAGAGGAGTTGCTGACCTCAAGAAATTTTCTTGCATTTCTTTCATAGGAGGAGTTAAGCCAAGCAGATTGTTACATGTTGTGTAACCATAGCTGATAAAACATGAACTGGCTTGAATTAAATTACGATAATATAGGAAAAATAGCTAGAAGACGTTTTACGTTCTTGGTTAGGCTCTGTCTGGTTGAACACATTCACCACCACTTCAGAGCATTTTTGGTGGGCAACGTGGAATGGAATTGTTCACGTACCAGGCGACTTAGTGTTTGGGAGATAACCCCAGATAAAAGAAAAGCAATCATGGATAAAAGTAATGAAATAAGTATTAGCAAGTTTTTAGCTATGAATCAACTATGGAAAAATTGCATAAGTTGAAGAGGTGGAAGTCATTTAAATAAGAACGACGGAAGAAAATATTTCCAATAAACTCAGCCCATGAAAAAGTGTAACGATATGGAGGCAAGAGCCCCTTGGTTCTAATCCTTATCACGTTCTCTCATACCTTTGTCTAGTTCTACCTAATACATAAACACCGTTGACCAATAAGATTTAAGTAACTGAAGACATATGGTGGATCTTAACATTCAAACTTTCTATTTTTGCACCTTTTTTTTTTAAAGATTTTATTGGGGAATTGGGGGAGGGAACAGCGTTGGGGAATCCGGGAAGGGGAACAGACAAGTTGCTGTCCTTTTGTTCTTCAGTCTAGTTGTGGAGGACGTCACTTCACTGGCCCATGTTGGTATTGTGATTATTGCTCTCTTCACAGGTGAGGCAGATGGGTCACCTGCCATTGGACAGTCGCTCACGGCAGCTCACGGTAGCTCACATTGGATGCTGGCCACTCACGGTAGCTCACAGCAGCCCACTGCAGCCCCGCTGTAGCCTATACCATCTCTGGTGACTCATGGCAGCCCAGCTCCAGGTCAAGCTGTTGTTCACCATCTTAGCTGTAGAGAGCGCAGTGTCACTGGCCCTCATGTGGGACCCGAACGGGGCCCTGCTGCTCAGAGCTCATGGTCCCAAGCCAACTCTTAACCAATGTGCCACTAGGCAGGCCCTGCACGTTTTTTAAAAACAATTTTGTTTCCATGCATTGTTTTCCATTATGCCAAGGGATTTTTTTTTTTTAGAACCCTTGACTAATTTCAAGGAACCAGCTTTTGCCCTGGATTTTGCCATTTTCTATAATTTCCTGTGAAATAACCATTAATTTAATAGCCAATCTACTTACCTTGTATGACCATGCCCCTTTTCTGATAGTAGCCACAGTGGACTTCTTTACCAAGCTGAGCTCTTGGCCTGCTGAACCATTTCACTTACTTTTTATCCACTTCTCCATTTACTGAACCATTTACCAACAGGACCTTCTGCCCCTCGAACCCTATTTACTGACCAGCATCCTCGTTTTTCCTCAGGTCAAGTCACTTAAAGTTTCTCTGTCCCGAAGCCAGGGGAGTTTATCCCCAGGGCACATAAAGAGTACCCATGCTGCCATTTCTCCATCTGTCTTGCCATATCATAATTCAAATACAACTCTCCAACTCCACTACCCAGAATCCTTCACTTCCTACCAATTAGGGTTCTAGCTCTTCTACTCAAACAAAAGCCCCAAGCCCTGGCACCACTCATCCCTGCCAGCCTAACGTGGTTTCTCTTGGATGTTCCTCCAGACATCATGCTGCCTGGCCTCCGGTTTTTCTTCAAGGTGCTGCAAATCACAAATTTCAGGGCCCTTGTCTAACCTCAGTAGCCTTTCTCCTTTCCTGCAATACATTTGTACAAGAATGTCAGTGGAGTGGAGGGTGAGTATTGTATCCTGGGAGATATGGGCTCTCACCATGTGACCTAATCAACTGGGAAAGGAAGGTCTGAGGACTAGCTAGCTGTCCCAGTTCCGCTTGACCTGTGTGTGAACTTGCTCAGCGCCTGTCATAAGTCGCTCCTCATTCGGGCCCTGGTCATAGACCTCTACAAAAGGGGTGCTGGTCCAGAGGGCCTCTCCCAGCTCCCCCAACCACTGATTCTAGTCCTGCCTTCCTTCCCTAAAATGCCTTTTCGGTTTACCCTCCTTTGGACTTGGTGCTCTGCATCGCATTTGTAGGCCCCCAGCCGCCCTTCGTCTGGGATGTGGTTTGTGATTGACAGGTCTGTGATTGCTCCAGGCCCCTCTGTACTGGCCAGCCCTCCCCTGTCACGGCTCCTGGAACAGGGGCTGAAGCTGGGGCCGCGCCATTCTTCTTGCTTTCACAGAGAGCTGGGAACCGTTAGCCACCCAGAGCTCCTGCCCGTGGCCCAGCACCCGCAGCCCTAGTCACACCAGAGCAGCCCTAAATCAATGCTGCTTAAAGCACGGAGCCCAGTCAGCCTCCACCACACTTCACATTTCTGGTCCCCGTTCTCAATGTGAGCCCGTAGACCTCTCTTCTACCCTACGGCACCCTTGGTTCCCTATCACTCTTGTCTTGACTCAACGCCTGCCCAGGAGCATCTAGCCACACTCCAATCTACCTTCTCTTTTCCAAACCTGAGCGGCTGAGTACCGATGTGGGTAAAAATAATGACAGAGCATCGCAGAAGAGTGCCGCTGAAACTGCACAGTCTCAAAATTCAGCTGGCCTCACGTTTCATTCAATTCTTCTGATTGGTCTTTGGTCAGAATTTTAAAACAAACTTTCCTCAAGCCTCCTACTCAACAGCCCTCATGAATTTTAGCAGGTTACTTTGCATCCTGCTTCTTAAAGGAACTTGAGAACATCAGGCGCAACAATCTCCAGATGCCTCTCCCCTACCCGCGGTGGATGTGCACCTGTGCGTCCTTTCATCCTAGGATCAGACACGAGCGTTCCTACACATAAAGCCTGCGCCTTCAGCTGCTTCCCTCCCTGCATCTCCTAGGACCTTAGCCCACAGCGAACTCCTCCGTGTCCTGGGGCGCAGCCTGTCTTCTGGGTCTCCACTGCGCTTGCTCTCCTCGCTTCTCTCCGGGTTCCTAAGTTTCTGTCTCAGACCCCGAGTTCTTGGCTCTCCGCTCAGCCGCCCCCCCGACCCCCCACACTTAATTGATGTCATGAACATTTCCTGGGTTCAATATCACTTATTCCTGATGATTGTCAACTATTTATATCTAGTCCCACCCCTCCCCCAGCCTCAGAGAGGTCTCCTTAATTCTCTCCTGGACGTCATCGCCGCACGTCTCTTGAAATCAGCACCCACCTCTTTTGGCCCTGCCTCGTCTATGTTTTATGCTACAAGGTGGTGACGGCTGCAGCTACCAGTTATCAGGGCTCAGCACCTAGAAGCTTTGTTTTTTCCATCTCCTTTTCTACCCACATCAAGTCGCTGTAAGTCCTGCCAACTGGACTTTATGAACATTTCTCCAACCTGTTCCTCACTTCTGTAGTTACTCTCACTACGCTGGTCCAGATCCTTAATGTATGTTACCTAGACAGTTCAACAGCTTCCAAAATAATCTCTGGGTCTCAAGATTCCTCCCTTTTAAGTCTGCCATTCACATTGGTGTCTGAGCGCTCCCCTTAGAAGGAAAATGCGACTGGCGTAGAGCATTGCTTTGCCATTGCCTAGAGAAGACAGTCCAAGCACCACCAGAGCACCCGGGGTCGGCGCTGCTGTCCTCTTCAGCTTGCTTCGCCAGCCCTGCTTTGCATTTCGTGACCCGGCGACACAGCACTGCTTGTGGTCCTCCATTTGCCATGCCATTCCTAACCACTTGCTTTTTTTTTTTTTTTCCTTTTCTTCTTTTTTTTTAATCTTGCCCCTCTGACTACTTTCCCCCTCACTTCTCTGGCCAGTTCTTACTTGAAGACTCTACAAAAATATCACTTCCCCCAGGACATTCTCCCCAGCTGTGCAGGCTGTGTGGGGTTCCCCTCCATATTCCCAGGAAACTTTTTGTATATGAGCTTTTTGAAGTCCCTCCTATTGTTTTCCCTCTGAATCTATAGACAGTTGCAGTAATGAGAGAGTTTATTTTCTCCATCTCTAATTACCTGACTACGAGGCTACTCTGTAGTTGAGGGAGACAGCCTTCCTCTATGAGCATGTAACATACATCAGGTAAGTGTGCGCTGCACTTTATCGTTATGTGCACCCGTGTCTCACGGAGCTCGCTGAGCTGTGTTACAATAATGCCGGTAATATTGTCATAATATTTTAAGCGCCTCCCTCAGCAGCCTCTGAGTCCCTTAATTGATGTCATGAACATTTCCTGGGTTCAATATCACTTATTCCTGATGATTGTCAACTATTTATATCTAGTCCCACCCCTCCCCCAGCCTCAGAGAGGTCTCCTTAATTCTCTCCTGGACGTCATCGCCACAAGGGACTCAGCCTCTGAGTCCCTTGAGAGGAGGAAATATGCTTCTTTCACTAAGGAACCCTAGTATCTGGCAGCGTGACTGTCATAAGACAGGTGCGCCATAATAATTCGTTGAGTTAAGGAAATATTAACACTTTCCTCTCCATCTCAGGTGATAGCCTTCTGCCTTTATGATAGACAGGGGTTGCAAATTTTGTTTGTTTGTTTTTAGCTGAGCCATCCTGCCACCTGTTCGCAGCTCAGAGGCAGCTCAGCTCAGGCCAGGCATCAAACCGCTGTTGCTCAGAGCTCAAACCCTTGAGCGAGCTCTTAACCAACTGAGCCACTCGGCCGGCCCCAGGGGTTGCAAATTTTGATCCTTTAGCCCCATTGTTGGGCAGCCAGGATATAGAAAAAAAAGTGTTTCCTCACAGAATGGAAATGATCGATAGCATCAACCAACCCCATGCTCCCCTAACCTTCTGTATATAAATCTTAACACCATGTGAAAGTTAGGATGGCAACTCGAGAGGTCCTCACAGAAACGGGGACTCAGTTTCACTTTTATCTGCTCTGTTATGCTACATGCCGAATTTAAATCCACACCCAAGCCCTTTTGAATTTAGTTATTCTTTCTTAACAAATAAAATTTGTAGTGGACTTCCCGGAAATACTTCAGAGCAGGAAATAGCATATTATTTGTCCTTTCTAACTCTCCCTTTAAAATAACTAAGAAAATATAAAAACCAGAGAGATAGAACTCACAGCAGCCCTGGTACAAAAGGTAAGCTCTGTTATAGGCCAGAATGTGGGGACAGTTTAATGACAAAACCCTTGTGATCAGAATAAGGCCCCTTATCAGGCAGCAGCGCACAGTCACCTGTGCAGCAGGTTTGGAACTGAGGACAACACACTCAAAGCAAAGTCCTTTTGGAGTTTACATCTGTTGCACTCGTGTTTGTTCTTCTTTGCTCCAGTCTCTTATTGTATCTTTCCTTTGCGCCTAAACGAAACTCTCTTTTTTTGTTCCAATACATTTGGACCATTCTCTGAGATATTACTCAGTACCTAAAGATGTCCTCCAGGAATTAAAATTATTTGAATAATTAACCTAATTCTTCTTGGATTGTAACTCAATGTCCCCACGCCCTTCCCTCAAAGATGTAAGCCTTCCTTGCCCAGATAATTTTTCCGTGTCTTTATCTGCGTCTTCAAGCCTAGGGTTGGGCTCTTCCTGATATTACGAAGTCTGTAAATCCATTTTATTTGCTCTCTTTTCTTGTTGGCTGCCACTTCCTCTGAGTATTGGCTCTCTGAAGCCTGAGTCCATCTGAGCAGGGTAAAGCGTGAGATAAGTAGGGGAGCTCCCACCTCACTGTCCGGTCCCCATTTCCCACGTGTGTTAAACCCACGCTTGCGCTCAGCAGCGTGTCTCAGCACATGGCAGGTGAGTCAGAAGGAGCACGATTCTGTCTCCCACTGACTCACATCTCAGCTGAGCAACTGCTGACGGGCCACGCCTCCCTTGACTACCTGACCTGGACTTCGGCACGGCACGGGGTGTTTGGTGGGTGCCTTCCTGCACCCGGCTGAGTCCGCACTGCCAGGAAAGGGACAGGTGCTTCCTGCAAGGTGGCCGACAGACTTCCTCTCCTAAGACAAATCAGCCATTTTCTGGCCTGCTGCTTTTCTGCCCCTTCTTCATTCGTGTACTTTGAAAGTGCACTGAGGATTCGTGAAAAGGTTTTCTGAAATAACAGGAAACCAGATGTTGGCTAGTCAATGCTTATGTTGAAACGATCGCCATAATTTTGAAATAATAGCCTACACAAATATGTAGAATGTGGATCTTTCATGATCCAATGCCATAATCCAGTTCACCTGTGAGGTTTGAATTCTCAGATCCACAGGTTGGGACAGTCCCCAGACCCCTTCCCAGAGTCCTGATGGTGTTTTCTCTGGTGCATCGGGTCACCGGGGGAGGACGGGCTTCCTGGGGTCTCTTTCTCTCGCTCCCCAGAAGTGTGATCATCTTGTAGTAACTCTCCAACTTTTGCATTCCTTCTCCTGTAGTTTGATGCAGGAGTGTCCATGGGCTTTTTATTTTTTTTTTAATGTGGCTGAGAATCATTAAGTGAAAATACACTATTTTAAATATGGTTATGGTTAGATCTGTTTCATCATTAAGTATTGTGGAAAGAAACACTAGTAGAATTAATTAAACTGGGTAGATAAATCTAGTCTTATACAGCAAGTGAAAAAAATACCAAACTGGATACTTCTAGCTCTTGATGTAACAAGACGGAAGGCAAGCTACCTTTTCTGTGTCCAAACTGCTCCCAATTGTTCACTTCAATTGATGGCTGTTTATTTCGTCCCAAGGGTGAAAGTTCACAGAGTCACTGCTAAGGTTCACGTGGAAACACGGGCTTTGTGAATTGAAAGAAAAGGAAAAGAAAAAGAAAAGAAAAGAGGAGGGAAAGGAAGGGGAGGGGAGTAAAGGAGAAAAGAAAAGGCTCTAACTTGTAGTGTTTGCTGATTTCTGTGGTGCAGAAACCCCCACCATGGCTGATTTCAAGCTATGAACACGTTAACAAGAAGCTCACACAATTCCTGCATATTTAACAATTGTGAGCCGGCTCCAGCCTGCCCCTGGGTGTGGTGTCTGCCCCAGGAAGCCCATTCTGTCTCTGTCACTGTACCCAGATGAGCGTCCCCTAAGGTACATGGTCACTCTGGAGATGTGCCGGGCTCGGCACTGAGCAGTCCTAATAAACGCCTCCTAGGGTTTGAATATTACAGCATCTCACAACCTACAGGGGCTTGCTCGTTTATGCAACAGACTTTATGTTTCCTGCATTATGTTTGCACATGCTTACCACTGACCAAGAGACACGGGCACACCTCCCACAAGCATCCACAATACAGAGCCCTTTTTCTCAGCTCAACTTGACCTTTTGTCTCGATGGTGCCCAGTCTGTTCTGCTTTCCCGAAAGCGTTTGTTGATTGGCACTGTGTGACGATGTGCGTGTGGCGTGCCCAGGCTGGTAACTTGTCAAGACAGCCTCCTGTTAGCGGTGCTGCTCCCCTCTCCCAAGCTGTGGTTCCCAGGGCTGGGAAGATCCCAGCAGCCCAGATACTATCACCTGCGGGGTTTGTTTGTTTCCACTCTTGACTTAGTGAGAAAACTGAAAAGTTCTGTAAAGATCTGTAGGAAGTCCTTAGTGTTTGCATATGCCCTTCGTGAAAGGTCCATGTAGAGTCGCCTTCGTCGGTGGTATTTCCAGGAAGGCTTTGTGTGCCTACAGAAAGCAGCTGTATCCCTCTGGACGGGGTGGCCCTGTGTTTGCTGTAAATGGCGCCTGTGTCTGTAATCTAACAGCACTTTTCCCCGTGAGTCTTCTCCATCATACTGACAGGGTGTGTGGGGGGGGGGGAAGGAGGCGGAGGGGAATGTTTTAATCTCCTTCAAGCAAATTTGATTTTGCAATAAGTTCTCAAAACCGTAAGTTTTCTGGATCATGACATTAAATTCTCCCCCACTGACAGAAGTAGTTTGGAGGTATTACTCATTAACTGTTTCATTCCCAATACTCTTTAAGCCATATATGCATTCAATATATAAAGTGTGTGGCGGAGGGAGTGGTATTAAGTAAGACAGCCAGTTCTGTCCCCTCAGCCCAGATCTAGAGATTCCAGGAGACAGATACAGCACTCCATCAATTCAGAGCACTGCTAGTTAATATTTGTCTTTCTTGACAAAGATTTTCAAGGGATCAGCTGATATCTAGACAGAGAAGAAGTCAGCCCAAGTGAAACAGATAATATTGTGATCACTCACACTTACTGCTGCGTTACCTCTCAGGGAGGCTAAAACATGAATTAAAATAGCTCAGTGGCGCTCAAAGCCTGGTGCCCAGATAAGCACCTCCAGATGTCCTGGGAGTTTGTAGGAAATGCAGATTCTTGGGCCCCACCCCTGAATCCCAAACGCTAAGCATGGGGCCCAGCAATCTGTGTTTTACCAAACCCTTCAGGGAATTCTGATGCACACTGAGGTCTGAGAACCACAAAATTATATACAACACTACGACTTAACGAGACTGTACCAAAATCATTGTTCTCTCTCATGTTACAGTCGATTTTTGTCTTAGTTTTAAAGATCTTTGGGATAGATATGGAAACTTCATGAAGTAAAACCACTGCTTGACAAACTTATGAGTAAACTCTAGACTCCCAGGAAGTGTAGGAGCAAACCCATTAACAGCATCACTATAATTCTGAACTTTAGGGTAAAGACACTCTTGAGGACACCAATGAAATGACGCCATTCTCGAAAGTTAGATCACCATGCGTGCAGTTGGTGCCAACTAACATTCTTACTGTTGAGGATTCTGCTGAGCGGGGCAGGTGGTTCAAAGAGTGAGCCGTTTCCTCAGAGGTGATGTAGGAACCTCGCCTGCCACCTTTTCCGAAAAACAGACTGTCGTTTTGTGTCTTGCTGAAATACACACGTGGTAAAAGATTATTTCACTTCCTTCCACACGCCTAATGAATATTTCCAAGTTCAGGGAAATGTTTCCTTCTTCCTAAGAAAATGAGATTGTATCCATCTTAAATATTTTCTTACCAATTCAAAGCGAGGCTGGCAAAACAACAGAATGAATCATTGGAGAAATTCTCCTAGGCACGCAGGAAAACACATATAATTCTTGTTGATCAGAGTTCTTTTTCACAGGAAGTCCCAGACTACATGTTTGTTTAAAGAGCGTTCCCAAGGTCTTCTAAAGGGCTGTTAATAAAATAAAATACACAAACAACGTAAAGTTAGCAGAATTTGTTTCAGTGCCTCTTACAGGTCCCTTGGTCCATTTATCAGTACCTTTTCATGGGTATACTTAGGTTAATATAGTTCACTGTTTATCCTTATTGTTATTACCAATATCAGTGTGTTTATGATTTCTCATTATTTTTTTTCTTTACACACACACACACACACACGTACATAAAAGGTTTTGCTACACCACTAATGTTTTTTTTTAATTAAATTTATTGGGGCGGCATTGGTTAATAAAAGTATATATGTTTCAAGGGTACAATTCTGTAATATATCACCTGTATATTGCATTGTGTGTTTACCACCCAAAGTCAAGTTTCCTGCTGTCACCATATATTTGATACCCCTTTACCTTTTTCTACCTCTCCACCCCTTTCCCTCTGGCAACCGCCATACTGTTGTCTGTGTCTGAGTTTTTATTTGTTTGGTTGTCTTCTTTGTTTGTTGCTTTCAGTTTTACATCCCACATATGAGTGAAATCATATGATTCTTGACTTTTTCCTTCTGAACTTCTTTCACTTAGCATGATATTCTCAAAATCCATCACGTTGTCGCAAATGGCAGTATTTCATCTCTTCTTATGACCGAGTAGCATTCCATTGTATATATACCACATCTTGTTTATCTAATCATCCACTGAAGGACACTTCGGTTGTTTTCATGACTTAGGCACCATAAATATGCCACTAATTTTTTGTGTTGCTTAAAGCATTTCACAAAAAGGAAACACACACACACAATCACACACACACACACACACACACACAGAGAAATTGTGCCTTCTGTCAAATATATGCAGAATGACTAGAAATCACACTTTCTACACACACGAAGATTTACAGAAACATAATCAAAGTACAAAAAAGAAACATATTTTTTGCTGCAAAGAGGAGGTTCTCATTCTATGAGGTCTTAACACAGTTGTTCTATTTTCTTTCAAATAAAAATGTGTGTAATTCTATTTTAGTGTTTTGTTTCTCTACTACCATCAAATATGGGTTCTCACAGATTTTGACTTTGACTGTGGTTTTATGGGAATAAGATTCTTAACCATGTATGTAAATACAATTTCCTGTAAAATTTCATGACTCTATGCAGTTGCACACATGAATATCGATTGATAAGTCTGCTATGAGCAATTGTAGTGCCCGTCATCTGCATTTCACCCTAAACTCATTTCCTGCTAGGCAAGACTCTTGAAATCATTCAAGCAAAATAATTCTAAGAATACAACAAATTATGTGCTGATCTCATAAGGGGAGCATTAAGTTCGTGGTGTGCCAAGAGTTCATTTCTAAGTAACGCTGATACACCACTTGCCAAAAAAATTGCCATTTAATGTTTCAGTTATGAAGTGATTTATGTTCGAAAATATTTCCAGATGTTCAAATTCACGTTCACTTAAAAAAGCCACGTCTTCCAAAGCAAGTGTGACCTTGACTTTCAGCCACCCCATCAAGTTATTCACTTTTGTTTAACATGTTGAAAGAAACATGCCTATTTATTTTGCCTCCCTGTCTTGTCAGCTCCAGAAATCCCGGCTGTAGACGCACCACCAGTCACTGGTGGAGCAGGCTTGCAGAGGCTGCGTGGGGGAGTTTGTGCCACATCTGCTTCTAGTCTGTCCAACCCCGGTGAGGATTGCTGTACCGCTGCTGCTCGTGAGAACGGCGGCTCTCACAGCCTCCCACTACCAAAGACAGGAAAAGCTGAACTGCTCAGTGACCTGTCATTCCATACAGCTCTCTGTGTAAACACTTCTGGGGACGTAGATTGCAGTCAGATGGCTATACCTTTACTGAATTACACGCACAGAGTGAGAGCCTACATACATCCCACGGGCTGCAGGTTTCCATCTTGGCTCTCGCCAGTAAGTGAAGTGGCCATTAGCGGTGTGCTCTCGTCTGCTTGTTCCGGGTAAGCAGGAAAAGGCCATTTTCCACGCAGAATTTGAAAACTGTACTTTGTTTATTTACACTAAAAGTTCTACTCTCCCTCTAAGTTAGAGATTTTGTTGAACCCGCTGCCTAACAGCTGCTTAAAACTATCTTCACATTAGAGGTAGGCTCCTAGGAAAAAAATGAGCATTTACAAAAAAATACAACCTTATGAAATGATCTTTCTCTGCAGAAATCTAGCTAGAAATGGACATGCACTAATTACTGTAAATAGCATTTGAATTTGTTGACATAAAGAATAGGTTGCTTTTGGAGTTATAATATCCCAATAGGAACAACACCCCAAGTAGGAGTCCTATTCCCATGACCTGCCCTGCCTCCTGCACGGTCACAGGGGTTCTCTATGCAGACTTAGAGTCAGTGTGTGAGTGGGGAGCCTCTTCAGACTGTGGACTCTAAGAAACTCTGTTTAGATGCTGGACTGAGCTAAGAACACTTTGGGCAGTCTGCCATGGTGGTGGACCGGACATGTGGGTTGGCCAGACATGGATTCAGACCAGCTCTACCTCTCACTGGCAGGTAACAAAATGTCAACTCATTGGTCATGGAGCTGTTCGGTCCTCTTAACCTTGGCTGTGAGCAATGGGGCAACAAAAGTAGAGTGCTTCATGCCGTATTTGGCCCTGAAGTAGTGCTCAGTGTATAGTGTTTTCTTAATGTTATAACCATTTCCGTTATTGTTGACACAAAGTACATGCCATCTTAATTATCTATCATGGTCTTCTAAAGTAGGGCTCCTTGAATGAGAATGAATGACTTACAGAAAAAAGCAAAGCCAGTATTCCTTTTTCAAGCTGTGTCTTGATTCATTTTTGAAACGTCATCTTCACATTAGTTCCTTAAGAACATCCTTTTCCTGTTTTGTTTTTTTTTTTGGTTTTTTTTTTATGGATCATTTTCATCAGAGAACTTCTCTAGGAAGAGGATTTTGGAGCAGGCAGAAGTTAGAGAGTGAGAACCCTGCTGAGCCCAGCAGCTCCCAGACGGAGGTGCCTTCCTTCCAGCCCTGCTCTGGTTTCTGTCCCTGTGATGGCAGCCCCACCTTTCACCCATTCCAGTGGCCGTGTAGCCACAGAGTGTTGGATATGAAACTGGAAAGCTCACGCCCTGAAACTCTGTGCAGGGAACGTGTAGCCATGTTTATAGGAAGTAAAACGGTGCTGAACGGTGGAGTGTCCGCTTTCAGCTAGATGCCAGGCAGGAAGCAGTCCTTCCTGCCAGAGAGGCTCACAACGTCCAGCTCCTGCCCGCATCTGCCTCAGGTCGGCCTGCGTGCTCCCGGGTCCTATTCATTTCCCAGCATTTTGTTTTTCCTGCATCTTTTGAAGGCTGCAAGCAAGTATGTTTCAGGATTTTCTCCCTCTTTCTCAGAGGTGAGTTTTCCTAGATCAGAGCACCATTTGTAACCCCTCCCTTTGCTTTGGTTTCCTGCTTCTTTCTGATGGGTCCAGAGTGGCTTATTTCTATCAGGGGTTTTGGACTGAAGGGAATCCATCAGGCACAGTCTTGGCAGGGTGACCATTTGTCCCCGTGGGCCGGACTCCACCCCGTGTGCTTACATAATTAATAAGAGTACTCCCTTTTACTTGCAGAAGTGATCCAGTTTAGAAAATGGTCACCCTGAGTCTCAGACGGGGTGCGGGGAGAAAGTCTTCACTATGCTCATAGCCTCCTTTCCCGCGTCAGGTGACCAGGCCAACCGGGCCGCACCGCATCCGCCTGGCTCTTTGCGTTTACCCGTTTCTTTTCCCAGCTGGAGCGTGCTGAGTGCCATGGGACTGCCCCTGGCCTCCCTTTGCCAGCTTCCCTGACCCTGTTACTGATTCCGAGGCAGCCTGCCGCTCTGTGACAGGAGGTGGGGGTGCAAGGTGCACCCTTGGGCGGAAGTACACCCCGTCCCATTCTCTGCCCGCCCGCTGGAACACCGGAAGTTAAACTGCCTTGGAGCCAAGCGTATAGGGTGGCATGAGTGGAAGAAATCACAATTACCGCCAACTCTGGGGACTGCTTTGGGCAGTAGGGCTGCCGGTGTAGTTTTCTGTTCGGTGAATCCTGATAGATGAGTGATGAAGGGATTCTGGGTGCAATGCTTTTATGAACAAGTAAACGGTGAGTAATCAATACATCAAAGGGGAAAATGTGAATTTTTAAATAACTTCAAACTACTGCACATCCATTCCATTTTTTTCTGCAATTATTCTCTTGTTCATCCTCTACTTTTTCCCTCTCTCTCTACTAGACTGTCCCAGCCTATACACTGGTATCTCCAATCCTAAAGTAAACAAACAAAACACAAGCAAATAAAAAAAAATTAACCTAAATTAACCTCCCTTGATTTCGCATCAGCTGTTGCTCCATTTTCACGCAATCCTTCAAAGCAAACACCTGGCCAGTGTCATGGCGCTCTGACGCCTCTTTGCTTCTCTCGCGCTTCCTCTGCAAACATCCCGGTCAACCTTCTGTCCCGATTTCTCCACTGCAGCAACTCTTGTCAAGGGCACCAGTGCACCCCGTTTCATTATGGCCAACGGTCGCTTCGGTTTTCTTGCTTCCTTGATCTCTCGGAAGCAACTGACATAGATGACACTGCTTCCTTCTCAAAACATGTCTTCTCCTGGTTGCAGTGAGACCACCCATCTCTCCCGGTAGCGATGAGACCATCTCTCCTGGTTTTCCTCCTGTTCCGCTGGCTGCTCCTTCTCAAGTTCCTCTTTCGGATCTTTTCCTTCTTAGCCCCAAAATACTGGAAAGCTCCAGATTTAGTATCGGGCTCATTTACTTCTCTATCTACATAATCTCCTTGTAAGACGTTATCTTGTCGTGGGCATTAGAATTCCATCTAAAGGCTTTTTTACATTTGCCTTCTTTCACTCAGCAAAACCGTTTTTACATTCATCTATGGGGTTGAATGTATTAATGCGTTTTTGGTTTTTGGTTTTCATTTTTTATTGCTGGTTAGTATTGGTTGCATCACATCACTGTACTGCAATTTATTTTTCCCCTTATTTGTGGACATTTGGGTTGTGTTCAATTTGGGGCTATTGTCGGTAAAGCTACTATGAACATGCAAGTTAAGTCCTTACACGGACCCAGTTTTCATTTTGGGGTGGGGGTGGTAAATATTTTGGTGAGGAATCGCTGGCTCTGTTTGTAAGTGTAAGTTCAACTCTATAAGAAACCGACAAACGGCTTTCGCAGTGGTTTTGCCATTGTACACCCCCATCATGGCTCTCTGCCTGGGGCCGTTGATCCACGGGGCATCCCAGCCCTGGAGTCTGGTTCTGGGCCGTGGGAGGCAAGGGCATTGGGGGCTTCCAGAACCCCCAGGATAGTCATGTGCAGCGAAGGCTGAGACCCTGGTTATACTGATTCGGCCCTCGGCTGAGCTCGGTGCCTCCGCGCTCTCTTAACTGGCCAGTAGCTGGGGCTCAGACCTCCTAGGTTAGTGGGCTGAGATTTCCGAGGGGCCACTGTGAGGCTGCGTCTGGGAGGGCTGGAAGAAGATGAAGGCTGATGCCAACTGCTGCCGCTGGGCACGGTGTCATTGCCTCGGTGTCACTATCAGGCAGGGCAAGGGAGTCCCTTCAGCCTTCTTCCTGCCCCCAGTTACCCATCTAGTGCCCCCTAGTGGCAGGACCTAGCAGGACCAACTGGCAGAGGAGAAACAGTTCGCACATTGCCCAAAAAGTCACCAAAGTAGAGTGCAGACGGGTGAGTTTGACGCTGAAAGACAATGATTTGATAGCCGGCAGAGTCTCATAACTGGTTTACCTATATTCATGCGCTTTAGTCATTTCAGAACCCAACTCTCCTTATGCACCCCTGCTCCCACCCTGCTCGCAACGTTTGGATCACATTCAAAACTCTTCCGCTGAGAGACGGAAAGGCCCTGTGGCCGGTCCTGCGGTCCCCATGCTCACTGTGCTGCTTCCTGCCAGAGGCTTTTCATCCGCATCCCTGCATCGGCCTCATCCCTGTTCCCTTATCACCTCCTCGTCCTCCTCCTCAGCGTCCCGCTTTAGTTTTGCGTCTCCGGCCTCTCCGGGCCCTCAGACCCCTTCATTATGCAGTCTCATCACACGGTGCTGCCGTCCCCATACCGCGTATCACAGACAGAACCTCTGGAAGCGGACACTGAACTTGCGGGGTTCCTTGGTTGCCCGTCTGCTGGACTGTGAACCCCACGGGGCAGGGACTGTGTCTGCTTGCCTCTTACACTCCAGCGGCTGACACCTTGCCTGGCGCAAAGCGGGTCTTCAGACAGAGGTGTGGAACGGCGCGTGCACAGAGCGCCAAGCCAGCCTCTTTGCCTAAAATAGATCGCTTTTAGAAGGAAAGAAAGAAAAAAAAAAGTCAGCGTTTCTAATTAGCTAGAGTCCGACCCGCATGAGGGAAGGGTCTTCACCTTCTCTGTTTCCCAATGAAAGCCAGGTGCCTGCAGCGGTGGCTCCCAGAGCTGAGGCGCCCAGACACCGGCCTTTCGGAGGGGGCCGCGGGGAGCGCGGCTTGGGCAGGGTGCGTTTATGGCAACCCGCCCGCGGACCGTCATAGCGTGGGACTCTGCGACGGTGATGAGCAATGGAAATTTGGGAAATATTTCTCGGGAAACAACCCCTGGCAAGGGAAGCCTAATTTAGGGACCCTGCACAACTTTCCTTAGCACGTGATGCATTTTGAGTTTCTAGCAACGTCTGCGCCGGCAGGTTCAGAGGTAGGGGAGGCCTGTCTCGCTTTGGTTGTTTGGTTTGCCTTTTCACGATGCTGGAGATTAAAGCCAGCCAGATATTTGGGGATATTTCAATTAACAAACCACTCGCGTCAAAGGAAAACCAATGCATAGTGACCTTTACCAGCTGAAGGTGACCTTGACCACCTTCCTCTCCTGAGGACTGTGCTTCTAGGCAGAGCAGCCCGGCACCGCCCTCCCCTCCGAGTAGCGGGTGTTACCGGTCCTGAGTGAATGCCATGGGCATCCCGGCCAAGGGGAAGTTGAGGTTTCCAAGCTCAAATCAAATGGTTGGTGTGGAGTAGAGGTTCATGAGTAATAGGATTTTAGATGAGGAGCTCCTGAGATACTTCACTCCTCACATGTTCCTGGTGCCACACGGATGTCACAGAATTCAGGATTTGCAATAAGGCTCAAGGGAACGCCTGTTCCCAAATCCCTCTGGGGTGCCTGTCCTCGGTCCACATGGACAGCCCAGTGGGCCCCCGCCCTGCTTTGCGGCACAAGTTAAGACACCAGGAACCAATGCAAATTGTTCTGAACATTCAAAAATGCTCCTCTCATCAGAACGACCTGGGCATCAGTCATCAGAAAGGTTCTTGGGGAAAACACTACACACTGAATTTGCGCACAGCTGTACAAAAATGACTGCACATCTGCTCTTGGGTAGACAAGGCAGTACATGGGGCACAGTCATTACTGCAAAGAGCTATGTAAACCTTCATTATTACCAGTCAGCAGGGCTTTCCTCTTCACTCATAATGACTGACTGCATTTCATTCCTTCGTTCAACAAAATAACTGCCTACTACATGCAAAGCAGCGCCCTGGGCCCCGGGGCTGGACCAGAGAGCAAAAGGCACAAAGCTCTTAACCTCACAGACCTTCTAGTGAAGGAGCAAGAAAATAAGCAAGATGAATGAGAGAGATAAATGTCAATTTGATAATAAGACGTTCAAGGCAGAAAATAAGGCAAGAAGGAGGGGTAGGCAACATGGGGAGGGTTGGAACTTTACATAAGGTGGTAGGAAAGCTCTCCCCTTCAGCAAGGGGAGGGACTAGGGGGACCCACCACGCTGGGGAAGGGCGTGGTCTTCCAGGATATTGTAAGGACTTTGGCTTTCACTCTGACTGAGATGAGAAGTCACTGGAGGATTCGGAACAAAGGCATGGCACCCATTTTAACCTCATCTTAGCTGTGTTGAACCCTTTTTTCACTTCAGTTGTCCTGTCTTTAAAAGAGAAAGTCAGCTAATGTGGTTGTGTGCCTACCATGTGCCAGGACTGTTATGCACATGGTGTGACTTAATCCTGGGGATGGGTTTTAGGATCTCAGTTGTATTCTAGAGGCTATTGGGGATAAGTCACTACTCAGCCCAGAGTCATGTAGATAATAGTAGTGACTAACCGGCTTAGGGTTGAACCCACCTATCATATTCCAAAGGCCAGGCCCATTCTCCTAACCACTCCGCCTTTCATAAAATAAATGAAACTTCCCAGAGAACCGATGGTCCCATCGTGGGGACAGAGGCCCACAAAATCTAGTAACTGAAGCCCTAGTAAAAACAGACCACATCTGCAGTGTACACAGTTTAGGATTTCCACATCGATACAGCATTTGATAAGCATGACAGTAATAAAAGCATTAGTTCCCTGACTTAGAGAAGTGACCCAATAAGGGACAGAATCCAGTATTTCAGATTTCACTCTTGGTTCTTCAGAACCTTTACAATTCTCAGTGCTGGTAAACTAAGGGACAAATGAAGAACTCAGTGACAGAGAACAAATGGAAGACAGAATAGTACTGCAAAACTCTGCTCCAATAATAGCTGTAAATTTAAGAATTAGAAACACAGGTCCTACCACTGGCCTTGTGAGCCTCGTAAGGTGGTCCCTGAGGAGCTCTGACTTGGGTCCCAAGTGCATCCGTCAATCGTCACTGTGCTTTGCTTGATTGGCTGACATCTACATCACATTTGGTCTCTTCTTCAGCTCCATTTTTTCATTCAGACCTCTGCTTGCACTGGTGCACCCACACCCTGCGTCCCCAGCGTGACCCGGCACCCATGAGTAATCGGGCCCCACCCTGGTTATCACCTCCCCTCTGCTTTGCACTGGCCTGGGACATCCTTGGCCACAGCTCGCTGGGTGTTTCCTTGTCTGCTCAGCCTTATATTTAAGGACATCCGCTGCCCTTTGCTTCCCTCTGGTGGGCACAGTGGTCCGTCCCTGGTGGTTCGCTCACTCAAGGTCCCAAGCAGACCTGTGGAATCAGACTCCTCGCGGCATGAAGTGGGTCAGGATCACCAGTGGAGCTTGTTGAAGTGTGACCGTCCAGGCCCCACGCCCAGGCTTTCTGATTCAGCAGGTGTCGGGTGCAGACTGAGAATCTGCATTTCTAACAAGTCCCATGCGGTGCAAGTGCTGCTGGGTGGAGACCACTGTGAAGCCCACTGCTCTGGACGCGCTATTCACGGGAAGGGGCTGCGGGCAGTGCGTGAACAGGAACCACTGGGGCAGAGCCCAAAGCCTCTGTTCCCTGAAGAACTGAGTAGTATCCTCGGGACCATATATGTAACAAATATTATTGTGTACACAGTGCTGGATGTAGGGACCAAGAATCATGACCAGCCCCCTCGGGCCTTACAGCCAGAGAGCAGAGCAGCCACGAAGCAGGCAATTGCCATGCACTGAATTGTGCTTCCTCGGGAAGCTGTGGGGCCACACAGAAAGGCCCCTGATCCAACCTTGGGGAGTCAGGGGTGGTTTTCAGCAGGAAGTCATTCCCAAGTGAAGATCCGAAGCTAGGAAGTTTCCAAGAGCTCTCACAAGGTTGGGGTTGTGGTAACGAAATTTTGAGAGTTCTCATTCATACATATGTATTCCCAGACAGCATGCAGTGTATCACAACACAGAGTAGGTCACTAAAGAAAGAACTTTGTCTTCCAAAACCACTTTTTAACAAAGTATTTGTCCTACAAAGAGAGACAAAAAAGCAAAGTCCAAACAGAATCAGAGCTTTCAGCCCCCCTGCAGCCTGTCTGAGGGTTTAGGCCCCTCCAGGATGCAATTGTGTTTGCTTTGGAAAAGTCTTCCATTAAGGGTAGATTTCCAAGGGCTCCACAAAAGCACTTTGCCAATTTACAAATACTAATCCTTGTCATAACTAACATTTTCAGACTGCTAACCATGTTCCAGGCACATTCAACTTACCGATTCGTTCACCCCACACCACAGACTATGGAAGTGGGGTCTATTATTTTGCCTTATTTTACAGACGTTAAAACTAAGATACAGAAGGTTTAAGTAACTTGCCCAAGATGCCACATGGAGAAAGTAGAGAAGCCAAGATTCAAACCCTAGCAACCTGGGCTTCATTCATAGCCCCTCCACACAAGGATAGTGATATGTTTAAAAACTAAGATATGTTTTTCTGTTAAAAAAATTAATATGAACAAATGTATAAAATATGAAAAAAATGACAAAAACATTTTTTAAAAATTCAACCATATCCCCACCACACAGGGAGCTACGATTTCCTTTTTGGCATATATGCGGTACCTAACTGAGATCTATAAAATTGTTATAATACACATTTTATATAACATCTCCTAGAAACACACGCTTCATATGATTATACAAAATACATGTTCATTGAAAAAATTGAAATAAAGTAGGAGGAACAAATTAAAGCTCATCAAGTACTTCAAGATTACAAACTCACACTCCAAGAGACTGAGAATTCAGTTTAAGAACACCTGTATAGACGCGAGATCAGGGGGACACGTCCACCCCGACATTCTGCGCATCCCTGATTTCACTTCCTCAAAGGGGTGTTTTTATGTTGTGCTTCTATTTTATCATTGAAAATGTGCCTTCGGATATTTTATTTAGTATTTTAATGGACTTAGTGTGGCAGAGATAGCTTGAACACTCAGTCTTCCATCATCCAATACTAGTCTAGTTTTCATCTTAACTCAGGACAGAAAGATAGGAAGAGATTGTGATAGTAGAGGAAGGATTTCACATAAAATCGGTATGAATTAAGTTCTCTAGAGGATCACAAGGGAAAGAGATACTTTACGTGACTTTTTACAGTACCCCAGTGCTTTGTTTTATGTCTTTCTCTGACTATTTCACTTGGAATTTTATCTCATTTCTTGAAAGATACACTTAGAGAAATATTTTTGCATTGGTATTCATTCGTGTTTAAGGCCATGTGTTCTGAAAACAGTGTTTTCTGAAGATTATTCCTTGGACATTAGTCTTTCATGATGTTCCAGAAAAGAAGGAGTCTGTGGTTTGGGGGAGGGGGGGGGACGCCACCAGTTGTCATTTGGATGTTTACGATATCTAAGAACTGCTACAGAGGAAGAAATGGTCATTAGTGTAACATGTTATGGTCATTTTGAATATCTCAATTCGTTTTCACTCCATTCAAAGGGAGTTGTTAATATCTGCCTCATGCATGCTATGTAGTTGGGACATTTTAAATTATGTCCATTGCAAATCAGTCATTAACACTGGAATTTGTATGTCACACCCACTGGAGGACTGCAAGACCAACTGTAGTGACTCAGAGGCCTTAGTTTCTATGGCCTTAGCAGAATCACTTCAATCTCTCTTTTCTCCTCTTCCTAAGTATACTGGGGACTCAAAGCAAACCAGGGTGTCTGCCAAAACCTAAAGGGAGACAGGAGAGTTTCAGAAAATACAGGCTTCTCTACACCCAGAGGAAATGGTTATTCTTGGAAATGAGACTGGCTTTTTCAAAGGATAACCACCTAGGCAAAAGAACAGGCTGTTTGAACTTTCTTGTATCAGATTTCTCTTCTCTTTCCCAATGAGAAGAGTGGGACTGCAACAAAATGAACCAGGAATTAAGGCTGAGCTCAGGGCTCAGACAGTCACAAAAGTCTGGTTGTTGCAACTGAGTTGACTTAACTTGTACTACATTGTAAAGCTCAAGTCCATTTGGTCAGGGGGCCTACTCACCCAAGAGAAACAGTCACATGCAGGAACAGGGTGCTACATCTGATTGATTTGTAAAAGCATCAGGTTACTGACGTTTTAGCCAGTGCACAGGAAAAATACTTTCCCTTTGCTCCCGTTTTCCCTCGTGTCAGTATAAAATCATTCCCACACTACAAAATATGCCTTCAAAATCCCCTACGCTGCATGAGACCGAATTCTTTGGCTGTTGAAGGGCTTTCTCCAGAGCCTGAGATGGATTCCCACCAGCAGTTCCTCTGTGGCTTTGTTCAAACAAATTTAGAATCTTTTGGCTCATGGCACCGACCATAATTGAAAGAAGATATCCAGCCGTGATGTTCTGCGTTAGCGGGTCCTCAGGACGGATGTGCTTTCTTCCCTGACCATGATTTGACTATGCTGCAATTTTCTTTGGCCCCATAGGAGTGTGTTAATCAGTCATAATCATCATTTTTGTCTTTGTTTAGCTATCCTTCTTTTTTAAGCATAATTTCAATACGATTGCCACATACATAGTGACATTATATATAAACATGTCACATTAATGTATCTAAGAGTTATGTTATATCTAGGTATTTATCACAGAAACATACACACAGTCATAAATATATGCTTACAAAGTTTCAGGGAATTTAACATTTTTAAACATATGTAAATATACGGTCTTATTTAGAGCCTTCTCTGTTGTTTTGGGTGAACAATGTTTATGCAACCAGAAAAAAAAAGTTTTAAAACATTTCAACTAATTCTAATATGAAGAAGAATCTGTTTTTGCTTTGTAAAGATATATAGGTTTTCTCTAGAAATATCACTCTGAGCTGACAAGGTTTGAGAGAAGAATACTTTCAAAGAGAAAGCAAACATGGAAGGTTTAACTAGGTTCCATAAGCTTTTTTCCCACCATCTGGAAAGAATACTTGCCCTGACATTCACTATGGAGTTAAGCACTTAACTATACGCACATATAGCTGTGCTTTATCAGATCGAAGTGCTTCCTAAATCTATTGGCAATTGTCTGCATGTAGTCATTTAGTCATTTAGCTTCTAGCTCAGTTGCCCTAAGCCACATAGTCATTTCAATCTATGAATAATGTAGTGATTACTCATTGACAGCTATTTATCAGTTTCTATTATGTTCAGTGCTGCTACTCTAAGTGATTTTAATTAGAGCACTTCTAAAAAGTAAAACAATGCAAATAGAAAGAGACATTTCACTTTTACTTTAGGGTGGATGACATAAGACAAGAATGACGTTGGTTATAATCAATGACTCTACGATACCTGGAACTGTCCCTTGGTGAAACTTTGAGCCATGGCCTCTCCCTTTAGTACATGTCCAGTGTTCAACCATTTTGTTAGGTCCTTGCTCCGTTAATGAAGACCTGAGAGACTGAGTTTTTTGTTCCAAAGGCTTTATTGAGCCAAGCCTGGAGTCCGTCTCACTCGACAAGAGGAGAATGGCCCCGAGCTCTTGGCAGGTGGAAGTTTTATAGGGCTTGCTTTCCGGGGTATTGGGAAAAAGTGGAAGTAAAGCAGGTCTACAGAAGCAAAAAGAGCTGTTAGTTCTTGTGAAGTCTTTTAAGCCAGTTGTGACGAAACTACTTCTGCAAAACATTTTTAATATTTTTGTTGTAACCCATTTCTTGTAAAGCTAGGCATTTGCTGTCTATTATTATCAACCCCTGGTGTCTTAACAGGAAGTTCTGCTTAGAGTTTAGCTGAAGTAGCTGAAGTAGGATTTTTAAAAAGTGAGTCTATCTGGCCTAGGGTCTGGGATGGGGTCTTTACAATTTCCCACCACTTCTGAAATCAAACAAAACCCCTGGCTGTGAATATAAATCCTCGTCTAAGCCACCATCATGCCTCACCTGGATTTCATCAACAGCTCCCACATTGTCTCCTAGATTGCTGCCTCTGTCAATGTTACTCTCAGCACGGCAGCTAGAGTGAGCCTTAGAAAATGCAGTTCCCTTTAGAAAATATAATTCGTGGTGCTCCCTTTCTCAAAGCCCTGCTCTTATTTTAAGGGCTGGAAGGCAGTAGGTTCTCGGGTACCTGTAATATTTGTCCCCTCTATGCTGTCCTTGCTCCTCCACTCCAGCCCCACAGGCTTCTGGGTTTCGCTAAAATATGCCAGGGATGCCTCACCACCCTTGTCTCTGCATGTTAGCTTGCTATGTTATTTCCATAGAATTTATAATCTCCAACATGCTCACAGTTTACCTATGTATTATTTCTTGTTTATTATCAATTTCACCTGATTAGAATGTGAGCTCTAAGCAAGCAGAGATTATTGTCTGCTCTCTTTTGAACAAAATATAATAGTACCTGGCAAATTGTAGGCACTCAATTAATGTTTATTGAATGAACAAAGGGGTAAAATGAGTGATTTAATGCTAATAGCCAGACCACGCTCCTGCGGTTGGACATGAACATTCAATTCAATCAATGTTTGTGTAAGACATTGGTCTCAAGGCAAATGGTGACCAAAGATAATGAATTGGAATTAAGAATCAGCATCTTTGGCTTTAAAGAAGTTAAGATATGATGGATGGTAGAAATGGGCCCTAAACCATAGTTAGAATTCCTGTTCCACCATTTACCAAGTCACTTGCATATTCTAATCCTCAGTTCTCTCACATGTAAAATAGTGAAAGCTGTGGTGCTTACATCATGTGGTTGTCATGAAGACTACTATATGATCCAGCTATTCTACTTCTGGGTATTTATCCAAAGAAAACAAAACCACCAACTCAAAAAGCTATATGCACTCCGGTTTTCATTGCAGCATTATTTACAAGAGCCAAGATATGGAAACAACCCAAGTTTCCAACAGTGGATGAATGGATAAAGAAGATGTGGTACATATACACAATGGAATACTATTTGGCCATAAAAAATGAAAGCTTTGCAACAACATGGATGGATCTTGAGGGTATAATGCTAAGTGAAAGAAGTCAGAAAGAGAAAGACAAATGCCATATGATTTTATCCATATGTGGAATCTAAAAAAAAAAATGAAAATGAACCAGGCAAATAAAAAACAAACACATTGATACAGAGAACAGGTAGGTGGTTACTAGAGGGGAATGGACTTTGGAGGGCAGACAAAGGGGAGAAGGGGGTCAATTTTACGGTGATGGATAGTAACTAGACTTTTGGGGGTGACCACTTTGTAATGTATAATTCAACAGATGTTCAATTGTAATGTTGTACACCTGAAACTTATACAATAATAAATAGATTAAATCATTTGGTACATGTAAAGTGCTTAATATAGAACAATTGTTCAATAAATAGCTATTAGTGATAGTAATTATAAATGCAATATTTTTTTTAATGTATAGACAGCCTCAGAATCATCTGAAAGAGAAAACATCCCCTCTTAGTCATTATAACCAATTAGCTTTGCATCAATGATGCCTGGTGAATATTAGCTTTAAAAACATGGACAAGTCTTTTAGAATCTCAGGGATGAAAGTTGCATAACTCTTATTTGGTTAATACTAAGTCTGATAGCTATGGTCGGTGATCTTCAAACCTTTTGGTTTCAGGACTCCTTTATACCCTTAAAAATGATTGAGGACCCCCAAAGAACCTATATTTATGTGGGTTATATTTATTCATATTTTCCATATTCAAAATAAAAACAGAATTTTATAAAATTAATTCATTAAAAATATCAATAACAAACCCATCACACATTAAAATAAACAACATTTTTATTTAAAACCTGTATTAGTAACAAACAAAATATGAAGAGTAGTATTGTTTCACAATTTTGCAAATTCCTTTAATGTCTTGCTTAATAAAAGACAACCAAATTCTTTTATCTGCTTTTGCATTAACCTTTCGTGATATCACACATCATGCAGGCTGAAAAGCCCCATCGTACCCTCATGAGCAAACGAGAGTAAAAAGACAAACACTATCTTAGTGTTACGAAAATTATGTTCACCTTGTGGACCCTGATGAAGTTGCAGAGGACATTCTCCCCTCTCCTAATTTCCATGACATGCTTTAAGAACCACAAAACTAGATTATGGTCTTTTTCTTCTTGAGGGTTAATAAAAATAGAACATTACATAACTTTTTTTCAAGTATCTTTTCTAACCTTTTGTTACTTTGACCGCCAGTCTGATAGAAAAACGGAAGAGATGGAATTTAGGCCCCTTATCTCATTCCTTTTATTCTTCACCTGAAGAAACTAAGAGTCTTACAGCAAAGATTAGAATTGGGTCTCCTAAGGTGACGAGCAGGAGTCTCCTGCCTCATGTAAGTTGTCAGGAGTCAACCCTGGCCTCCAAAGAGTTTGTAACGTAACTGTGCAACGCAGTGAGAGCTCTTTGGAAAACACATTTGAAAAAAACAAATTCAAAGCAGTAGACTTTTTTCTTAGTTGTCATTAAAAAAAAGCAACCTAGGAAACATAAGTAAAAGGTGTCACTCAATTTCCATTAAAA
Source organism: Hipposideros armiger (assembly GCF_001890085.2). Lineage (NCBI taxonomy): Eukaryota > Metazoa > Chordata > Mammalia > Chiroptera > Hipposideridae > Hipposideros > Hipposideros armiger. The sequence goes on along the minus strand of NW_017731542.1, from coordinate 2,711,332 downwards.
TACCCAGGAAAACAAATAAGAAAATGTTTGCAATAGCGCTGGATATTAAAGATTACAGTCAACATACACCAAACGTTGGAGGCCATTTTGCTAAATAAATCACTGGTTGGGCCAGATTTAAGAACACAGTTAATGGACAACATGTGGTTTGCTTTGTCAGCCAAAGCAGTGCAACCCGGAAGGAAGGCCTTGACAACCCACCACTCGGACCTCAGCCCCATCTGGGAAGCAGGCAATGTGGACTTGCAAAGGGCGTGTTCCATGGCTCTTGGGGCCTCTCTCTGTCTCTGCAAGCTAGCCTCGTAAAAACCCTGCCGGTGCTATAAATGTAGCAAGTTTTCTAAAAAGCAAAATGTTTCCAACTCCCTTGAAACAAGGAGCTGAAGTAATCTGGGAACCAGGCAGTGGGTCTACAGGGAGCCTGAAGTTTAGGTTATTTGGAGCTGGGCTAACTGAGGAGGTGCAAGGCAAGAGTGGAGCTAAGTGGGGGAGCACCCTGGGAGAGCCTCCAAGCGTCAGGGGGCAGGGGTGGGCGCCGCAGAGGTCAGGACCTTGCCACCCACACTGGATATGGCCTGGATAACTGTCCCCTTGCCATCTGTGTCTCTGAACCATAGCCCAGCTGCGGTGAGCTCACCCCCTTCTCTATTTAGACCTGAGTGGACCTGCCTGCATGCCTTAAAGAATCCTTTCACATTTGGTTAATATGCCAGGGCCTCAGCCACACCCAAGTGGCCTGTGAGAGAGCTAAGGAGACTCAGATGACTGTTTAAAAAAAAAAAAAAGGCCTGGAAGAGTTCCTCTTCATTCTAAGGTAAATTAACCTAAATAATCAACATGCATGTCTAGACCAGACTGGTATTCCTAATATCTTCCTTCCTGCCCGCGCCACGCTGCCAGCCCTCCATGGAAAGTCACTGTTGACAAACTCTTTGGCTCAGGAGAGCTCGCCAGGCTCCACCTCCCCCTCTCTGTTGCTCCTTCATCTGGTTTCACTGGTTTCTGCCCCTAGGCTCCTACCCAGATGCCCCTCCTTCCTAACCCTGGTACAGTGACCCGTTTCATCACGTGACTTCTCACGTGTCCTCCCAGATGTCCTCCTTTGGCTCCGTGCTGCACCTCAGCCTGTGAACAAAAGGGGCTTCGTCCCAGGGAACCGCAGACTCCTGTCTGTGCTCAGCCCAGGCCCAGAGCCACAGACCCGGGTACTGGAAGGATGACACGGGGCAGGACGATAACGCGAGACCTGGGACCCAAGAGAAGGGCGGTGATGCAGAAGCACCTGAGGGGAAAACCTTCCCTAAAGTAGATTCGGTACAGGAAACCGGAGAATAGTTTAAAAGATGTTTGTTTCATACTCTTGAAAAAGGCAAATTTGAGCTGAGGCAAGAAGAGACACTCCTAAGAGCCAAACGACAGTGTTTGCTGGAGCATGAGAACAGCAAATTCGGTACCGTGGATTGTCATGTTGTTGAAAACGGGAAGACATTTGAGAAGTAGTCCCAGACTATGGAGTGAAGGAATGAACATGATGACAGGGAAAGGTATTAGAGAGGGAGGAAAGTTTGTACAAACCCACATCGTGAAGGATTAGTCTTCCCAAAGGAGGAAGCTGAACAGAGGAACAGAATAAATAATTCAAGGGAAAGTAAAGAAAAAGAAAATGTAATGTGAACGAGAAGAATCTTTCCCCAATATTAAAACCAAATCTGAGCCTGGGGATTTAAAAAGTAAGATCACCACGTTATGCCTGGATGGAAGAAGACATCAATCTAGAGGCTTCCTTTTCTGGCCAACCTCCCACCAGCACCACCAGCAAACCCATGTTGCAAAGCCTCCACCATGAAGCAATGTCCTGATTTCCTTAACTGTTGCATCTATTTCTTTTTACAACCCCCAAGAAGTTTTATCATATTCTGCCAATATCGACTATAATAATGAAAGCGCCTTGTGTTAGTTTGGGTCCTCTAAGAAGCAGATGCCAAGAAGGGATTAAAGGAGCAAGAATTTTATTCTGGGGAAACACCAGTGATTGAAATTGGGGGAGAGTCTGGTGGCGTGGGCAGACCATGACGCGAGCCTTACCTTAAGTGAAGCAGAGAGGGGAGGAGGGGTTGGAAGCATCCGAGAATGCTGGGCAGTACTGGCAAGGTGTTGTGAGGCTGTTGGGAAGTCCTGGAGTCAACTCGGCTGGTCCAGGAGCTGTACATCTCCCAGGACCTGGCCTGGCTTAGAGCCTTCGCCGACTCAGCCTTGGGCGGGGCGCCTCCAGGGAAACCCAGCAATGGGTTTCAGAGCATGGCTGCTGAAGCCCTTGGATCAACTGCACACTCTCTGTAGTTGGTCTGCCGGACACAGCCTCAAGGCCGCCACAGTGCTCAATAAATAAGAATTCAACAATCAATCATCGAGCAACAAGGCACCAAATACCATGCCCAGCCCACAAAGCAAACACAAAAATGTGTTTTGTGCTCCCCACACAGAAATGGCAGACTGCATCCTTACATTCGCAGAGTTCAATGAGGAAGACCAACATGGAACTACGCAAGCACCACACTGTTTGCTAGCGTTAGTGTAGAAGCGTCTCCCAAATGCTGCAGGAACACAAAGGAATCAAACAATGGACTCCACCTGCCCAGTCGCAGAGGGACCCGCAGAGGAAGTAAAGGTTAAGATATGCCTTCAAGGGTGCCCAGGTATTCACCAGGCAGATTCCGCTCAGAAGGAAGCCGCCTGTGTGCCCTCGGCTATTCTTTATCTCAGGCCTGTGCAGCCCTCACACGGCACGCGGCCCTTCTCGGGGAGCTTTGGCAGCCAGCCTGCGGTTTGCCTGCTCTCATGTCTCTGAGCGACAGGGTCCAGAGAAGCAGCCCCACAGCCTGCATTCCGGGGTGAAGACGATGCGAATCAGCCGCAGCTGCCCCACGAGGGGCGTGTAGCATGAGCGAGAACTAAACCTCTGTGTTTATAACCCATTCACAGAGCCTGGCAACCCCAGCCTGCCCTGACTGGTGCCGGGTGCCGGCAGCGGGCCCAGAGCCGGGAACCGCATCAGGTTTTCAGGGAATGCCCCGCCCTCACCCTGTGGCTACGTGACGCGCAGTGATGGGGGTGGGCTCCAATTGTGTAACAGTCTTGGACATGTTGGTAAGCCACAGGCAGTGGCGTCCCACTGAGGGCTTGGAACCAGGAAAGACACATGAGCAAACCTGGGTTACAACGTATGGTTGGGGAGCCTCTATGGGTGCTGTGGTAATTACTTAGAATGGGTCGCTGAAGGCTAGGGCTGTGACAGCCGCGAGGACAGAGCAGGGGCTGGACTCCAGTGGCCTCCAGCAGGCGGACTGCACGCGGGAAAGGAAGCGCTGTGATGAGTGAGGGCAGCGCCGACACACAAGACAGCTGATGATGTGCTAGGCATGGGGAGCCTGGAGTTACTTCAGGATGCCCAGGTGACCTCATCCAGGAGGTTCTGGGAAATACGTGTTTGGAGTTCAGGCAGCACTGAACTGAATCACTTTAGCAGCTGAATTTTAGAGATTTTTAACCTTTTCCTCTTCCCACTATGTAAGTTTCACCCATTAAAAAAAAAAAACAAAAAAAAACAGGGAACAGAAATGATTTGACACAGAGTTGGGCCCAAGCTCCCTTTAGGACCCCAGTAATTTTGTGATGAGCCCGTCAAAGGCACTCTTCATTTCTGCTAGAGTGTTTTTGACTCTAATATCTTCGTTTGATTCTTTCTAAATGTTTACATCTTTCTGCTTCTATTGCTCATTGATGTTTACCTGTGACCACTTTTCCATTACAGCCCTTAGCATATTAATGGTTAACGGAAGGTCAGCATCTCAAGCTCAACGCCCCTAGGAGTCCCTAGTTTGGGGTGCAGTGAGGGGAGAGACTATACAGTGAAAATAGCTCACTCGTGAGACAGCTCAGCTGTGGAACGGCAGGGCTGCAATGCAGCCCAGGTGAGGCAGCCCAGGTGAGGAGGCCTGTGACACAGCCCCCCAGGTTGTGCTCAGCTGATCTGGCAGTTCTAGCCTGGGAAATGCAGTCTTTGATAGAAGCTGAAAGTTCCTGAGACACAGGTGAGGCTGACCTATATAGAGAAGAGTGCCCACATTGTGTCCCCATTTCTATGCAAATGAGGACTCCAAAAACTCACAGTTTGGCCCAAATAGCACTGTCCTGATTGGTTGGTTGGTGAAGATGCAAATGAGGTTATAGCGCTGAAGCTCCAATTAGGGGAAAGTCTCAGTCCCATTGGTCAAATTTCAATCCTAGGAGCTCACTTATAAGGGTCTGCTCAGCCAGCAGGAGCACAGTGCAGGGGGCTTGGCAGCCCAGTCTATAGCTTCTCCCTGAAATGGAGCCCGCATGAGGGACCTCCACAAACAGTGGCCGCTAGACTCTGATTATGAACTTGAGCCCAATTAACCACAGGAGTCCTTCTGGTAGGTATGTTCTCCTCGGAGTCGACATAATCTTAGTTATTTTAAATTCTCAGTCTGATAATTCCATGAAGCCTGCTATATCTTAGTCCGTTCAGTTGCTTTCTTTGTCTCTTTGGGCTGGGTTTTTCGCCTTTTAGCATGCTGTGTGATTTTTGTTGTCGAAAGCTGAACAGGAAATAAAGCTGGGAAAAGGAACTGAGGTAAAGAGGCCTTAATGTGAGGTTTTCTATGTGTCTGGCTGAGGGGAGGCTGTGTTTCGTGTTCGCTGTAGCTATAGAGGTCAAAGGCTAAACTCTCTAGAGGTTTTGCTTCTGTCTCCCCGTTGTCTCTGGGTTTCTCTAGATACTTCTTAAATAGTCTGAGCCTTGCAGCTGTTTTGGTTGTAATCCTGTTGTTATTATATAGGAGCCCTGTCGATGTGGTTGCATGGTGTCGAGGGGAGGAGAACATTCTATAACTTTATTATTTTGCTTCCGTCTTTCAGCGAACCTGGGCTCCTGTGCTGTGACTTTCACAAATGCTTCTCAGATTCCCTCCACTGCCCATCCTTAAGACCTGAAGTATGACAGGACCACATAGAGGTGGGTATTTCCCTTCCCGTGTCTGAGGCTGGAGAGGGCTGGAGTTGGGTGTTTCCTTCCTCCCACGTTGGCTAGGCTCTGGTAAAGCCGAGCTGCTGGGGCTCTGTCAGAATAGTTTTCCTTGAGGGCAAGTCTTTGTTAAGACTGAACACTCTGGGCGTGTTTCTGAATGGTAACTTTTCCACTCCCCCTGCCAGAAGCAAGAGTTGGACATTTCTCATGTCTTTACCCTGAGAACCTGGCGAGGCTTCTGGAGGTAAAATTAAGGCTGGGTCTCCAGGAGTTCTTAGCTCTCAGGCTGGCCCTGCTTAAGCTCCGGTCTACCAGTTGCTCTTGCCAGCAGCCGCTTCTGCTCCTGGTAACTTGTGATTCTCTGTATCCGCCTGGCTGTTTCTCTAGTTTAGGGAATCCTATTGTAGTTTGCCCTGTGACCTCATTTCTCTGAAAGACCCAAGAAAAGTTGTTGATTTTTAGTTTGTTCAGCTCTTTTCCTTGTTCTGAGGACAGGAGTTATGACTTCCAAAATCTTTATGTCTTGGATGGAAACCAGAAGTTGCATGTCAGTTTTGGATATCATAAATATCTTTTTCTGTCATGTTTCAATTGCCCATAGTTACCTTCCATGGAACAGAAATCCTTAATTAGTCTGTCAAAATGTCACCGCAATTGTTGTCTTTGGGTTTGTCCTTTGAAACTTGTGTTCAGGAAGACTTTTTCTGTCCCTAGTTGAAATGACATTTCTTCTATGTTTTCTTCTACTGACTTTGTAACTTTACCTCTAACACTTGGGGCATTAATTCATCTGGAACCCATCTTTTCACATGGTGTTAAGGAATGATTTAGTCTTTTTTTTCTCCATATGTTGAGCCAGTTTTCCCAATGGAAACTATGAAGCCATCCGTTCTTTTCTATTTGAGTTATGGCATATTAAGTTCCCATCTATACAACCGCCTTTCTCCTAGGTCTCTATTCAATTTCATTGATCTACTTGTCTGTTCTTGTGCCAACACTTACTGTCTTAATACTATGTCAATATCTAGTAGAACAAACCCGTCTTCTTTCTTCTTTTAAAGTGTGTTATTCAAAAATGTACTCTTGCATTAAAATTCTTGTGCATTTATCTTTGTGTCTTGTTTCTCCCATCTTTACGACAAAAGGAACACTGAGATTCCTTTAAGGCAGTGTTTCCCGCAAACAAACAAACCCTTCCCTTTGTGTATAAGACCAGAGCTATTAACCCAGGCTGTTAGGACCTGTACTCCTGGCTGTTTTTGGAGCAGCTCCATCAGGAGCCTGTCACTCCCTCCTCTCTGGCTCACCTGGTGGCTGGGGCTGACACAGCTGGCTGAGGTGACTGATGTTAAGGAGACAGATCTGTTGGGAACCACATGTTGGATTCCTTGGCAGCATTCTTTACAAAACCCTAGCCAGCATGGAAGGCCTCTACTCTTATAGGCCATCTCGTATAACTAGCTTGTTTTTCAGGTGAAAGTACTGAGGGCCATGAGGCTAGGTGATTCACCAAGATCTCGCAGTTTCCTCTTTACAGACCAAGCAGTCAGACCTACTGCTTGATTCTTAGTTCATTGCTCCAACCATTCACCACACCACATGGCTTCCTTCAGTGAACAGAGCAGAAAGAGGCTGGAAGTTGTCAATTCTGAGAGCGATCACCAAATGAATATGCTGCTCGTTTTATATACAGCCGATGGATGGTTTGGAATGCAACACATGCTTCGAGTGAGTCATCACATGAGTCAGGACCTTCTTCTAGTTGCAAGCTGGAATTTCTTTTCTTGTTTACTGACAACTTCAGACATCTTGGGTTTCAGTATTTAAGTAAAATAAGGTAGATTTCAAGGTCTACTGCAAATATTTTGAGGACAGCAAAGCTCTGACAGCAGGGAAGGGACTGAATTAGAAGCTGCAGTGACCTACTTGCCCTGCCATTGGCAAATGACTAATTGATTCTGTACACACAGCTGCTCCAACCAAAGCGTGGAGACAAGGCTGGCTCGTATTGTTAATATAAACCATGTATCATTAAAGGCTAATATGTGGTTTCCTTTAAACTAAGAGGCTACTCTTGGATGACAGAGATACTCATCAACTGGCAGTTGCAACAGAACAGAGAGATTACCATACTGCTTTCTGTTAAGAAGGAAAGTTAATTTACTGAGAAATAACAGTGCATACGACTATATATAAAATTTCTTGTAAGTAATAATATTCAACTGTTTCTAATGTCTTATTCCTCGACCATAAGAAAACAGCCATTTATATTTTTTTTGTTTTTCCTTATTTATAAGAATACGTATTTTACACAGTATCAAACAATATTGTTAGTTTGATACACTATATTGCTCGATGATTTCATCTTTGAGTGTGTGTGTGTGTGTGTGTGTGTGTGTGTGTGTGTGTGTGTGTGAATGTTACCTGAAGTTTGGTGAGGTAATTCTTTTGTGCATGTATAGAACTGACCAGTACCACAGACTGGACTGCAGAGCTGACTCCAGCCTGGACTGAAAAGACATGGTCTTGAACAACCTTCCCTTGTAGACAGACAGCTTTTCAAGCAAGCCAGCACAAACTGTGCATTTCACTTTCCTGGTTCAGATGAAGTGAAACTAATCAGGAAAGCTACTCTGGGGCTTGTAAGGTGCTTCTTCCCCAATCTAAAGCTGTTGGATGAGAAACACCTTCAAATTTAAATCCTGATATTAAGGATGTGGCAAAACCTATGTACCAAGATCTTTGTGACAGCATTGTTTATGATAATGAGTAATTGGAAACATACAGCCATACAGAACATGCTATTATTCATTAATAAGATATTTTAAGCAGCTACGTACGTTTTTAAATACAAATAATGACAGAAGGAAATGTTTATGTTGTCTAACTAAAAACATTTGAATGCAAAATTCCATCTAAAACGGATTCCAGATACACAGCAGATTCGATATGTGACAAATTTTTATTGAGGAAGTGGTAACCCATGTGTTTATGCTTTGTGCGTATATGTGGATATGTACATAAAAATATTCCCCAGAAGGCAGTATCTGGATTACACATTGTCTGGAATGTGAATTTATGGACTATTTTAACTTATTTCTCTATATGTATTTCTGGAATTCAAGGTTTACCCCAATTGGCATGAACTACTTTTATAACCAGGAAAAAAAAAAGATATTTAAAAAATGGTTTTTGTCCACCCTTCACTGCTAATGGTGAGGAGGGTGTGGTCCAGTAAACTGGTTTCTGTAAATAGGGTTCAGTTTCACGGGGGCGCCTACAGTAGGGACAAGTTCCGTCAGGCCTGGCTGCTGCTCAGCTTAATGGTCAGAACTGACCAACTAAAGGAGTAACAGCAAATGGACCTTGGTACTTATGTATATAGGCTTAGGGGATCGCATATAACCAGGCCCCAGGGAAAAGTACAAATGGCGGCCCAAGTAGCACATGTCTAAATGTTTCAAAGTGGTAAGTCAAGCTAACTATTAAATTAGAAATAAGCTAACTATTAAATAAGATATATTCTATTCTCCTATCATGACAGGCATACTTCCATAGTTATTTGAAGGCCAGGATAAATTTCAGAATTTTAGGATCCCTCAGAATCCTGAGGCTGCATGGGAATTGGTAGCCCAGGGAGAAGCAGCCCTGGGCATGGCCTGTCCCCGCCCTGCCCCCCACCCAAATTATCATAAACAGTCCTTCCATGCTCTGGCCACACTTGGCCACACTTGTCGATCCCAGGCTGGAAGGCTGCACATGCCATTGGGGGAAGTGCCTGTGACAGACCTGTTCAGGCCCTAGAACTGGCATCCTCGGAACCCAGGGCCCTAGATTCTCAAGAATAGTCTAGAAGGTGGGCATGCCCCCTTAGTCCCGCAGACCCCTTATCCCCAAGTGGAGAGATGCCAGTGGAGGAGGGCCAGAGCTAGGACAAATATGTTTGATAGTGTTAAAAATGATGGAAGATGACAATGCAGGTGATACCAACACATCTTTTACACTTCACGAAGTGGGCAGTCTCTGTGAGCATGTGTTCAAAGAACTGCAAAGTGGGACAGAAGGCAGGAAGAGTTTATAGGATAGAGGATAAAGAATAAGGAAGAGAAAAACAGAAAATGAATAAGGACCAAGAAAGAAGAAAAATAGAACCTGAGTAAGAAACAAGGAAATACATAGCGCTCAGAGCGGGCTTGGCGTTTAGCGGTGGGATGACCGGATGTGCTGCCTTTCTGGTCAAGCAGAGCATTTACAAGGACAGAGAAGGGATCTGAATGTCGATTTGATGACAGGGCACCTTGGGGCAGGAGCGGCTTCATCCTGGGCCTAGAAATTTGTTCCTTATATTTACTTTGGATTTGATTTGTTCTTTCTCTGACTTCTTAAGGTGAAAGCTGAAGTCACTGTCTTAAGGCTTTGATCTTTTCTAATACAGGTATTTTAATACTATACATGTCCCTCAAGTACTGCTTTAGTAGCACCCCAAAATACTTGTTTTCATTCAGTTCAAAATACTGTCTAATTTCCCTGTGATACCTTTGACCCAAAGGATATTTATGGTCTGAGTACATATTTTGTTCATTTCCTTTATGTGTGTTAAAGCATTTTAAATGGCTCAATATATCATCTACCTTGTTTCATGTGGGCGTAACAAGAATGTATATCTTACTGTTGTTGAGAAGAATGTTCTGTTATACCAAATAGGTCAGGTTGGTTGATAGTGTATTCAGGTCTCCTGTACTCTCATTCTTTTTCTGTCTATGGTGTAGTGAAAATTCTTGATAATTCAAAGAGGAGCCTCCAGATATGATGATGGATTTTGTTATTTCTCCTTTCAGTTACATCACGTTTGCTTCATATATTTGCATTATTCTATCTTCTTGGTGAAGTAACCCTTTTATCGTTATGCAGCATCCTCTTTATCACTGATCATAGTCTTTGGTCTGAAGTCTGCTTTGTCTGACACTATATAGCCACCCCGGCTTCTTTTTATTATTGTTTGTATAGTATATGTTTTCCATCCTTGCACTGTTATCCTAACCTTACGTTTAAAGTGGCTTTCTTGTATGCAGCATATAGTAGGGTCTATATAATTTCTTATTTGATTTTTTTAATCAAATCCGACACCCTAATTTTAGTATGTTTTAGACCACTTACAATTAGCATAATTATTGATGTTTGGATATAAGTGTATCATTTATTATTTTTTTTATCTGTTTTGGTTTCTCTGTTACTCCTGTTCTGATTTTGTTTAATTTAAATATTTTTACAATTCAATTTTAATTTATAGATTGGATTTTGGGCAACATGTCATTTTACTTAGTTGTTACTCTAGGAATTACAATGTAGACACCTGATAGTTCAGTTTGCTTTGTCTCTGGGCTTGGTTTCTTTGACTTTTTCCTGCTTGGAGTTTGCTGAGCTTCTTGAGTTGGTAAATTTGTATGTTTAACGACATTTTGGAAGTTTTCAATTGTATTTCTTTAAATATTTTCTTGTACCAGTCCTTTTACTCCTCTCATCTGAGAGTACAATGACGTAAATTTGCTTGGCTTTTCATCTTTTTGTCCCTGAAGAGCAAAATACAAGTTTCTGACCGAGTGTGTCTCCAAACTCTCCTGTTTTATCACCTTTACACTGAGACCAGCACACCTTTAATGTGACTTTTTAAAATATTTACAGTATCTTGTTTACAGGATGTTTTTCTTTTGTCAGAACTAAATCAGCGTCTGTCAGCCAGTGCTAGCAGACAAAGTGCAAACAGCCCCCCCAGCTTGTACTACTATGTCGATTACATTTTAAGATGAGAATTCACAGCAAAAACCAAAGCAGCACAGAAATTCCCTTAATATCTTTTTGGGGACAGAATTTCTAAAAGGGTTCATCCCTTCCCTGAAACCTGCAAATGCGTGTTACTTTTAATGTTATCAACAGCATGAGTTACAAGTAGAGATAAGTGGTGATCACCAGAGTGTTTATTATGGCAAATTTCTCCTTTTACCTCTAAAAATCAAAGTAGTCTCACACTATCATCCTGGCCATAGTCTCTGAAGAGAGTTATAAGAAGAACCATTAATACTCTTAGTGGCAACTTGAGATGAGTAAAATACACATAAATCCTCTCGAGTGAGAAAATATTCTCTGTGGGTGTCTTTCATCTTCCATCATTGAAAACAAAGTTCTGGACGCCAAGTACTACAGTTGTTGTTTAGTTCCCTTTTGCACTCAGCCGATTCAAAGAGAACTTGACATTAGCATTCTAATCCCCTGCAGTAAGAGCCGACACACAACTACACCCTATTCTGAATAGGCCTAGCTGTCAATCACTGGGACAGAGGCCGTGAAGAAAGAAAAGAGTGATTTCCTGCTGGGCACTCACGCTGTACATCATAGAGCTCAATACCTGGCTCTGGAGGTCAGAAGAACATTCTGGATTGCAAATCCAGCTGTGGCTGGAAAATACATCTCCCTCTGCACAAACACATACAAATCTTCCTAATGTTCCCCCGGTCTCCTCTGTCACTCACCACCTCGTGCCCACGATGTGAGCCTATGGAGAGAACGCAAAGAAAGGTGGTGACTAGGATGCATATTTGAAGAGGAAGAAAGATGAAATAATAACAACGGCCGAGTCTGTAAGGATTACAGGGAGAAGAAGCGAAGACACTTCGTTCTTCAGTGCTGGAAGCTGGTCAAGAGCCGTTCCTGCTTGTCAGGGAACAGACCCGAGTGCTTAGTTCCTCACTCTTCTGGCCTCTTTGGAGGACTGTCCGCCAGTCACGGGTCGCCCGCCGCACGACTCATTTGGAGTTACACTGGTCAGTGTGTGAGAGACGGCACAAGCTCCTCTTGCACAGAGAAGCCATGCAAGCAAATGGACTCTCAGCCCCAGACAGAAGATGGGGCTCCTGGACCACTTGGGAGGCGATAGTGTCAAGCCCACGTCCTGGACCAAAGGAGGAATAAATGGAACCATTTGTCACTGTCTAGTTTATGCCAGGGGCAATCATCTCTCCATCCCCAACCAGAAATGCTGTCGTATTTCCATCTGACGCGTGAGATAGCCAGCTGTAAGTCCCATCCTGAGAATCTGTTTTCGGAGGTTCCTTCTCACACCAACCGAATTAGTTTGGGTTTCCTCCAAAGCAGAGCTGGGATGAAAGCCTGCGTATTAGTGCTTTACCTGCAAGGTGATCCCAGGAAGCAGGAAGGAAAGGCAGGAGGAGTGAGAGGTGGACAGAGGGAAGGAAAATGCGCGGAAGCGGTGTCTGGCAATGCTGGCTTCCCGGATGTGGAGCTATCGATGTTCTTCTCTGCATTTTTGTAGTGCTACCTGCTTCTCCAGTTTTCTACTGAGCATACAATTTACAATCAGAAATAACGAGGGAAAAAAGGAGCTGGCTTTTAAATACAATTAATAATAGTAAATTATCCAGAATAAGGTAGAGAATGCTGCTTAGTTTAATTTTTAGATAATTATTTATGATATGATATACATTCAAGGGTGCCTTTCAGGAATACATAATAAAATAAACCTAATATCAAAACTACACAAACAGAAAAAAAATCAGCTTTGCTCTTATAATTCATAAGGCACATCAACTGTTACACTTTCTGAGGGTCACAATTATGAACATCGATTATCATTCTAGCAAGTGTTTTAACCTTTTAATTAACTTCCTCTTGTTTCCCTAGGAAGTGCCACCTTGGTCATTATGCCCCTAGCACATTACACCTGATTTTGTTTAAGTCTGAATATCTATATTATAAGTAGGGCTTATATAACTAAAGTAAAATACAGTTTCAATGATTGAGTATAAACAGAAAACAAGCCACATACAAAGAAGTTGAATAGTAAAAAATATATGGTGAAAATTAGTCTTACTAGTTATCAGAGAAATATATATTAAAATACATTGAAGATAAAGATACAAAGAGCATGAGCACTGGTTTGCCCATTTACTGCTGTACACCTGATTTTTTTCATTAATTATCTCTACACTTCAAGGCAAACATTATTTTATCTACTTTACAAATGTGTCACAGATTCACAGAAAAGCACGGGCACTGCCCAGTTTTGCATCCACCCTCAGGGCTGGGCCGTGAGCCCCAGCCTGCACTTAGCTTCCTCCTTGCTTCTCCCCACCGGCTCTGACTCCCAGCACAGTGTGCTGGAAACGCTGGGGACCGGTAATTATTTGTTGGTTTAATATAATTTGTTTAGTCACTCGAGGACGACCGATTTGCATTTCCCCTCTCTTGTTATATTGATCCGTAACACACTCTGTCTTCCACCGAATGGGCATTTGGGCACGAACTTGTTAGTGTCACTTTCCTGTCCATTCAGGCAGGATTTCACCCTGGGGTTCTCTGGCAGCCACCTCCCATCACTATGGTGTCCTCGCTTCAGTGTTGACAGGACGTCATTAGCAGCTGCACCGCAGTCCTTGTTCAGGCTCAATGAGAGAGCACAAACGGACTTGGCAATGAGCGCCAGCCAGGAGGGTCCACAGGGGAGCCGCCTGACGGACCTGCCCCCTTCCCAGCTGAGCTGTGCACAAGGCCTGCTGTCCCTCACCCAGTCTGAGCCCATTTCCACGGACCAGTGAGCCTGGCGGCATGCCAAGCGAGAAGCGCCTTGAACTTGGCCCTGGACTTGATTTCTTATTTAACTGAGAGAGCAACAAAACAAAACACTCATCAGCACACACTGGGTAGTGGTGTCTCCTGATATCTTGGAAACATTTCAGCAGAATTAACAATCCTTCTTTTAGGGGACAGGCAGGGCAGGCCTGCTGTGAATATAATCCAGGAAGTTTCGTATAACCTCACCTGACCAGATAACGTAGAATGCGGCATTGCACTATTAAGTTCTAAAAATCATGCAGGAACATGTAAGTATGCACTTATAATGTACTATTAAATTTAAAAGTACGATACGCGTGTAAAATCATATGCACATTGTGACTATCACTAAATAAAAATATTTATATGCAACTAAAGTAAAAATATATACCAACAGGATGCATAGAGTTCATATACTAGGTGGCAGAAAATGAGAGATGCTTTGCTATTACAGTTAAACTGAATGCGCTTGTTACAACAATGTGTACTATAACATTTTATGAGACTGCAGTGGACGCTCTATAGCAAGAAAGAGTACATAGTTCTTTGAAGGCAATAAATAAATGAGGTAAGAAAAATTCCCACTCTGTTGTATTATGAAGTACAAAATCATATTTCAAAAGAAAAGTACCTTTACTTTTTTCTTTCTGCAAGAAAAGCATAAGTCATTTCCTTTAAGGAATATCCTGAAAGAATCTGGAAGACATGCGAATGAATATCCTTCACTAGGGACCCCCTCCTTCCCACTCCATGCCACCACAGCCCATCAACAATGAACTCCAACCCAACCCAGCCCTGCACATACTAGGTCCACAGAGGTTGATACCATTGACCCCCGCAACACTTATAGGGAACCCTACTTTTCATTTATCTTGTGAAAGGTAAGATGGTGACAAGATTCCTTCCTACATCATCCCTCCAGCTAACTATTTTTTCTTTCCAAATTAGACCAGTGCTTACTTACGCCTTTGATAAAAACATCTTACACTTGTCTATACAAGCAAATGCCTATTTATTTCTCCAGCTCTTTGCCCTAAACCATCACTTGCCCTGAGCCTTTGGCATGTGCGCATTGAGACCTATGAAAAGGCAGAGGTCACGACACTCAGGATGATGGTGCATCTCAGAGTCATCTAGAAATCTAACCCATATGTCCACTGACCTGCAGGCAGCCTCAGGTGCTAGGCGGCCACACGAATCGCTGTGAGCTTTTTATGCCGCCACACACAGGAGGTTGTGAAGGTCTAAAACGGGGAGTTTTCCAAACCCCCTGGATTTTTAGTTCTTTCTCCTTCTCTAGACACGTGGCCTCTGTCTTCACGCCTCTGCTACTTCCTGTCTTCACAGACGTGACTCTCATGTGTCCACTGAAGCACAGCTCCTGCTCTGCCTCCTACGGGACCCCTGTCCCGAGTCCCCCCACATCTAGTCCTGTTCAGGGGTTCTTCCTCTGGGCTCTCACGGCCGCTCAACCTGCCTTGTCACGCTGTGTTTTCATTGTCTTTCTACTGGCCTCTGAGCCCCACTTCACTGACACATCTGAGGGCATGGATTGAGTTTTTCACAGTTGAATTTTTATCTAACTCAAGGCCTGACAAATACAAGGTTATTCAATAAATAGTTGATGATGGAATAAGTGGCATTAGAAAACATTAAATTGTCCGTAGAGAAAATGGATTCCACAATCAATTGACTTGCATGTAAAATAAACCCAAGACTTTCTAGGAAAACACAGACACACATACACACACCTGAGCAGTATGCCTAGTGGTTAACAGCATGGTTCCCCTAAGCCAGCGCTTAGGAGCTGTGGGGCCTTGAGCAGTTTACTTAACCAGTCAGTGCCTTTGTTTTTAAAATATAAAATAGAAATAATCCGTTTTTAGATTCCTCACAAACTACCTGAAGATTTTTGTTTTACAGAGTTATTTCAGATTAATTGACATAAGTTTAATAAGTCTCCCTTTCCGTGAACATTTTTTATTTATTTTTTATTTTTCTCCACAAATTATGTGGTGTTCACACAGACATCATACATAATTCTGTTTATTTCTAGAAATTTTATAGGGTTGTTACTGTAAATTGAATTATTTTATATTTTTATAATTATATTTTTATAATATATGTGTATTGTTACTATATAGAACAATTGATATTTATATGTTGAATTCAATCACTACCTTTTTTTAGTTGTATCTTGAGAGTATCTATATATGGGGTCTGACAATTAAGTTTGTGAACTTGTTGCAGCGATGTTACTAACCATTTTTTGATATCAGAGAGATTATTTATTATGAATTTGTACCAGTTGGACAAACAGTTAGCCACGTTTACTATTTGGAAGGATTGAAAAGGCTGCATGAAAAAAGTTAGACAAAAATGACCTGAACTTTTCGCCAGCAATTCATGGCTCTTGTATCATGACAATGCACCAGTTCACACGGCACTGTCTATGAGGGAGTTTTTAGACAGTAAACAAGTAACTGTATTGGAACACCCTCCCTACTCACCTGATCTGGCCCCCAATTACTTCTTTCTTTACCAGAAGATAAAGGAAATGTTGAAAGGAAGACATTTTGATGACATTCAGGACATCAAGGGGTAATATGATGACTGCTCAGATGGCCATTCCAGAAAAAGATTTCCAAAATTACTTTGAAGGGTGAACTAGGTGCTGGCATCAGTGCATAGCTTCCCAAGGGGAGTACTTCGAAAGTGACCATAGTGATATTCAGCAATGAGGTATGCAGTAGTTTTTCTAGGATGAGTTTGCGAACATAACTGTCAGACCTCATATAAGTGAGATCATATAGTATTTGTCTTTCTTAGTCTGACTTATTTCATTTAACATTATATCCTCTAGGTCCATCCAAATTGTTGCAAATGGTAAGATTTCATTCTTTTTATGGCAGAGTAATACTCCATTGTATAAATGTACCACAATTTCTTTATCCGTCATCTACCAATGGGCATTTGGTTGTTTCCATGTCTTGGCTATTGTGAATAGTGCTACAGTAAACATAGGAGTGCATATATTTTTTTGAGTTAGTGTTTTGTATTTCTTTGGATAAATACCCAGGAGTGAAATTGCTGGGTCATAAGGTAGTTCTATTTTTAATTTTTTGAGGACCCCCCATACTGTTTTCCATAGTGGCTGCACCAATTGGCAATTCCACCAACAGTGCACCAGCGTTCCCTTTTCTCTACATTCTCGCCAGCATTTGTTTGTTGATTTATTGATGATAGCCATTCTGACATGTGTGAGGTGGTACCTCATTTTGGTTTTCATTTGCATTTCTCTGATAATTAGTGATATTGAGCATCTTTTCATGTGTCTATTGACCATCTGTATGTCCTCTTTGGAGAAATGTCTATTCAGATCCTCTGCCCATTTGTTAATTGGATTGTTTTTCTGGTGTTGAGTTGTATGAGTTTTTAAATAAATTTTGGATAGTAACCTCTTATCACATGTGTCATTAGCAAATATCTTCTCCAATTCAGTAAGATATCTTTTTGTTTTGATGGGTTTTTTATTGTGAAATTTCTTTTTTTTTAAAGATTTTTATTGGGGAATTGGGGGAATGGGAACAGTGCTGGGGAATTCATTTTTTGTTCTTCAGTCTAGTTGTGGAGGATGTTGCTTCACTGTTCCAAGTTGGCACCATCATTGTGCTCTTCCCGGGCGAGGCAGATCAGTCGCCGGCTTCTAGACGGCCGCTCACAGCGGCTGCTGGCCGCTCAAGCCAGCTGCTGGCTACACACGGTAGCCCATGGCAACCCACTGCCACAGGGGCTGCAGCCTATGCCTTCGCCGGCGACTCATGGCAGCCCAGCTCCAGGTTGAGCTGTTGTTCAGCATCTTAGCTGTGGAGGGCTAAGTGTCACTGGCCCTCATATGTGGGATCTGAACCGGGGCCCTCTGGCATCCCAAGCCAGTTCTTAACCATCGCGCCACTCGGCCGGCCCTGAAAAACTTTTTAGTTTGATGTAGTCCCATGTGTTTATTTTTTTGTTTGTTTCCCTTGTCCAAGGAGATATATCAGTAAAAATATTACTAAGGGTAATGCCTGAGAATTTATTCCTATATATTTTCTTCTAGGGGTTTTATGGTTTCGGGTCTTACGTTTAAGTCTTTAATCCATTTTGAGTTTATTTTTGTATATGGTGTAAGAAGGTGGTCCAGTTTCATTTTTTTGCATTATCTGTCCAGTTTTTCTAGCACCATGTATTAAATAGATTGTCTTTACTTCAATGTAAATTCTTGCTTTCTTTGTTATAGATTAAATGACGATATAGGCATGGATTTATTTCTGGGTTTTCTATTCTGTTCCATTGATCCATGTATCTTTTTTTTATGGTAATACCATGCTGTTTTGATTACTATAGCCTTGTAGTATGATTTGATATCAGGTAATGTGATACCTCCAGCTTTGTTCTTTTTTTTCTCAGGATTGCCATGGCTATTCGGGGTCTTCTATGGTTCCATATAAATTTTAGGTTTATTTGTTCTAATTCTGTGAAGATGCCATTGGTATTTTGATAGATATTGCATTGAATTTATATATTGCTTTCAGTAGTATGAACATTTGAACTACACTAATTCTTTCTATCTATGAGCATGGTATATATTTCCATTTATTTGTGTCTTCTTTCATTTCTCTCTTCAATGTCTTATGATTTTCTGAGTACAGGTCTTTTACTTCCTTAGTTAAATTTATTCCTAAGTTTTATTTATTTTTTATGCAATTGTAAATGGGATTGTTTTCTTAATTTCTCTTTCTGATAGTTTGTTATTGGTGTATAAAAATGCAGTGAATTTCTGTATATTAATTTTTTATCCTGCTACTTTACTAAATTTATTTATCAGTTCTAATAGTTTTATGGTGGAATCTTTGGGGTTCATGTACATAGTATCATGCCATCTGTAAATAATGACAATTTTGCTTCTTCCTTTCCCATTTGGATGCCTTTTATTTCTTTTTCTTGTCTGACAGCTGTGGCTAGAACTTCCAGTACTATGTTGAATAGAAGTGGTGATATTGGGCATCCTTGTCTTATTTCTGATCTTAAAGGGAATGCTTTTAGTTTTTCCCCGTTGAATATGATGTTAGTTGTTGGTTTGTCACATACAGCCTTTATCATGTTGAGATATGTTCCCTCTATTCCCACTTTGCTGAGAGTTTTTATCATAAATGGATGCTGGGTTTTCTTGAATGCTTTTTCTGCATCTATTGATATGACCATATGATTTTTATTTTTAATTTTGTTTATGTGGTGTATCACATTAATTGATTTGCAGATTTTTTATTTTTTAAAGGTTTTTATTAAAATATAGCTAACAAGGGCCGGCTGAGTGGCTCAGTTGGTTAAGAGCTCGCTCAAGAGTTTGAGCTCTGAGCAACAGCGGTTCGAGTCAGCCCGAGCTG
>NW_017731542.1:2667062-2691060 GCF_001890085.2 Hipposideros armiger | reverse complement strand
GAGGGCAGTGTCACTGGCCCTCATATGTGGGATCCGAACCGGGGCCCTCTGGCATCCCAAGCCAGTTCTTAACCATCGCGCCACTCGGCCGGCCCTCCATCTTTCATTTTTGTTGTCACGTTTTTAACTCCAAGAACCCTTTTTATACTTTGAATGTCCTCTGTCTTTTTCATCTTTATTTTTAATAGCATCTCTTTTTATGTGTTGCATGCATTCAGTAACTTCCTTGTCTCTCAGAGGACACTGGTGGTACGTGCCTTTTAGGTTTCCATCTTTCTGACTAGCAACGCTGTGGTGTCGGTAGACTTATTGGCTGTGGGTCCAGCCGGGCTGTCCTGGCCAGGTCACTGCCTTCAGGCAGCAGCTCTTCAATTTATTGGTATCAGGGTCTGTCCACACTTATAAAAGTTAGAAAGGAATCCAAAGAGATTTCCAGAAGCATGTGGAGTAGAGGAGAAAAGATCATTGTTTCAGCAGAAGACTAGACTCAGAAGGAGTCCCAGCCCAGTCTAAGAACGGGAAGCATGGATGAGCCATAGAGCACAAAGGCGGAAACGACAGGAAGTTGGAGAGGTTGGCACAGGCCAAGATCGCCAGGTCTTGCAATACAGTTTAAGGAGCGAGGACCTCAGGAAGAACCATGGAAGGTTTTCATCTGGAGCGTGACGTAATAAACACAGCCTTTCTGGAAGCCCATTCTGGCTGCCGTCTGGAAATGGAATAGAAGAGGAGCAAGGCTGGGAGCAGATTAGATTAGGGGACTCCTGAACACTCCCAGGAAGACACAGCATGGCCTCGAATCGGCAGCTGGCAAGGGGCTTGGAGACAATGAACTGATCTGAGGGATATTTAGAAGATGGAATCATCACAACAGGGTGACAGATTGCGTGGAGGGAGGGGGCGTGTGAGACACTGAGATGAGTCAAGGATAATTCCCAGATTTTTGCCTTGAACAAATGAGTAAATTATGACTTTTCACTAAAATATGGAAGGGACTGGCTTAAAGTTATTTGTTTGTTTATTTATTCTTTAATTTGTTTATTACATCAAATTATGAGTCAAATGCTCTGGATTCCAAATCTTTATCAATGCTTAATAAATAATAGCATTTGTTAAATACTTCCTCAAATCCTATTTTAAATTATACACACACACATAGACACACACACACACACACACACACACACGCACACGCACACGCACATATACACATATACTTATTGATTCCTACTAAGTACCTTATGAATCAGGGACTATGATTATTTCTATTTTATATTTTAAAAACAGAGGCACTGACTGGTTAAGTAAAATGCTCAAGGCCCCACAGCTCCTAAGCGCAGGCTTAGGGGAACCATGCTGTTAACCACTAGGCATACTGCTCAGGTGTGTGTATGTGTGTCTGTGTTTTCCTAGAAAGTCTTGGGTTTATTTTACATGCAAGTCAATTGATTGTGGAATCCATTTTCTCTACGGACAATTTAATGTTTTCTAATGCCACTTATTCCATCATCAACTATTTATTGAATAACCTTGTATTTGTCAGGCCTTGAGTTAGATAAAAATTCAACTGTGAAAAACTCAATCCATGCCCTCAGATGTGTCAGTGAAGTGCGGATCAGAGGCCGGTAGAAAGACAATGACAACACAGCGTGACAAGGCAGGCTGAGCGGCCATGAGAGCCCAGAGGAAGAACCCCTGAACAGGACGAGATGTGGGGGGACTCGGGACAGGGGTCCTGTAGGAGGCAGAGCAGGAGCTGTGCTTCAGTGGACACATGAGAGTCACATCTGTGAAGACAGGAAGTAGCAGAGGCGTGAAGACAGAGGCCACATGTCTAGAGAAGGAGAAAGAACTAAAAATCCAGGGGATTTGGAAAACTCCCCGTTTTAGACCTTCGCAACCTCCTTTGTGTGGCAGCATAAAAAGCTCACAGCGATTCGTGTGGCCTCCTAGCGCCTGAGGCTGCCTGCAGGTCAGTGGACAGATGGGTTAGATTTCTAGATGACTCAGATGCACCATCATCCTGAGTGTCGTGACCTCTGCCTTTTCATAGGTCTCAATGCGCACATGCCAAAGGCTCAGGGCAAGTGATGGTTTAGGGCAAAGAGCTGGAGAAATAAATAGGCATTTGCTTGTATAGACAAGTGTAAGATGTTTTTATCAAAGGCATAAGTAAGCACTGGTCTAATTTGGAAAGAAAAAATAGTTAGCTGGAGGGATGATGTAGGAAGGACACTTGTCACCATCTTACCTTTCATTCATTTTGAATTTTGACTAGTGGGAAATATTACTTACCCACATACACGTATATAAATACAGAATGCATACTGTGACAGGTTGGTGGATTAAAAGGAATAGAGAATAAATATCTGTTTAATGATATTAAAAATCAGGGCTATTGTACAATTTTATGTCCTCTGATGATGTTATCAAGCATAATTACTAATTTTAAGCAATTTAAATAAGTTGCATTTTAAACAATTGACTGAAATGTCTAGTGCTATTCCTGTAATGAGTATTTGTCATGTTCACATGTAGATGTTAACCTCGGCCATCAGGAAGGAACACCTTCAACGATTCTAAAGATTAGGCTGCAACGTGGAAGTACCTCGTCATCTGGAGAGGATTTTGGCCTTAACAGCTTTGTTCTAAACTTATTGGCAAAATTTTATGACCAAGGCAATACCAGAAAACTCCACCTACTTTTCAAGGGAAATACGGCCAGGACAGAAGGCAGATTCTACTATTAAATGTCAGGACAAAAATAATGTGTCTGTAGAGGAAGAAGAAGTGTAAAAGCCTGCAAACAGGTCTCTGAGGAAGTTGCAACATCATCCCATATCTGAGGTCATCTTGCCCTCGGATCTCAAGGTCATTTTTATTACTGAGCTAAAGTTTAGGTTTCCCAAGGGAATAGTTGAGCAAAACTATAGGAATTAAAGATGGTCTTATTTAATCTCTTCATTTTTGCAGCTGCAAAAAAAAAAAAAAAGTAAAAAAAGAAAAAAAATGCTCGTAGAGGTTGAGTAAACAAATAGCCTGAATTAGTTGCAAAGCTAGAGTAGGCTGCAGGTCTCTGCATTAAACCCTAAGTTTATGAACTTATTGTCACACTGAAGGGACAGAAAGGGCAATGCCACAGCTTAGGTTACCAGATTCCAGTTCCAGAGATCACCTGGACTCAGTAGAGCATTATTAGTTTAAAAAAATGGCCCTTGAGAATAAGGTTCCATAGTCAAGCAAGTTTGAGAATTGATTGAATTACCTCGAGGTAAACAGATTTTTGTGTCTGGTTGGTTGGTAAGCTGGTTAGTTGGTTTCACTGCAGGGGTCCTTGGGCTCTTTGTATCTTTGCTGCTTTCTAAAAGGGGCCTTAAAAAATGATATATTCCAAATTCATGTGCTACAGAGCATCATTTTCATGGAACACCTATCACCTTACATCCGGGTAACATGGGATACGAAATACTAACTTATAAAGTTCAAAATGCTTCACCTAACTTTAAGGTTTCTCTGCAGTATGAATCCCAACTAGTATTTAAATCTCTGTTCTTCAGTTATTGCCTTACTCTGTTTTCAGACTTTCCATAAACGCCTGACTTCCCGTAACTGTATTATCCTCTCAGACAGAAGTAACCACGCTTCAATCTCCACTATGCAAAACTTTATAACCCTTCTCTATGAAACAATCTCTAATCCGTTTTGCCAAAACTCACTTATGTTGCCCTTTTATAACTCCTTTTATAACCCTTTCTTTTATTTGACAAACATTTAGAAAGTGCCTACTATGTGCCAGGTACTATTCTAGGTTCTGGGGATACAACTGTAAACAAAACAAAAATCACTATACCATGGAGCTTACATTCTTATAAGTATGCAGAGGTGGAGAAAGAGAAAAATTTTGAAAATTAATAAGTACACCCATAAAACGACATATGGTTTTCTATTTATGATACCTCAGTGTGTTTATACCTTTGTCTCCTTTTACACTTGTTGAGTATAATACTACATTAGGCTGCTCCAGCTGCCATAACAAAATACCATGTGCTGGGGGGCTGAGACAGCACACACTTATTTCTCACAGTTCTGGAGGCTGAAAGTCCAAAATCAAGGTGCTGGCAAAGGTGGATCTCATTCTGAAGCCTCTTCTCTTAGCTTGTAGGTGGCCGCCAACCTGCTGTATGTTCACATGGCCTCTTCTTTGTGTGCATTGAGAGAAAGTTCTGGTCTCTCTCCCTCTTCCTATAAGGACACTAATTCCATTGTGGGGGCCCCAATCTTATGACCTGTCTAAACCTAGTGACCTCCCGAAGGCCCCACCACCGGCACCATCACATTAAGGGGTGGGGCTTCAACTACAAACTTGGGAAGGACATGGACGTTCAGTCTCTCACGATGTTATTTCTCAGTCATTTTCTCTCTCAGAGCTCAGCAGCACGTGCTTTCTATAGAGTAAGTCTTCAGTAAATATGACGATGGAATGTTTCAGAAAAAAACATTCTGGAACACCTAGAGGACGCATTGGTATGGATGGCATGCCCGAGTGCATGGGAGACCCAGGGCTGGTGAGGGACCACGGGTGTACTCTCTGCACGGGACCTTCTCCTGGCAGGGAAGGACTGGAGGAGGACAGTCTTCCGGGAGGTTCTCCAGGCACCCTGTGTATGTCTCTTGTACCAGGGTTGACTTCACCAGGATGCCGCGGATGTCCTGTATTCAGCTTTTGTCAATAATTACAAAACTTTCATAATTAGAGCTATTTTTCAAATTTTTAACTGAGCATTCTATATTTTTATTTGCTAAATATGGCAGCTTTGCCTTTTGGATATATGAAAAAGACTGAAGCCTTCATTTCTGTGTGACTCTTTTAGGTAGGAGCAGACGTCCCCGGGAAAGCCAATAAGGTATTTTCTATGTAGGCACTTGGATACCAACAATCATGGAAAAAGAAGGGGCTTCTCTCCTTCATATACAAAAAATGGGTGTTCTTTGGCTCGATGGGAATGGTAAGATAATGTTTACTGCGTGCCTGGCATACAGTCCCAGCTCGACAGAAGTTTCCTCCACAAGTGATCAGAACAGGAGGAGTATCCTCCGTGGGTCTGTAGAACCTCCCGTTCACCAGCTGTCGCTCCACTGGCATCCACCGAGCTCTGAGGATTCCCCACCCTCCCTTCAGGTGCCCAGAGTGTAAAAGTGAACATGGTGCCTGACGTAACATAGTGTTTACCCATTTTTCTATTTGATTATTTATTCATTTACTTAATTATACATACATGGTTCTCAGGCTTGTTCCAAAACTCACTGAAAGCAGCATTTGCCCTGTACTACTACATAATAGAGTGCATTCAAAAATAAGGAATATGCAACTATAAACTAATGTCCAAATAGACTAAACATTTTAAGGAAAAGAACAAAAATAAACACAATAACTATCCTAGAAGAAACTGCAAGGGAATACACACACACACACACACACACACACACACACACACACACACATACACAGTGGGTACCAAAAAAAGGTATACACATTTTAAGCAAGGATAAAACTATTAAAATTACACTGATGGCAGCTACTTTGAACACGCCTTGTAGTTGCAGAAGTCAAACATGACTTGTATTCATCTTTTGTTGTCAGTATACGTGTATATTGAGTATCACAATTTTAATACAGCTTTTTTCCTTTCTTAATATGTGTATACACTTTTTGGCACCATGTGTGTGTGTGTGTGTGTGTGTGTGTGTGTGTGTGTGTGTGAGTGTGTGTAGAGAGAGTCATATATAATTTAAATCTTATGTATATTATAAAAAATGCATCCACAGAATTAAAAGGAAAATAAATGGGGGAAAACATATCCAATCCATTTAAAATATAAGTGGCTAATAGTCTTTGTAGGTAAAAGACTTTCATAAACAGTAAGAAAAAGGTTAACACTCCCATTCAGATAGTGCTGAAGGGTGTAACGAGCCAACTGCAGCAAGACTGAGAGGCACCACCAGAAATAGTCCTCAGCGTAACCTCAAACCCTGGTGCCAGCTCCAGCGTCGTATAATTATCTGCCCCGATTCTTTCACCTGCCAGGCTTGCCTTACGTCATCATCTAATACTGATGACTGATTTATGACTATGTATTCATGTGGTGAGGAACCTCCATTCATGTTCAAGGCCATCTCTTCCAGACTGTGGGTCACTTAGCTGGCCATGACCTTCATCACGTAATCTTACAAGGTGGTCGTGAGGCTCACCCCCTCACAAACGAGCTCACGCATGTACACACACGTGTGCACACACACAGTAAATCTACTAGCACAGTACATGGCATACATTTAAATCTCAACATAAGTTTTCTCCTGCTTTCAAGCTTTGTCTTAGGTAAAAGTCGCGTTACCTCAGAAAGGAGAAATCACAAGAGCTAGTGGAATCACCACGAATCTCAACGATTTTAAGGGCAGAAAACATAGCCAATCTCACAGGCAACTTGAACTGAAAACAGGAAAACTGCCCAAGGAGCAACAAAGGAACAGGCTCTCTGACAAGGGGCTGTGGTGGCAGAACCAGTCCAGGTGCCTCATTCAAGGATGCTGCTGGCACCATGGAAGGTGCATATGTCACAGTCATGAGGACAAATGTCACCATGCCCACATCACTATAATACCTCTCGCTCATAATCAATGGAGGCACTAGCAAGAAAGACCAGGGGAAGGTTTTAATGAGTCTCTCTTCAGAGGTATCATTCAGATTTTATCTTCCTGAAATTTCCTGATCCCTCAACCTACCCAGTAAGCTCTGCCTCCTTGATATAGAAACGTGGTCATAAGGAACACGTTAGATAGGGTGGTCACCTCTTGCTTGGGAGGCTAGAAAGACTACAGAATGTCTGGTGCAAATTTACAAATCTGCCTCCTTAGCAAATGAGATGACACGTCAGCCGATGTATCAGTGAACACATCCTATTGACTTAACTCTCAAGAGACAAATTTGCCGTGTCAGGGACATACTCCGGAACTTATCTTATTCCTGAATAATACAGTATTGTCTCCTTACTCATTGACATACAACAGGACACGAAAACAGAAGTTGCACATGAGCAGTAACTTGGGAAATAAAAGATTTACATGACACAGTCTTGGCTTCCTATTTGTACAAAATTAAAATGAATTCCACATGCAACCCAGAAAACAAAACTATCTCCCGAGAATAGAGCTCAGGGAAGACTGTCAGAAAAGGGAGGGGTGAACACACAGAGTATTTCACAACTTTAGTTCATGACCATTTTATTCTATCATGTAGAAATTGGAACTTCCCGGATAATTAATTCAAAGTGTTTCATCACTTTTTGTATGTTCCTCCATACACTGCAATCAGATAGCCGGCATTGATTTTGTCATCTGTGTTATTTTTGTCTAAGAAAGAAATTTCTCCTTTACCTCCATTCCATCTACTAGGGGGAAAAAATAGATTTTGATCAAATTGAAGCAAATCCTTATGTGGGAGAAACTGCTACAATGAGCAGACGGCCCTAAAACCAGCAAAGAAAATATAGAATAGTTCCCTGGAGAAAAGAGCTACTAAAGTCTTCTTAGCATGAAACCAACGACCTGATTTTTTTATGAAACTAAATGCCCCCATTCAAATTCTGACCTGATTTTCCTTCTACTTTGTATTAACATGCTTACTTTTTGCATAGAGAGGCTTTATGTTTAAAAATGAGAGATCAATGTCAATGAAAGCACTACAATAACATTTGAAGAAAAGCCCGTTGGCAGAGCCCAAAAATACCAGCTTCCGCAAGCCTTTGGGGAGTCCACAGACATCTACTAGGGCTTCTCAAATTTTCTATTTCGGGATTTTAAAAGGACTTTCATTTTTTAAATTGTGTTCTTAAATGTATACTACATACAGAAAAGAGTATAATGACATGCGTTTGCTTGTATGTTTGTGTGTGTTGGAAGAATAGCAGGAAGACAAACACCATGTCCACAGCACCCAGTCTACCTGTAGCATAGAAATGCTTTCCTGAATTTGCCCCTTCCTCGGACCCCTCCAAAGGTATCCCCTGTTCTGAATGCTCCATTAGTCCCGTCCATAGTTTCACTGGTACTTTTTTTATGCGTGTATACATAATAAATGTGCTACGTGGATATTTTAGAAGCTCCTTTCTCGGGAAAGGGCAGTTGTGCCACCATTAGCAAAGGCTCCAGGGTAAGAAAGGCTGAGCTGCCTCTTCCAGGATCAATGTCTTTCTCTGTCTGACTTATTTCACTCATCACAATACCCTCAAGTTCCATCCATATCGCAAGTGGCAGGATTGGCTTTGTTTTTGTGGCTGAGTAATATTCCATTTTATATATACACCACCTCTTCTTTATCCATTCACCTATCGATGGACTCTTAGGCTGTTTCTATATCTTGGCTATTATAAATAATGCTGCAATAAACATGGGGGAGCATATATCTTTGTGAATTAGTGTTTCCATTTTCTTCAAATCCTCAGAAGTGGAATAGCTGAATCATACTATTTTTAAATTTTTAAGGATTCCCCCATACTGATTTCCATAGTGACTGCACCACTTTACATTCCCAACAGTGCATGAGGGTACCATTTTCTCCACAGCCTCTCCAAGACTTGTTATCCGTTGATTTTTTTGAAGAAGGCCATTCTGGCAGATGTGAGCCCAGAAATTCAAGCTTCACTGGTTGAACTAAGCTATGTCTAGCATGGGGTCACTGTAAATCTGCCCTAACAGAGCATGTCAAAGGATCCACCTGATCTAAAAAAACTTAACTGCCTGTCAAAAAATTATAGTACCCTTTTAAAATGACAACAAAATCTAGATAGCAACAATGTGGCATTCATTGTACAGCGTTTAATTAAAAAGCACTAAACATGTAGAGAAGCAAGGAAACTATGAGCCATACCCAGTAGAAAATCAGTAAAAAATTAAATTAAATTAAAAAAAAAAGACCCATAAGGGACAAAGATGATGGAATTGACAGATGAGGACCTTAAAACAACAATTGTATCAAGGTTTTAAAGGCAACATGAACATAATAAGGACAAAACTGAAAGGATTAATATCATGGAATCCAAGAAGGATTCATGGCCTAGAAGAACGAAGAGACATGTGAGTGTCTCAGGTCAAGGTGTTAACATTGGTAATGAGAGACATTTATTTCTCTAGAGGGAATGGAGGATAGAATGGATAATAACGGAGAAGAAAAATGTTACTGTATCCAAGAAACAGTAGGAAAATTCATGTTATATAGCCTTGTTCTGAGTATGAGAAGTCTCATGGCAAAACTTGGGAAAAGTATCTGCTGGAATTAAGAGGAACAAAGTCGATGTGAGAACTTGGCAGCAAATGATAGGATAAAACAAACGAGTATAGGATGAATTGAAGACACAAACTACAATAGACCTTGTTAATTTCTAGAGAGAAAAGCCAACTTATTTTATGACTTTCCACCTCAGACTTTTAAGATTGGCAAGGCGAATATTTGGTGCAAGTTTCATCAATAGACAAAGGTTAGACTGTTAGTTAAATGAAGCGATGCAGAAAGAACTCAGGAGGTGATGATATAATAATAGACAAAGATCAAGTTCCTAGAGATGATAAAAATGGCGGCATTGAGTCAAGGAAATGCGGGGAGTGGCAATGATGGGAGAGGTGATTGCATCAGAAGAAGCAGATCACTTCAGGTAAGTGTCCAGGCCTGGACTAGCATAGAGGCTATTGACTAGAGTGGAAATAAAGTAGAATTAAAGTAAGAAAATAATGGAGCTGATAAAAAAAGTCCTGGAAGTTAATGGGGTAGAACCAAGTAGAGAAGCCCAAGTGTTAAAGTCCTGAGGAAATTTTGAGGAGCTTTCCGTTTGGTGGGTACAGTGTGTCATAAATTAAGTCACCTTTTGCTTTTTTGGAAGGAGAAAGCCCTTACTGAGGCACGAGGTATAAACCACTCATATTTGCCTTAGGGTAACAAGAAGAACACACAGATTTATTATTTATTATCAACTTCTCTAGCTCATCAGACTTGTCTGCCAACTCTACTAGGAGCCGGTGGTCACTTTTTGAGGAGCTGATGCGTTTCTCAAATCTATTTACTGGAAGCAGTTTTAATAAAAAGATGGGGAAATGCAAAGTGAGAGAGATGTTTCAATAAGAAGAAAATCAGGCAGCAAGGAGGAGGCTGGGAACAGGCCATTTATGATTTCACCTGAGATCAGTCCTGCGTGCCACACCCTGTACATACCTGGGCTGCGCAACTCAGAAACAGGTGTGGCACCAGTGTTCCAGGACGCGTCCAGGCAAAGACTCTTCCTGTACCCAGGTTAAAGTCACTGCTCCAAAAAAAACGGGTTTAAGCCAAATCTAAAAGGAAGCATTTCACTCACCATGTGGTAAACTCCATTTCCCCCTTCTCAGAAATTGCCCGCAGGAGACTGAATAGAAAAAAACAAAACAAAACAAAAACACTTTACATACATAATCTTTGGGTGTGCCTGGGAAGGATGCTGGGGGCAGGGTGGGAAGGTGAAGAGGAAAAATGCATGTCCGTATCCAGGGAGCTAATCTCTTGCTTTGAATAAGTCAGAATGATTTGACAGCTATAATTTAAAAATAGGTTCTGTCTTAGAACTGAATCCAGATAAAGTACATTTTCTATTTTCCTGCTTGAATACGTAGGGCTCTATATATCCTTTATTTTCATCTGTGTGTGTGCATATGTATGTTTTCATTGATAAGGGAAGCAACAACTTTCTTTTTTTTTTTAAACTGTCCCTCTGGTCCAGTCACATAACAATGGGAGGCAGTGACCAGGTCACAGAAGAACCTTGACCTTCATTGGCTGCTCAGGGTTCTGAAGCTCCCACTGTGCTTCTAGGGAAATAGCCTAAATCTGTACCTTTGCAATGGGCCCACTCTGGAGAGGCGACAAGAGGAGCACCTGGAGACGTGTGATCAGGTGTTGGGAGGTTGTGATATGCACTTTCTAGCTCACTGATTTTCACAAAGCGTTTCCATTAGCCACATCAACTGTGTTCAAAATTACCATTTATTATGGTATTGTAATCCTTCAAACACCAAGACTTTATGAACACAGCCTCTAAAACTAGGTGGCTTTCATACAAATAGCAGTCTAATGATGTACTCTCATGATCTGTGCCATTAAGGATTTGCAATTAAATGTATACTTTTAATATCAAAAAATAAATTTAGCAAGTGATGCCAGTGAAAACGGCAGAGTAAGGAAATCCAAAAATCCAATTCTACATTCAAGCAGTGAGAATACTGGCAAAAAAAAATATTGCCAGAATTAATATTTTCAGAACTCAGGAAATTAACCAGAATTTTTCAGCAATCCAGGAAACATTTATTCAAGACAAACTGCAAGATATATGGCATTTGACCATGCCCTATTCCAGCCCACTTCCCCAACTCTGCAGTAGGCTGGAAAACTATCAGCCTGTAATCGTGGTGGAAACCAGCAGCCTGGCAGCCAAAGGAGGGAGAAGAACATGATTGGATCTCCTTATTTGACCTAGATTTTCATTATTTGACCTGCCTAGTGGTTCCTTGGAAGGCCTTACTTGCAAGGCTGTCAGTATTTCCTGACTTGGAGATTGCCCAGTGCAAAGAGGCTTTTTTTTCTCCAGGGATGTTTGTCAAAACAATCAGTCAAAATTTTAGCATTGTGGATACTGAGACGGTAGATAATAGTTGGGATAAACAGCAGGATAATTAAGGAACTTAAAAGGGTAAAGCTGGGGAAGGAAATGTCCTTAGGAGATTTGGAAAGCTCCAACAAATTTCAGAGATATAGATAGCCATGCACATGCCCAGAAAAGATCCGAGGGGCCCTAACCTCTCACCTTAGGCTAATTTTGAGGCTCTGCCAAGCAAAAGTAAAGGCTAAAGCAGAGTTGTAAGGTACTGGCTGAGTGTAGAAGGTATGCTCCAATACACACACACACACATGCGCGCGCACACACACACACACACACACACACACACACACACACACACAGCCCCTTGGAAAAGACCAGGAGATGAATAAATTCCAAGCTAACCAAGCAGAATACAGATTTGACAGAATTAGCTCATAAAAGTAACTAAACAAATAATAGCAACAAACAGCAATAAGAACAGGCCCTAGAGAGGAGAGAGAATCTGATGCCTAAAAGTCCCACTTTATAGTATTTAAAATATCCAGTTTTCAACAAAAATTCATGAGACATGCAAAGAAACAAGAAAGTATGGTCCAAACACAAAGAAAAAAAAAAAGCAATCAATAGCCCCTTCCCTAAAGAAGCCCATACATTGTACTTACCAGAAAAAAAAAAAATTAGATGAGCTATTTTTAAATATGTTCAAAGAACTAAAGAAACCGTATTTAAAGGACTAAAGGAAAATATGAAAAGAATGTCTCCCCAAATAGAGAATTTCATTATAGAAATTATTTTTTAAAATCAGCTATAAATTCTAGAGCTGAAAACTGCAATGATTGAAATGAAAAATTTATTAGGGCTCAACCGCAGATTTAAGCAGGCAGAGGACACAAGCAGCAAACTTGAAGACATGTCAAATGAAATGGCCCAATCTGAAGAACAAAAAGAAACAACAATGAATAAAAATTAACAAGCCTCCAAGAGCCATGGGACACCATCAAGGATAGCAGCATACACATAAAGGAAATTTCAGAGAAAGAGAAGAGAAAGGGGCAGAAAGAATATTTGAAAAAATAGTGGCCCCAAACTTCCCACATCTCTCACCAAGTGTGTCCTGAGGGCTGGCCCCACAGGCATGCTGAGAGGGCCTGAATGAAGCAAGAGGACGGGGTGCTGCACGGCGCGCCCCATTTCAGGAAGGCCTCTATCTGAGACTAGCTGACTGTTAACCCACATTTTAGAAGATATTTCTTATTGGTTAACAAATCTGTAGGCTCTACGACTTTGATGTGTCAAAATGAAAGAACAGCCAACCAAATGAAACGAACCGTGAAGATCCTTGAATAAAACGGGACATAGAATTGACTTAAAGTGTATTCAAACGCCCTTACCCTGATTCGCTGCCCTTTTTAACAAAAGTTAACATGTACCAACATCGCTTTGCATTTACTTCCTTAATACTAAATCAATGCTAGCAAAGAGGAATGGAATTCCCAATAAGTATGTGGCACTTCGTGTATCTGAGCCAAATCAGTAAATCTTCCTGGTACCTTTTGAATTTGTTTGATTTTTTCCACTGGTGACTTGTTATTCACACTCCTAGTTGTTTATTCACATAACTAAACTAAGTGTGCTGAAAATAGCTCCAAGTTCTGTGTGAGGTTACAATATGTGTGTGTGTGTGTGTGTGTGATTTTGTAACTATATTTCATATATATTGCATATGTAGAGGGAGGTAGGGAAAGAAAGAAAGAGAGGGAGGGAGGCAGAGAGGGAGGGAGAGAGATTCCACAGGTATTTTGGGGCTTGGGTTTGGGACCTGCTGCAGTCTTCTGCTGCCTATACACAGGTGCACAAAATATATGAAGTATTTTTCTCCCACCTTCTCAGTCACACCACCAAATTTAGCCCTTTTACAAGTAATACGTATGCTATCTGCTGATGCATTTTGCTGTGGATACAAGATGTTTCTTTTACTTCCTGAGACCTGACAGTAGCCACACCAGGCTCGCCTTGTGAGCTTGGTAACTTTGTAAAGTCAGTTAACGGGGAGCCTGAAGGGGGCTGTTCTCGCCACGGCACTGAGAAGAAAGAAACAGCGGGGAAATTGTGAGTCTTGCCAATTGTGGGTTCTGCGACTCTGGGATGCAGAAATAAAAAAAAAATTAAAAGGCCAGTCCTGGCCTCGGTGGTTTCTTTTTCTCCGGGTCCAACACTTTGGACCGCAGTCAACCCCAGCAGCTGGCATCCCAGACGAGCCTTAGTAGGTCAGGTTACAGCCCTGGCCATCCGCGCTCAGCCTTCATCTGTACCCACCACACACAAGGGGCCGTCTGAATGAGACTTTAAGAACTAGAGCTCTGCCTATTCTTCACTGTGG
The DNA here is from genome assembly GCF_001890085.2 of Hipposideros armiger. Taxonomy (NCBI): domain Eukaryota; kingdom Metazoa; phylum Chordata; class Mammalia; order Chiroptera; family Hipposideridae; genus Hipposideros; species Hipposideros armiger. The sequence goes on along the minus strand of NW_017731542.1, from coordinate 2,677,005 downwards.
GCAAGATGCATCTTTGTTCCTCAGAAGACAATGGCTGTGCTCCCTTTCCCCTCCGTTGAGCTCTTGGCAACCTACAAAAAGCAGGGCATCTGCCTCTGAGCTCCTAATTTCCCACTGAACTCACTTTCTTCCCATACGCGTACATCAGGTCTCCAAATGCTTCTGAATATCCTTGTAGCTCTTGACTGCATCCCACGAGCTCCGTAGCTGATGTGCGTGTCCCACGGCTGAGTGAGTCTGGGGAACTGGCAATGCCATCGTGACGAGCTGGCAGGGCCGGATGCAAGAACTCCCATCAGCTGGTCCACGCGTTCCAGTCAGTCCTGAGAACAGTTTTCTTGTCCAACCATTTTGGATAATGTGGACCTTCAATTACGATGGAAATACATGGTGGGCTCCTAATACAAGCCAGGAGCGTGCAAGGTCATTGTGTAAAGCCAAGTCACACAGAGTCCCCGTCTCAGGGGTACTTCAATTTCGTGAAGAAGCACGCCAGGCGTGTGATAGTCACTCACGCACTGAACAAATGTGTCTTGTGACTGTCACGTGCTGGCCTATGACAGGTCATATCGCCCTTGACTCCTGGGTGCCTCTCACACCCAGGTCCTATCTGTGGTGAGTCCTGTCAGCTCTGCCTTCAATCCACATTCAGAATCCACTGCTTCTCGTCACCCTGCCTCGAGCCATTGGCGCCTCCTGCATGAATTATTGGAACGATTCCCCCACCCGTCCTCTCTTTCTACCCTTGTGCCTCTCTCTGTTCTCCACACAGCAGCCCAGACAGGCGCTTTGAAAATGTGAGTCAGTGATGCGATGCCCTTGCCCCAAACTCTAATGGCCCCCACACTGACGAGAAGTAAAAGTCAAGTCTCCTCAACGGCCCACAAGGCCTTACAGAATCGAGGCCACTGCCACCCGTCTGACCTCACTCTCCTCGGACCACAACCTCCTTCCTTGCTGTCCCTCAACATATCCCCCACCAGGGTGCTCCCAGCTCAGGGACTCTGCACTTACCGTCCCCACCTGGAACTTTCTTCCCTGGGATGGGCGCCCAGGTTACCAGTTTGTTCCAGTTTGTGCTTAAAAGTCACGCTCTCAAGGAGGCCTTCTCCGACAGCTTCAGGTATGCTCACTTCACGGTCATCTTGTCTATCCATATCCCCACCGACACCCCAACCTGCATTATTTGGAACGAAATCTCACAGTATACCTTTTCACATACGTTTCAAAAGTAAAGATATTTTATTTAAAAAAATAACCACAATACCTTTATCATAGCTAAAAAAATTAACACTAATGTCTTAATGTTATCCAATATCCAGTTAGTGTACAAATTTCCCCCAATGAAAAAATGCATGTTTTCTAAATTTGTTTCCATTAAAATTCAAACAAGGATCTCTCTTATGGTTTTGTTTTGTCTGTCTGTTTTCTCTTTCTCTCTGTCTCTCTCCCTCCCTTTTTCCCTCTCTCCCTCCTTGCCTCTGTCCCAGTTTATTTGTTGAAGAAAGTGAGTGGTTTGTCCTGCAGAATTTTACATATTCCAGATTTTATTGATTGTACACTCTATATTTCCTACAAATCTAGATGCTTGATCAGATCCAAGTCCAAACTTTTAGCAAGAAAATCCATCGGTGATACTAGGCACATAATGTCCTTTTGCCTGTCTTGTGTTTGAAATTAGCAGACATCGATAGATCCAGCAATGCCTGGATCCCTTACTTCATTAGAGATGAAACAATGTTGATATTCAGCCCTGTCAATCCTTCCTCGTGTTTTGTCAGCTGGAAGAGATAAGAATAAGTCAAGAAATAGTGTGTCAGGATGCGTGAGGTCACCCAGGAGGGGGATAGAGAGACAGCCCTGGGGAATATCAACGTTTCAGGAAAAATGCGATGAAGAGAAGCTGGAAAAGAACCTGAAAAACAAAAGTCCTGGAAGGGTGGAGGGTGCCATCAAAGAAACCAATACGGAAGAAACTTTTCAAGAAATAGGGAGGAGTTCACAGTATCAGATGTCACAAAGATATCAAATAAGATAGACAGAAAAACATCACTCGGAAACAACAGCATCAAAGTATGCTCTTTACCACAATTCCCATTATTGTATTTGAAGAAACAAAAGGAGATCACATTTATTTAGTGCCTGAATTTATTTAGACACCTCCCCCCTCCAAAACTGGCTTCCACATGAGGGCTTCTACCACAAGGGGACGTTGACCTATCAGGTGAGTGGATAAGGCTGGTGCCTTCAGTCCCAGAGGGCTGAGTTTTCCAAGGAGAAATGAGTGCTGGGCAACGGACGCCAGCACTTCCATGAGGAAGCCATGCCTAGGACTATGTAACCAGCCTTGATTGTGACGATAGGCGAACTTCCTGAAAATCACCAGGTGGGGAATACCCACCTGGGGAGAGAAGCACAATCCAAAATGACCCGGATATTGAGTGTTAAAATTCCAGATGAATGAATTGTCAGCTAGGGAGACAACAGCAAGTGCCCAGTGGGTGGTTGAGAGTTGAGGTTGAGACAGGACCGCCCTGAAGAAGGCGTCCTAGTGAGTGCCCAGCATGGGCCACTGTGCCATGGGCTCCAGCGACAGTGGGTGGGTTGTGGGCTCTGCCAGGCAGTTCAAAAACTATCTGTTGAAAAGTAGTTGTGTGATAGAAAAGATCAAAGTTAATAAGAAAAACCCCATGAACTATTCTAGTAAATTTAAAGCAATAATATGAACCTTTTCCCGCATAACAAGGACCAGAAAAAAACACAGGTTTCAGACCCAGCTCTGCTTCTTATCAAAAGGAACTAAGGCAAATTACATTAAACCTTGAGCTTTTCTAAACATTTTATTATTATTATTATTATTATTATTATTATTATTATTATTATTATTATTTGCATTAGGCTTGTAAAATAGAGATGGCATTTCCCATCTCATAGTTTGTGTTTGGAATAAGTAGGTATATGTTTTAAACTATCAAAGAACCACACCCAGAATAAAAAGTCTACTCTTTGAGTTTTAAAAAGTTTAAACAACCAGGCCTGAGGCCATATAACCAGGTAATGTCTGGGCAGGTTGCAGGCTCTGCATACCTGGCCCTGACACTGAGCTCCCCCTCTGCCACCACGCTGCCACCCTTTCCTGGGCTCCATGCTAAGGGCACAAACAACACTCTGACTGCCCAACTCTTGGCAGATATCTGCGGCTGTGGCAACATCTCTGCCAGCTGGAAAGCGAGCTCCAAAAAAAGTAGCACTTACCAGCCTCAAGCTCTAAGAAAAGAGATTCATTGCAAAAGGATCAAAAGAAACAAAGGAAAATCACTTATTCCCTCCCCTATAGCCTGCTCGCCCCCTAATTAGCAACAGGGTCATTTGGAAATCTCAGACTAGCAAGTGACCTTAAAAGACTTTTGGCAGCAGTTTGATCAGTGTTCATATTGGTTTTGGAAGTCATGTACTAATCTGGGAAATATTCCTATGGCTTTCACCAGGAAGTAGGTAAACGGTTAGCCAAAGAATTTCCAAAGCGTGGAACCTGGTTTGCCAAAGAGATAAAAAATTTCTCCCAAAGACCTTAGACTTTGCCAGAATTCTTAGAGCAGCAGGGCTCCTGGTATAAAAAGAACACACATAACTAACATCTCAGGATGGGAATTAAAGTCCAACCAAATATGACTATGGAGGAGGCTTTTAATAAAAATTTATCTGTAAGGGCCGGCCGAGTGGCTCAGTTGGTTAAGAGCTCGCTCAAGGGTTTGAGCTCTGGGCAACAGCGGTTCGAGTCCCGGCCCGAACTGAGTAGCCGCTGAGCTGCCAACAGGTGGCAGGATGGCTCAGCTAAAAAAAAAAAAACAAAAACATTTATCTGTAAAGCAAATAAAGGTAACTATTAAAGTCTCATAGCTAATAAGTGCTGAGCAGGAATTTGAATCCTGTCCTCTTCATTTCCAAAGCTTGTGCCCTTATCACTATGGTGGTTAATTCTGTGTGTCAACCTGGCTAGGCCACGGAGGTAACTGTTATTTCTGTGCGTGTCTCTGAGGGTGTTTCTAAATGAGATGAACATTTATATCAGACAATCGAGTAAAGCAGAGTCCCCTTCCCAGTATGGGTGGGCCTCATCCAACCCACTGAAGGCTTGAATGGAAGAAAAAGGCCAGGTAACTGGGTTGTGACGTTGGTTAAAATTTACTAAAAATCACTGAGTGGTATATTGCTATGAGCAGATTTCATGATATATAAATTATACCCCAGTAATGCTGTTTTTAAAAAGAAAAATTTATTTCCTTAAAACAGTTAATTAAGTCAATGAACTTTAGCAAGACTGATCAAGGGAAAGAAAAGGGGAAAATACAAATTACCAATATCAGGAATGAAAAAAGAAACATCAGTACATATCCTGCAGATACTAAAAAAGATAACAAGAGTACAATACAAACAACTTTACAACTCTAAATTTGACAATTTATATGAAAGAGGCAAATTCCCTGAAAAATACTACTAACCAAAGGTAACACAAGAAGAAATTAAAAGTCTTAGATAGCATGTGAGGCCGGAATAGATACCAAAACTTCACACATTACAAAATATATACATGCAAAAATATTAAATAAAAAAAATTAGCAATCAAACATAACAATATACAAAAAAATAATATATTACTACCAAGTGAATTTATTCCAGGAAATTAAGGGCAGCTGAATATTTGAAAAATAGTCAACATAATTCACTGCATGTGGTTTTAAAATGCCCACTAATGCTTTAACATGCCGCTCTTCAATAGTTCCTGTCTCCTTAATGTGAGCTGGACTTAAAGACTTCCTTTTAACTAATAGAATAAAACAAAGTGATGGTACCTGACTTTGGAGACCACGCCATAAACGGCACTGTGTAAACAGCTTTGTCGTGATGATGCTCAAGCAGCCATGTGAAAATGTCCACTTCATAAGGAACCGAAGCCTTTGCCACCAGCTGGAGAGGAACGGAGGCCTCCCACCAACAGCCACGTCGGTCAGACTCCTTGCAAGTGGGTCCTGCAGCCCATCTAGACTCCAGATGACCACAACCCTGGCCACTGTCTTTCCTGTGACCTCACTGGGGACCCTGAGACAGAATCACTGAGCTAACCTGCTCCTGGATTTCCTACTCTCAGAAATTACATAAGAAAATAAATATGCTATTTTAAACTGCTAAATTTTGGGGTGATTTTTTACATGGCAATAGGTAACTTATATACCACAATAACTTACAAAAGAGAAAAGATATATATAGATAGATAGATAGATAGAGATAGAAAAAAAATATATAGATATAGATATATCTATCTATATCTATGTATATCTATCTCTATATCTATATCTATATATCTATATATCTATATCTATATCTATATCTATATCTATTGTGTCTGTCCAAATTTTACCTCCATTTTGAAAAACTGGATATCTGTGTTTTCCTGTATTGACCTATACTTCTCTGTATATTGTGGATACAATTTCTCTGTTGAAAATATGTAATTCAAATATCTCCCCTTCTCTATAGTTTTTATTTCTGATCCCATAATGGCGTCGTGATGATTTTATGTGGTTAGTTCTTTTTCTGTCCTATATGAGGAATCTTCGCCTTCTAGAAGGTCTTGAAGGCGTCCTACTTTGTTTTCTTCTAAAATACTTACGGTTTTGCCTTCCATGTTATTCTCTTGGGTGGGGGTATTTGTGCTAGAACAGCAAGCAGTGTGAAAACATGGCCCTTCAGATGATGTGCGGGGGTGCCGGGGTTGTAGAGGCAACTCTCTGTTCTCAGGCTTTCCTGGCACAAAAGAGAGAGAGAGAGACAATAATCTGATAGCCACCTGATTTAATAGGAATTCAGCTCAGTGCTCCGGGATTGCAGGACTTAAGGGGAACCACACCCCTTAAAGAATTCCATACGACAAACCCATTTCCCAGCCAGTCTACTGGTTGGTATATCTCGGGTATCCCTAAAATACCCCAGAGAGACAAGCCTCACCCCTGACTCCTGGTCCCAAGTTTTTAATCTGGGGACAACAGACCCACTGGAACTCTTTCTTAACCACAAATGTGTCCACATGACCCTCTGGGCCTGTAGCTCGTGCAAGCATGGCGTCTGGAAGATGATGTTATACAGGTGTGTTTGGGCCTCCATCTTCCCAGGTATTTTCCATGGCAAAGGCTGACCTTTAAATGCAGTTTAACGCTACCGACTGGCTACATTCACCACACTGAAGCTCTTCTCTAAGTTCCCCCACAGGCGTCTCACCCATCCACACGTGCTCTGTGCCCACGTCCGTTTCGCCCTGTGGTGTCTGCTGAGCGTGCAGCCCCGTCCTGCCCCTCACGCTGCTCATCGCCTGGATTCCTCAGCTAGCCCTGCCCCTTCCCCTCCACTTACTAGCCAGGGTCCTGCTTCAGCCTCACTGATACTAAGCCAAGGTCTCGCCGCCTGAGAATAAGGAGACTCTCGCCCCTGTATGAAGACTCAAGTCAATTTGACCTTAAATGATTTGAACTGTTGGGCCCTTGTCTTGGGGTGCAGCCCACCGCAGCCCTCACGCTTCTGCCTTACTGCCCTGTCCCTCTAGTATTTGAGGTGCCTTTGAGCAGAACCAAAGCACATTCTAATATCTATCTCATTTTGCTTTTATCTGACAACTTGAAGAAGTCACTGTCACTGATTTTTTTTACTTGGGTAAAATATTTACGTGATAAAATTTGCCATTTCGCTTTTTTGCGTGTGTACTTCAGTGACACTGACTGTCCACAATGGTGTGAAACCATCACCACTATCTAGTTCCTAACCTTTTTCATCTCTCCAAGCAGGAACTTGTACTCATGAATCTATTACTGATTTTAAATGATGAAAGTTTACATTTTCCGGATTACTGATTTGAGATAAGGTGGATGTAGCAATCACTAGGTACAGCCTTTTCTTATATTTAAATTTTCATTATGGGATTCTTGTCTTGGGAAGGGAGGACTGAAAATTAGTCCTCAGCCTGGCCTGGAGGCCATGGCTGCTCTGGAACTGACCTTACTGTGGTTAGAAGGGTTAGATCTCAGAACCAAGGCATTATGTGTGTCCTCTGTGTCACGATCAGCTTCCTTAGACATGCTCATTAGGCTCCATGCTTTGGGACAAATACAGAACAAGTGTTGAAGATGTAACCAGGAAAAATATCTCAGCAATGCCACCCAGCCGCCGACACACACCCGCCCCATGCCTTTAGTGACACCATCACTGCCCAGGACGGTGTGAGGCAGGTCGATGGACGGAGTGGAATGTAGACACGGATGACACTCGTGAGAAACCGGTATAAACCTAGTGCTATCTGGCCAGGACATCTGTTTTGACTTTTTGAAGTTGTGATTGTGTTGGTCGTATATCACACGGGGCGGTGGTTAAGTACAGGGTGGACCCTGGAATTAGCTATCTGGGTTCCAACCAGAGCAATGCCTCTCACTAAGCCTTAGAGCTTCCTCAGGGTTTGACTTACCAAGGCAAGTTAACAAGCCTCTCGCAGTCTCAGTTCTCCAAGCCGTATAATGCACATAAATATTGTCACTGTGTCATGAGGGTTAAGTGAAGTAAACCTTCTAAATTGCTCAGCTCAGTGTCTGACCCATATGTAGAGCAATTGTTCTAATATTAAAAGGATAAGTGAAACAATTCAATAAATCATTTTCAATAAGTGAAGTGTTTTAGGTGCTGCTTTTGCGATGCACAAGTGTGGCTGAAAAGACTTAAGGGTTTTAATTAACAAGGCTGTTCCAAATGCCAAGTTTACAGATGATCCAAACTGTTTCTTTAAATAGCAGCTGGATGTCAAGTTTCTGCATGGAGCAAATGAAGCATTGCTTTCACCGTCTTTCCCTTCTGGTTCAGACAAGCGCCTGAACCCCAAGCGATATTCTAACATAGCCACACGGTCATGGTTACTCATCTATAACCTTGATTGAATCCATTAGTTTTGTGGGGAGGAGGCTTGGGCATTCATTAGTTACACGGGGAGTCCAGAGAAAAGTTCAAGTTCATGAGCAGTTTGTCCTTTGTACTGTTTGAGATTATTCTGACTCCATTTCGATGGATTGCAACAGCCCAGGTGATTGCACACCTGAACGTGTCCTTGGAATGTATGAGCCGCAAACATATGCCAACTATTCCAGCTATGTCTCCATAGTTCAGCACAAGTATCTTTTCGCAAACAAGAACCGAAACAGCCCTGGTCCCATCGCTAGCACGTGTTCAGCAGCCGCAGGCTCTCAGGCCATTACCCCCATCTCAGGTCAGAGGGTGAATACCCACAGATAAGGATGATTCAGACTGAAGGCTCAAACCTAAATATAGGTGACCCAGGAGAAACCACAGTGTCCATTTTAGAGTTTTTTAGAGATGGCAGACAGAATAGTAATTGGGTCTATTCATAACTAGGTCAATGATTTCCAAAGGCTTAAATATGTCCAATGGATGTGACCACCCTAGACCCCTATAGACTCAGCAGCCAAGATCTTGATCACAAGCAAGAAAAGGAAGAAGTTGGCTGCTCTTAAAATCTGGAAGACATTCACAGCCCAGAAAAAGGAGGTTCCCCTGACCTCTCTGAGGGATAATACTAGAGTCCAGACACAAGAAGAATCTAGCAGAACTCATACAGGGAGAGAGCTTAAAAGAAAAACAAAGAAACGAAACAACAACAAAACGTTCCGGTGGGACCTGACGTATAAACCGAGATCTAGTACATGAAGGTCGGTCACAGGTCTTGATCACACCTGGGTGGGGAGACACAGGACTGAGCCAGTGCTCCTATTCCCAGGCAGAGGACAGAAACACATTTTGGAAAACCACAGCAAGAAGCAGCCAGTGAGGCTACTGTATTGCAAGGATAAAAAATCATGGCGTATCCAGGTAGAAAAAACCAAGTTACATTTGGGGTTGGGGGGAGTCGGGCTCTCTATTGTAACCAGAAATGCCAAATGACAGTGGACCAATGGCTGTCAGAACTGTTACACACTCAAGTTGTCCTTCAAATATAAAGGCCAAAAATATTCTCAACCATGTAAGGATCTAGAAACTATTATACCAGTAAGATTTTTAAATACGATCTTTACACATAAGGCACAACAATAAAAGTGCTTAATATTAATAAAATCCATCCACCAATCTAACTACAGCATTCATTGGTGTTGAGTATTCATTCTATTTAAGTATATAAGTATGGGACTAAATCAATGTAGTAAATAGTGATTATAAGAAAATACATAAATGTTATTTCCATGGACACATTAAAAAAAAAAGATGTAATACCTAAAGCTTGCAAGGATGCCAAGAAACGACCACTCATAACACCGCAAGTCTGAATGCAAAATGGTACAGCCACTCGGGAGTGCGGCAGTCCTCACAAAACCAAGCAGATACTTTACCATACATCCTAGCAATTGCATTCTCGGGTATTTATACCAGAGAAATTTAAACTTATGTTCCCGGAAAGGCCTGCACATGAATGCATATAGAAACTTTATCTGTGACAACCCAAAACTGGAAACAATCCAGACACCCTTCAATGGGTGACTGGTTAAACAAGCTGGTGTAGGTACATCAGTACCGTAGAGTACCATTTGGCAATGAAGAGGAGCCAGCTACTGATGCACACAACAACTCGGATGAATGTCAAGGGGATTGTGCAGCGGGAAAAGGCCAGTATCAAAAGTTTCCAGAATGCGTAATTTCATTTATATAATATTCTTGAAATGACAAAAATTAGAAAGATGGAAAACAGGTTCTTGGTGCAAGGTTTGAGGGACACTTGTGATAGAACTCTTCTGTATCTTGACTGCTGTGGGGGTCACACAAATCTACACATGTGAGAAAATCCCACAGAACTAAACACACACACACACACACACACACACACACACACACACACACACAC
>NW_017731542.1:2626301-2667052 GCF_001890085.2 Hipposideros armiger | reverse complement strand
ACACACACACACACACACACACACACACACACACACACACACACACCCCTACAGGTAAAACTGGTGAGATCTGAATAAGATTGGTGGGTTGCATCCATGTGGATTTCCAGGTTGTAATATTGTACGTACATTTCTTAGATGTTTTCTCTAAGGGAAACTGGGGGGACACAAACTCTCTCTGCACTATTTCTTACATTTCTCCATAGATGCAAATCTACAATTATCTCAGAATAAAAGTTTTATTTAATTTAAATACTAAGAAAAATCAGAAAAATTAGGAGTTACGGAAAAATAAATAAGGCCTAATGTTGAAACATTCGGTTAACCCAAATAATAACTTTTCTCTTTAAAATTTTTTTGCAATTTTTTTTTAATTTAAAGAGGCTATTTAGAATTGTGATTAAAAAAATAATCTCAGTTCTTTCAATTTCATTTGAGTTCAAATAAAACTAACTGTAATTTCTTTTCAAATAGCATACCTAATTGGATTCTATTTTTCTAAAATTCTTTCTGCCAATTTTTTCCATTTTATAGCTGCAACTACACATTAAGAGATATTGAGAAAAAATATGCACCTCATGCCAAGAATGGCTTCTTCTCAATGGGATTTGAGGTAAGCTTTTTAATTTTTAAAAAATATTTTATATGGTATTTTAACTGTGCATAAGCATCATTTTAAATCTTCAACAGCCAAAAATAACCAATGTAAACAGATAAATATTAAAAGAGCAGCCTCTGACCATGAAGAGGTCACTGTCTAGTAGGACGACAGCAGGTAAATAAGATTTAAGAGGAGGAACCAGTTCCTGTGGGGGCACCAGAAGAGAGGCGCTAACACTGCCCGAGACCCAGAGCGAAAGAAGACTGTCCAGGGGTGACGCAGCATTTACAATATTGTTTTTTAAAACATTCGTTTCTCAGCAATTTTACAAGTTCTGTCTGGAAAAAGCACACTGTGGTGAGAAACGGTTTTCGGTCCAACTTTCCACTATAAAACCCTCTCTGGCTGGTTTTGATAACTTGTTGACATGACTTTGTAAAAGGTAGGAAACCTAAGGGGGAAGAGCATGGACCTGGAGGCCAAGATGTGATTTATTTTAATGAAGAATAGTTTTAATAAATAGAACCTTAATTCATTTTCATCGTTTCAACAATCGTGTTCTCTGTAAAAGATGCTGTTCAGGCCAAACGCTGCAGCGTGTTGGTAACTACTTTCTTCATTTACAGATCAAATTACATTCAGATGTCTAATGTCCTCGATTCGTGGGAAATCTTCCCAATCATTAAGGAGCAGATACTTATGTGTCACTTTATCTTAATCTCGGAACACACCGCTCATGTTGTTTCACTCTGGACTTGGTGCCACACCAAAAACTCTTGTCCTTGCGGGGATGCAGATTCCAAATCGCTCATTGAATCTATGGCTAATATTTGTACAGTTGACTGTGCATGTCAGCATCTATTTACATGGCTCCATTCTGTAATAGCGTAATTGGCCATCATAAAAATTATGCAGTTGGCATTTGTCAGTCCGTCTTGCCCACCGTCCCAGCGACCCTGACATATGGTCCCTCGGTTCCTGCCTAAGCACCTCCAGGTTCAGGAAACTCATCACTCACCAGGAGGTCTATTTCCATGATTACCATGATTACAAAGTTCTTCACAATCTAAACAGATGGTTATGGGTTGACCTCATAATCTAGAGGCACACCTTGTATGTTTCATGCTGATCACTGTTTGTGTTCAAGTAGCTTCTTAGGTTGCACATGACAAAATCCACTTGACCACATGTAAAAAGAAGGAAGGGGGTGATGAGGGTTCTTCTCTGGAGGGATGCTGAAATAAAATATAGAACTGAGGAAATACCACCACCGCCACCACCAAACACAAAACAGTCCTTGGCATTTTTGCTGCCCGTGGACCTTGACATTAGGAATTGATGGGTCTTCCCTCTGCAGCACGGCCATCAACCCCGGACTACACACCTCTGTCTGTATTAGTCCAAATGAAACAGAGTAAAAGTTCACTGGCCGCCAGGGAGTTGGTCGTTGCACAGTGAATACCCAGAGATGTGCATGAGTTCTGAGGAAGGCGAGGCGGAGAGAGCACATCAACCCAGGTATTTCCACTAGGGGATCTGTTGTGATACCTTAAATCTTGCTGATTCAGTTGATTTTCCTTTTTTCGCTATTGCCTAGTGGAATATTGGCCAGACACAACCGCTGCTTGTGAGCTGGCAGTGCCTGTATTAGGTCCCCAGCTCTTCCCACTGTCTGGAATGACAGGCTCACTGCACATGGGGACACTTAATGCCATTTTTGTAACAATGAAAATATGGTTTGAACCACTTTCACAAGTTAATAACACATGAGCAATATATAATTGCAAAATTGCCCACAGACCACATAAAAGAAATGTCATTTTGAAGATCATATGTGATGATGTTTGTGGAGTACTTAACTCGGAATACAGATCACGTGGCTGAGTAATGTTTATGAAAACCTCACGTTGTGCTTCCTGATGTGTGTGTGTAGATGTGTCTGTGTTTTGGAATTTATATGCTTTCATTTCTTTTATGGTTTTGAAAAATAAATAGAGTGGGGCGGGAACAGAAATAGGGACCTGTCTCACCCTAGAGTGACTGGTTGCTGAAAACCACATTTTTATACAAATATTATTATAGAAACTTGCTGTGTTTGTTCATTAAGGGACAATATTTGAATTTCATCAGCACAAGTGACTACTGTGCTCGCAGGGGAAATTCAACAAGTTCTTATAGGAGACAAAATTGGAAATTAATCCAAGATGCTGAGATCCTCTCTTAGACAGGCAGCAAGTGGGCAACCCTGTAATGTTGGGGAAATTACTCAACCTCTCTGAGTTTTCCTTTCTTTGTCAGGAAGAAATGAAATTTCACTTTAAAGAGTCAAATACTTTACCATGTAACAAACACTTCCCTTTACACTATGTCTAGATCTCAGAACAGAAATTCAACTGCCACCTCCCTTCCACCACAAGGTTTCCCAACGCGCAGGTAGTTTAAAATCCAAGTCTGATGGCTGCCAACACACCCCTACTCACCTCTGCTTTTTTAATTCAGGGAGGCCCCAAGGGGCTTCCAGATACACTCAAGAACGCACCCACCTGGATGCTAACCTTTACATGCCCCTGATGACCTCCACTGTTGCCCTAGAGGTTCGCTTGCTCCTCCAGCTCCCCGGGTCTCACAGCTGCCAGCCCTCAGTCCCTGCTCCTCTGAAAGAATGTAGCCCAACCCAGGGCATTCCTCCGGGACTTCCAAAGCTGCCGGCTCTTTCTATACACCCAGCCATTCTATACTCACTTCCAGCGGCGTCTTCTGCCCAGCCACCCTCCACACTGCCAGAGAATACCTTTTGGACTTACCTTTTCAAGGTAGAGTCAATATTTCTCTTTCTTTCTTGCAGGAAGAGTATCATAGAATATATACAAATTTCTCAGCAAAGGCTGTGGAGCGCCCATCACAACATGACCTTTGTCTTCCTGTCTAGCATTAGCTCCTACACCATCACTGTCCCTGGAAACTCATATTCTAACAATACTGAAAACCTGGCAGGCTGATCAATATATCTGTGCCTTGGGCCATGCTATTCTTGTTCTCTCTCCAGCTTTGTTCCAAAAGAAGGACCGGACAGCCACCTCCTCCAGGAAGATGGGAGGCCCATAGAGCAGGAATTAATCTTTGCTCCCTCTGGTTTGTCTAAACACATTTCTGTTACCTAACCAATTTTATTGTTTGTTTTGCTTTTATTTTAAGTTGGATCTTTCATACTAGTCTTCTCCTCAGAGTCTCAGCCAACTTTTAAATTCCTTTGGGAATCACTACTACGTAACAGAGTGTCTGGCACATAATTGATATTCAGTGAACAGTTGTTGAATGAATGAATGAACAAATGATACTCATCAAAAGTGCTTGGTAACAAGGTACCTCCACCACCACCACCACCGCCGGGCTCAGTGTGGGACTGGGCTGAGGTTGCCCTCTGGAGTGGCCCTGAGCTCCCTAGGTGTCCATGGATGTCACAAATGACTTAGAGGCAGAGTGCTGGGAGAAGCACAGAGAACCCTATCAAGTTCCACATGACGATAGCTGCTGGACATTCTCATGAGAGCATTTGGAGTAAGAGATACTTAGGGAATTCCTGCTGCTAGCAGCCAATGGGAACCGTGATGGCAGAGGCATAAATGACTCTAACTCGGGAACAGCTGCATGTGCAAGGAGGAAGTTGCTCGAAGGTCCTGCTGTGTGGAGCTGATGACAGGTTCCTGCTGCCAGCTCACATCACGGGACTCGCCATGAGAAGCTTCAGGGGAGGCCAGCGGGCCACCATCGCTGCTCAGAAAGCACAGGCCCTCTCCTTCCCAGGCGGCGTTTCCTCTGATATCCTGTGTGAACAGTCAGGAAGGTGTTGGTGGTGTCCCCGCTCAGAGAGAGGGAAAATGCATTTTCCCACCAGAAAACCAGGGAGCAAGAAGATCTCAGTGGGCCTTCAGCTGGGAATTGCACACTTGAAATGAAATCCAATCTTCAAATTTTGGTGGAAGGTAGGGGCAGGGAAAAAGGGTTAGAACTAAAAATAGAATGAAAAGAACTGACTATTTGAAATATAGAGTGTGAGGAGTGTTGACTAAGAACCAATGTCAATAACAAAAGCTGAGGAATTTCAAACCAAGCTGAGGGGTTAATGACCCGCTTATTGGTAGAAAGAGCCGTGTCATTTTCCAGTTTCTCATCCTACAAAAGAAACTCATACATGGAATGGGGGATGACCAAATTCCAGCAAATCGTTTCAACTGCTGTGTTTTCTAAGTACAGAGGGTTTCTTTTCCAAAAGGCTAGTTCCCAAATTCTGCTAAGTGGAAGCGTTTTCCTGTTCGTTTTTTTTTTTTTCCTCTCCCTGTTACCACTGTGTCTATGGAATTGAAACAAGTCATCTAAATTAAAATATTTCCGAGAAGACTACAAAGCTGAGTGTTGCCTTTTCCTCAGATTTTTCTATTTGAAGTAAGTTTTCACCTAGAAATTAAATATCTCATGCAAGCTTGGGGAAACACATGGGAAGTATATCTCAAGACTCATTAAGTTGGCCAGCACACCATAACAATTTCGCCATTATTAGTGTTGGGCATAGAAGTTCATCCGTGCTTAAGTACAAAATATTTCAAAATAAATAAGGTTTACTATATTGATCAGTAAATAGTTAATACTCAAAGGAGAATACAAAAATGCAGATAAGTAGAAAAAGTGGGGGAAAAAAACCACTTCTTAGTTCCATCATCCAAATATAACTACATTTTTGAAAGTGCATTCCATTTCTTTCCAGTTGTTTTTCCCTGTGTGTAAAGGTCTTGTTTCCACAGTTATCATTGACTTCATGTATAATTTATGTTATGATTCTCTATGAAATATTATAATTTCAGTTATAATCCTTTCAGTCGGAAACGTCACCCTAGCAATAACACTGATACCAGTGGAGAACGGTTTCCTGGAGTGACTGCCTCGTACATGTCACCTCTGACCTGCCTAGCCCTCCAGCCTACTCAATGCCATGTCAACTTTGGCACACCTGCATTAAATACCTAAGTGGATTTCCACAACGTCCCTAAGCTCGCTGTAGATTTAGGCTGATCCTAGAAATGCCTTATGTATCCACAAAAGCAGCATTTCCAAGCTGGGACGGTCCAGAACAATTATTAGAGGGCAATCTCATTTTTAAAATGAGAAAATTAGGACCAAGATAAACAATGTGATTTGCTCAGAGTCACACAGTGAATTAGTCTCAGAATCAACCATTTCCACTGGGCCTCTTGAAGGCTCTCTAGTGCTTTCCAGGTCACCTACTGCCTGTCAATCATTTGTCACCAAAATTAGCATCCAGTGGGGGAGGCTCTCAGAGCTTTCCCAGCCCCTCCCCGCTCTGTCTCAGTCCTGGGCTAGGTCAGCTTTGTGGAAAGCTGTGACAGAAAGAGCGTGTAAATACTACCTTTCCACCCTGAATTCATGTGTAGTTCCTGCGAACGTGTCCTGTAACTCTCGAGCCATCTCTGAGCCTGAACTCTTCACCTTCTGAAGAGGGAGATGTATTCTGTAATTCAACCACACAACTGAGAAGAGCATGTTACTAGCAAAGATAAAATCTCAAAATGGAACCTACTCTTTGTCCCACGTCTCTCTCGCTGGCCCTGAATCAGTGGTACCTGAAGCCGGGCTGGTATTCTTGGAGGAGGGGAGATAATCCAGAAATAAGAAAAAACTATCCTGCGTGGGAGATACTGTAAGAAAGGGCCAAGGAACGTCGTAATTCCCATTTCTCTTTAATCAGCTTAGGTCATGCTTCCCTTTATTACACTCACCTCGCCGTCGGCAAGCTCTCTTGTAGGAGGGGAACTTCAATCTCAGACGAAGCTGTGTAGACCCTGGGGGAGAGGTTGCCAAGAATACCCTCCCCCTTTCTCTCTTCTAGGCGCCTAGTCCAACTCAAATTCAAATGTATGGAAGGGATCTCTGAGTGTCTGAAACAACTCTCAGTGAGCAGCCATGACCTTGACACTTCGGCAGCCCTCTCACCTTATTTCCTCTTACTCCAAACGCAGTTCTCCCGAACTAAGCTTTCTGTCCAGAGGAATGCAAAGGTAGGGGTCTGAATGAGGGGACACCTTACCGTGTGGCACAAGTGACAGCCATCAGTAGAGAGACAGAAAACCACACAATCAGGGAGGGAGCCAGCACTCTGTTTGTCTCGGCACCCTTCCAAGTTTACAGTTAATTCTGGGCACACAGGGCTCCACGCGGCTTCAACCGGTCACTGATTTACAGAGATAACCCGTCATAATTATTCAGGATTGCACAGCATCACCTCACTTGTCCAGAGGTCACGTACCCCAAACCCCACTTGTGAGAACTTAGCCAAGAACCCAGGAGCAGGACTGCCCCCCAGGAAACTTGCTGAGCCAATGCACAGTTCAGGCTCTGATGATTAGGTGCTTGATTTAAGGAAGAGGCCTCATCCAGAGCCAATTTCATTGTCACTTTTATGTTATTTCTAACCAGCCTGACTGTGAGATTCCTCAGCTGTCAAATAGGTTAGAAATAGGAAGTATTTGAAGGGTGATTGACTTGATCAACTGACAGATGGTGAAGGAGAAAGAAAAATACTAACCACTGATCAACAGATACTCACCTAGCTGTAGATTCAGTTTAGGAGCCGAGACACCAACACACGTCATTTCTTCCTCGCGGATCACCGCATCGTAGCGCAGTCTCTCAGCACATGTCAAGAAAAGGGAACGTCCTCGCTTCCTCCGTGCCCTTTGCATGACAGCTTACACATCAAAATCTCAGCAAAACCTTCCTGCAATGACTGCTTAAAGCAGCCCTACGTGACAGGTGCTTGATAAATAAATGTGGGGTGAATGAAGCAATGTCACTACTGGAGCCTTGCCATTCCTTGATTACAATATGTCACTTTGAAACATTTCTTTACATTTTAGAAATATGGCTAAAGGGCTGTTATACCTTGAGAGGACAGGGAAACTGGGGGAAGGTAACCACCGTTTGTTGAGCAACCATCATGCACCAGGAAGCTTCATCCTCACAATGACACAGTCAGCTAGGTATGACCAGTCTTCACCGTGCTGATGAGGAAACTGAAGCTAAGCAACTTTCCAATTTTATGCAATTAGTGGGCAAGTCTAGATTCAAGGCTGAGGTCCACATCTCATTACTTAGATGGGTAAAGCTTCAATTATCTTCACTTACAGAACAGCTCATGTGTTGTCTGGGTACTGAATGGGGCAGAATCAAGAACTGAGGTTCCGAAAGGACTAATTAGGATGGAATGAAGGTCATGCAGATTGGGGCTGAGTCAAGTCTGAGCACAAGATGGAGAGACCAGTTCCAAAGGGCAGGCATGGAATTATTAAAGGACAGAAGCAAAAGTCAGGCAGCCTATGAAAACAGGATCTGAGTCATCCTTCAGCCCACTTAAACTGGCTTCCACCCCCACCCCCACCCCCAAAACTTTCCCCAAACAGCTCTCACTAATGTCACCAGTGACTTCGACATCGCCAAACCCAGCAGGGATTATTCTTGATCGTTCCTGGCTTCTCAGGAGCATTTGGCATTCTGACCATTTCCTCCTCTGTGAATCATTGTTTACCTTCAGGTCCCCTGCGCACTCTCTCCCTGTCTTCCTGTTACCTATCTGTCTGCTCCATCTCAATCTCCTTTGCCACTTCATCTTCCTCCACCTGGGCAATAAACGTGGGGGTTTTCGAGATCAAGGGAGATTTCCTTGTCTTGTGGTTTTCAGTCCTTACTGGCTCTCTCTGGGTAAACTCATCCATTCCCATGGCTCTAAATATTATTGGCAGGTCGATGACGCTGAGATTTTATTTCCCATCCTACAATACTTCTGAGCTTCAGGCTTGATTTGCCAGTTGTCTACGTGGCATTGCTGTTTGGATATGTTAGCAGCAGTTCACACTGAATACATTAAAATAGAAACTCATGTCTCAATCGCGATTTTCTTTAGCACTCCCCACCTTGATGAATGAGGCCACCTACTCGCCTGAGCAAGGCAGAAACTTAGCCTGATCCATGTTCTCTTCTCCTCTGTCCTCACCTACAAACCTACCCATCACCTCTTCTCTTCTCTCCACCTACACCCTCATTGTCCCTCAGTTCATTCTCCATGTCGCCACCAGAGGCATCTTTTTAAATGCAAATCTGACTAGTCACCCTTCTAAGAATAGAATAAAATTCCACATTTTTATATGGTCTGTGTATTCTTGAATGATCTGACTTCTGCCTTCATCTCTAGGCCCACCTCAATCTGTACCAGTTCTCTACTTCTGGGTTCTAGCCACCAGTGGCCCTCCCTCAGTCTCTAGAACACGTCATGTTCCCTTTGGTCTCTGCGCTTTGATAGTCTATCCTTTCTGCCTGGGATGTTCTCACCCCCCACGACCTCTCCTTATTTGGCCAATGCTGCGAGCTCAACTCAAACATTACCTTCCCAGGAATCCTTATACTTTTTGGACCCCATCACCACACACACATGCACACACACTGGATCAAGTTCCCCTAATACCTAATATACCTGTTCATAGCTCCCTGTGTATTGTATCATTTGAGTAATGTCTCTCCTTCTCAATGAACTCTAAGTTCTGCGGGGAGTGGGGCTTTGAGATTGCTCATCATTAAATCCCAGCGGCCAGCACAGTATTTTGCACAAAGATGATTTGTGAGTATTTGTCAAATGAAGGAAGGAAGTAGGGAAGTAACCCTGAGGGGGTTTGGGAGTAGCCATAGCTCATATACATCATTCAGTGATGTGTAGGCAGGGCCCAGGTATGTCTACCTTAAAGGGAGGGTGACTTGCTGTTATCAGTGGAGAGTATGTGTCATTTGTTTGTATGGCAGCAAGTGCTTTATTTCATCTTTAGATTCCTTTGACTTTACAAATTTGAGTTATTGCTAACAAATTTTTATTGTCCGGACTGTTGCTGTTTTGGTATATTGTTATTTCACCATTAACTTGCAATTCAGAATTTAGGACATATTTCCATTATAGAAATCTGCAGTAAACTTTTCAATTTTGTTTAATTTAGGCAAGAGTGGAGTTAAAAAGGGCAGCCAAGGTTGTAGTATTGAAAGCAATTTTGCATGGAGCTAAGATAATTTCACAGCTCAAGGCTGTCTTTCCTACTGTTGCCTCCAACTTTTCCTTCTCCGATAAGAGGGATTTCTTGGGCCTGAAGACCCTCCCCAGTAGATTCAGATTGCCTGGGTTTCTCCAGTCTCCAACACCCCTGCTGATAGCACCTAAGCACACTGTCTTAGTGTTACCACCTCTACTCATCCCTGTGCTTGGGGTGAGGCCGACCCAACCCCGGCTCCAGGGGGGGCCTGTGACACAAGTCTGGGTAGCCAGCATCCCCTGGCCAAAGTGCCGGGCCCAGGGATGGACACCATCAGGCCAGTGGGACTCAGCTCTTGTTCTTTGACCAAGTGGGGAAGATCAACTCTCCTCCCTCTTTCCTTGGCGGAGAAGATAGGAAGTAAGTGTGTCATGGCTTTCTGCCCGCTTGCCCTCACAAGATGAAAATGGAGCCAACACACAGAAAAAGCAGCGAGAGGCAGTGAGATGACATCAGCATAATTTGGATGCTGCTGCCCTCATGCGTGCAGGGCACAGGTGAAGACTTGTTCTGTAAAGGACCAGCAAGAAAATAAGTTCAGCTTTGTGGGCCTACACTGAGACTACCCAATGGCCCTCATAGCTACAGGCCAATAAAATTTGATTTATGGACACTGAAATTTGAATTTCACATAATTTTTATGTGCCTTGAAATATTATTATTCTTTTGATTCCCCCCCCCCCCCCCCCCCCGATCATGTAAAAAGTACAAAAAGCATTCTTAGCTTGCTGGCTTTACAGCATTCCATTCCATCGACCAGATCGGGCCCACGGCTGCACTGGCCGACACACTGGCTTTTCAGCAACGGAGCCTCTAAAGCCTCTTTTTTTTGCTTTAAATCAATAGGAGGGTTTCTTTCTTTCTTTTTTTCTGTCACTTGCAAGTGAAAGTGTCCTGACCTTCATGTTTAGCACCTGGGATTTAGTTTCTCTCTCTTCTTAACCTGACAGGCTTAAGAGTTCTGAAAAAGCTACCAGAAATGAATGTCTAACAAACCCTTTTCACATTTGCTAAGGAAGAAAAAACGGGTTCAGTAATATCTCAGCTGGTAAGACGCTGGGACTGAATACATTGCTTCAAGGCCAACATGAAAAATTCATAAATAATAATAGCAAAGCAGTTAGTTATAAATTTACTAACTTAAAAGCCTGAAATTTGATGAAAAGAACTTATTTGAAAATGGCATATTTGTGTTTGACCCTTCCCAGTTGATCTCCCATGACCAGAAAGCATCATATTAGATTTTAATGTTAATATTTTGGTCATTGCCTCAGGTGGAACTTATTACCAACCCAGAAATACTGCTGAGAGTGTTTTGAATACCTTCACCCATGTTGGTGAAAAACCAAGTCGGCTGGGTCAAACCTCCATTTTTCTGCCTTTTCCTCTCTATGAGTCATTAAGTTGGTTCTCAGTGGTTTAAAGACTGCTCTCTTAATATAAGGCAAAGTAGAAACAAAGAGAAATGAACAAATAATTAGAATAAATTTATCTCTATGCCAGTATTCAACCCAATATACACTACAAACTTGAACTACATGCTAGGAATTACTTCTGAGAAGAGAAAATTGATTTGTTGCCACAATGCACACCCTAAAGTTGAAAATTTAATTACTCAGATGTGCAAAGTAATAATGAGAGGAGAATTAAATCATGTGTTGAAACACTGACAAAGTCTTAACTTAAAAAAAAAAAGTCTAATGATGACATGTTACTCTTTGTTACTCTAACCTAACAAAATCATTATCTACCTGTCACATGGTATCTCCCAGGAAGATGACTTTCCACACTTAACATTGTAGCAAGTGTTGCATCCATGTTACTATGTTTCTATTTTAACTTGCCCCTGAAGTTTTGCATTGCCTGGTGTTTCTATGCATTGCCTCCTGTTTCTAAACAGTCTCATAGGGACCATTTTTATTGGCAAGATTAGATTACATTACAAAATATTGCAGTTCCATTATCTACAATAGTAAGCAGAAAGATGGTTTGTACTTGCTTCATGTTACAGAAAACGCTTCACTGAAGATTCAGATGTGTGTGACTTCTTAGGGTCTCTGAATCCATTCAGTGTCTCTGGGTAGAGGGTCCCTTTACCATTCCTTTCCTGGATATTCTTGATTTAGTTAACTAGCTGTCTCATTTTCTCCCTTCCAGGTTCGTTCATCCACTTTGTGGGTGTACCAAAAACAAAAGTAGCAATTCCATTACAAGTCTGGTAGCTGAGCATTGATTTCTTACCTTTAACTGAAGACATCTGTTACAGCCAGAGCAGCAGGCACATCCGTGAGACGGCCTCTGGTTGGTTGATGGTGGCCTGAGAGGCTTCAGGACTTTGTAAGTGGCTCCCCTCCCCCTTCTCTCCTCTGCCCCGCAGTTGAGAATAGTCAGACCTCCAGCTGGGAGGGCAGCCAGCAAAGGCAGCAAGCAGCCTTGAGAGCTGATGTCTGGAGCCGTAGTCCCTGAACCTCATAAATACTACAGTTTCTTTCCCTGGGTCACTTTTATAGTTTCTGCAGAACTGTTCAAGCACCTCTGGTCCCTAGTCAGAAAGGAGTTGGGAACAAGATTTCAGCAGCGGGGAAACCTGGGAGACTGGGCCTCATCCCACACCAGGAAGGCCCAGGTGTGTCCCCATGTCCCGCTGGACCGAGAGCTGGGTCCTTTCTCTGCATAATAACCAGCTTTCTAAGGGGCAGATGGATGTTTCTCCCTCAGAGGTTAGAAGGCACGGGACCGGAAGCTTCGGTGTGTTTGTTTGTTCCACATCTTGGCATTTGGATGACTGCTACATAATGAATTGTTGCTTTAAGAGTAAACTCAGCAGCTCCAAGGGTGTAAGCAACTTTAAAAATCCTGAAGTAGTTTCCATATTGTTCTGAAATTTTTAAAATGCTACCAGAAAAGAATAAAGGTCCAGTTTCACTCCAAACTTGCCAGCATTTTATATATCCATATAGTCACTGAAAAGTGATTGTTAAAGTTCTCTTCTTTGATCCCTAAAAAGAAAAATATTTTTGATTTCTATTTCTTTTGTTCCTCTTTACAGTATATATTCATGTTTTATGTCCATTTAGTTTGATGGGTTTTGTTTTGGTCTTCACTGACGTTTAAGATTCTGTTTTCATCATTTTCTGGTCCCCTTTTTCTGCTCTCCTTTTCCATTATAGATTTTTATGAGTGGATTGTGCCCCATTTCCATCTTCAGCTTAGATAGAGTGGTCAATATCCTAGTTCATAATGCCACACATGTTTACTTTAAGATTTTGCAAAATTAGTTTGTATGTCTAATTAATCAAAGACATTAGAGATCCTAGTAGGTTGGTGGTTAGTGTTGTATTTTGTGTGTAATTTTTATGATCTTTATTAGTTTAGTGAGAAATTCTGACATCTCTGTAATTTTCTTTTCAGCTACAGCTAATCATTTTTTATGTCATTTTAGTGTTTTTATGAGAAATAGATTGTGCAATTTCACTAATATTTAGTCTCCCCATGATTTCCCAAGAAGCCTTAAAAGGTACCCTCCCTCCCAAAAGAAACTGACTTCCGATTTAAAATCTACTAATTGACACCTCATTTTCAAAGTTGAAATGGAGTAGTAGGCAAGCGAATCACTCTTCTAGTAAATTCTAGGTGACTCATGTTATCTATGAGTAAAGTCTATTTGACTACAGAGAACCTCCAGTAGAAGCCATGGTCTATTGTTTCATTTCACGAAGGTTGAGTCATGGTAAGGAAACAGCAGGGCACACCACACCTCGGAGCTGTCTGACCGATGCGTTACTGTTATTACATCCAATTCCATCCCTAGATCCTACCCAAAGAGCAATTTTAGAAAATCTGAAGCACTAACAAATTATTGCCGAACTACGCTTGTAGAGTTTGCTAAAATAGAACACTGTTTAGAGAAATGTGTCACCAACTTCTTCCCTTTCCTAGCTCCAAGTAGATCATATACTTTCACTGTAGAAAAGAGAAGTCTAACAAGTGTTTTTGAGTGCTTTGAATTATAATAGCTCTTCAATCAACTGTCTATGCATCTGATTTACCTTAACATCCTCACTATTCCTCGATACGCAATACAGCAGCCAAGGGTGAATGAGGAGCAGCAAACGGTGCATGTGCCCTGACTCAGCGCCCTTGCTGCCAGGCATTTACCCAAGTGAAATAGAAACCTACGTCCACATGAAGACTTGGACATGAGAGTTTGCAGCACTTTTATTGATATTGATTATTGCCAAGAAACAACCCAATATACAACCACTGGCAAGTGGATGAACACAACGTGGCATATCCATGCGATGGAGTCTAACGCAGCATAAAAGAACAAACTGCTGATAAACACAGCATCATGGGTGAACCTTGAAATCATTAAATTGAGTGAAAAAAGCCAGACCCAAAATACTTCATGCCATATAATGCATTTCGAAATCCAGATTCCTTTTGAAATTCTAGAAAATGCAAACTCATCTATAGTGACATAAAGTCCATCTGTAGTTTTGTGGGACAACGGGCTGAGGAAAGGGGTCTGCAAAGGAGCGTGAGGAGCTTTTGGGGGCTGATGAAAATGTCCGCAATCTTGATTGTGGTTGTGACCTCACAGGGGCTGCCAATGTCAACACCCATTAAACTGTACACTTTAAGGAGATGCAGGTCATTGTATGTAAGTGATACTTCCGTCAAGTTGATAATAAATGTTTATTAATTGGCAAAAGATTTAAAACCGATACTTCACAAATGGTCAATAAGTATATGAAAAAAGCTCAACACCATTAGACAAGAGAGGAATGCAAATTTATACCACATTTAATGCATGCATTTTATTGCATGCAAATTATACCTTCATTTTTAAAGTGCAGATCTTAAAAAGAGAATAAAAACAAATTTAAAAAAAAATCAGAAACGAAACACTCAGAAATTCCACTTGCAAGTGTGTGAAATCAGTACTAAAGGTTATTCATGTTTGAAAATACTCTCAGTATCCTTCAATAGGGAACTAGGTAAATAAATTATAGTATGTCCTAAAAGGAAATCATTTGCTAGGGCAAGAATAAAAAAACGTTAAATGCTGGTATGGAATGAGTATGGAATGAACTCCATGATGTATTATATATATATATATTTAAGTGAAGAACACACTGTGTATATGCAGAGTGTACCCAGAAGAACCCCCAAGGAGCTGATGAGGCCGGTCACCTCCTTGGAGGAAAACTAGACGTCTGGGAGGACAGGGGTAAGACAGAAGCTATCACTCTACACGTTCTTAAACCTATTTAATTTTGAGCCATATAGATTGATTAAGTACTCTAAGTTTAAATAAAGCTAATAAAATAAGTGGACACAAACAGCCCACCGCATTTCGCAATACTTAAATACTTAACACTTAAGCCTATGAAAAGCCGGTGCTTTTTCCCAAGGTCCCTTGAACACTCACTGTCTTGCGAGCCAAATCTCAGCGAGCACAGCTCTCCCTTCTTTCTCCTCCCTAGCTCCTTTGATTGCAGATGAAAAAAAAAGGAGGGGGGTGCTGTATGAAAGGAATCTCCCAGGGTGATCTGATCATAAATTCCTAACGGGGCAGGTCATGGTGGGCAGTCCTGCCCCAGGCCTGTACCTTCCTTAGTGGAAGGTGTCCGCCCGCCCTGTGCATTGTTCCTGGCTGTCTGCAGTAGGTTAACACACCTTTGAAATCCCCCAGGTAATACCCTTCAAAGGCGGTATTCAAGGGAGCATATAATCTCATTCACCATCCTGTAATCCGATCCCGCCTTGCTTTCTCCCACCTCCACGGATGTCCCCTCCTTAATCTCAAATGCATAAAAGAAGCTGCAAAACGTTCTTCCCCAGAGCGTTTGAGACCTTACTCCCCAGCACAGGTCGTCAGTGTAGCTCACATAAACTCTTATGAAAATTCTCTATGGGTTTGGACATTTCTTGGGTCAACATGATGACCTGCTCTGACCCTCACTGTCCCCAGTCCTGGGCACTTGCGTTCCTTACTGGAGCAGCAGCGGGCCCTCCGCCTTCCCTCCACAGACACCTTTCAGATCCCTACACAGCAAAACTGTCACTTGATGTCCGCCTATGAAATATATGGTGTGTGGGGGGGGGAAGACACATAAATGGGAAGACATTATTTTTCTGAATGTGAAGATTTAATACTATAAGAAGATAGAGAAAATATTTTAAAGATGTCAGTACTTCCTAAATATTCCTATACATTTAAGAAAACTCCAGCTATAACCCCACTCCGATTGGACTCTCGCCCCACCCCTCCAGTGAAACTTTTCCCCAACAAGGACGCGGGAGACCTTCCAGTGCCAGAGACCACTGATGGATCCGCAGCCTTGGATGTAGCTGAATAACCCCTCCTGTTTGAACCTGTTCTCCACTTGCCCCCTGTCCATCCGGCCACAACTGCTCAGGCTGCTGTGCTGCTTCCTCCTCACTTCCTGGGTCTCTCCACATTAGAGGCCCCAGGGCTCAGGACTTGAGTCACTTCCTGCCACTTCTAGTCCCTTCTAATCCCTTTATGATCTCATTCAATCTCAATCAAAGACTTTAAGGAGCATGTGCAGACTGATGGCCCCAACTTTTATCTCTTGCCTGGACCTCTCTCCTGAAGCTCAAGTCCGACTACGCGCATTATCTCCATCTGAATGTCTCCACTACCTCAAGCGCAGCCCGTCCAAACCAGACCCCGGGATTTCCCCTTTCATCCAGTGGGGGCTGCTGTCACCGCCTCCTCGCTGATTAGGACCTCAGGGTCACCGTTGGCTCTGGTCTCTCTGTCACACCCCAGATGCAATTCATTGCAATCCTTCAGAGCACACCCAGAATCTGACCCCATCTCACCGCCTCCACAGCGCCTAGCCAGGCCCACGTCTCACCCGGGTGGTTGCAATAGCCGCTTACCTTCCCTCATCCCACGGTGGACACAGCAGCAAGAGGGATCTGGTTAGGACCTGAATGGATGATGCGGCTGGCTTCTCTGTTCAAAGCCTTCCAATTTTCCCCCATCGGTTTTTCAGTAAAAGCTGAAAACATTACCAGGCCCTACCAAGGCCCGACAACCCCGGCCCCTGTCCCACTCCCCACTGCATTCAAGCCACCCTGGCCTCCATGTTCCCTGTGTGAACAGGCTTCCCGTGGGTACCTGACGCCTCCTCCTCCAGGCCCTGCCCACTCACTGCCTCTCCTCATGCACTCACCTGCCAATGGCCAGTGAGCCCCCCTCGCACCATCTCATTTAAAATGCATTGATCTGTGTGCTCCTTCCGCCACTATTCTGAGAGCACGTACCCTATAATAGAATATCTACGTCGCGGGCGGCCCTCCACCCTCCAGAATACATGCTGGGCACTTGTTCTAACGACGCGGGGATTGAACAACGGGGAGCAGCGCCCAGCAAAGTTTACGCGTGCAAGTTCCACGACTGAGGAGTTTACTGCACAAACGACACGTTTAGGGACCCGCACCTCAGGATGTGACCTGGACCTGGGTGGGGAGGGTCAGGACCACATAGGGGGCTGCGAGCTCAAAGGGCTGGTTACCAGTGGGTCCCCTGTTCTGGGGCAGGTGCTGGGCAGAGACGCTGCAGGAAATCTAACAACGACGTGAAAATCAAACTTTAGAAACATCTCCAGATCTCAGAAAAGTCACCAATACTCGCTCCGGTGTCCTGCGGAAATCAGGGAGAACTCAATGCTCCCCACCAGAGGTGCTTTCAAATCCACATTTAAAAGTAAAAGTTTAAAAAGAAACACAAAAACGTTCGGGGAAGGGGGCAAAAAGAGTAAAAAACCAACCAATCCTTATTAGCAAAATCACGGTAAAGGGTCCTGCGAGGAGCCCTGGCCAAGTCAGAAGGAGCCGCTTCACCACCCCCGGCCCCCCCGGCGCAGACCCCGGCGCAGCGCCGCCGCCCCGCAGGCTCGGGAGACACTAACCGGCACCCGCACCCCCAGGGCCAAGCGCCTGCGGACGGGAGGCCCTGGGGCCGCCCTGAGCGCCTGCCTCCAGCTTCTGCCAAGGCCGGCGGAGCACTGAGCTGTCTCAAAACCTTGCGTTCACCTTCGCAGCTGCTCTGAGACCCCAACATCAGCCTGGACTTCTCCCCACCCCCACCCACGTGAAGGGAACAGGATTCAAAGCGACCTTTGGCGACAGGCACTGGGGGGCGGGGAGCTATTGTCCGGAGGTGCTGGCTGTGCAAGCCCCTCCAGCCGGGCGCCAAAAGTGCCAGCGGATGGCACACATCGCGCGGCCCCTATTAGCGAGCCCATCTGCAGGCTGCGTGGGCAGGACTGCGGGTGCCAGCCCGTTTGGGGACATTCACCGCTCTTTTTCCCTTGCAGCTGCTACAACAAATAGCAGTTCTTTTGAAGGTAAGAAACAACGCAGGCCCTCAAAGCTTATAATTAGAAATCTCAGCGAGAAATCAGTGTTGCTAACTGGTGCGGTGGAGAGGCTGAAGGGGTCTTCTTTTTTTAATTGTTTAATGACTGATTCCATGTTGAGATTGTTCATATGCCCGTGAAAACTAACTGAAAGATAAACCTGACAGGCTGCACTCGGCTGCTGGGGCTCGGGGCTGAGCCAAAGAATCGTGCTTTGCTGCGCTGTCTGCACCCGGAGGCTTAGGCCACGTCCAGGGCCAGGTGACAATGTCACACACAACCACAGCTCCCAAACCCACACGAACGCAGTAGTTTTTGTCAAGTGCTATGTGCTAGGTGCTTTCCCTACATTGTTTCAAGTCATAACATACCCTGTGTGGCAAGCATCTGTGACAATTTACAGAGGGCAAAAATCAAGGCTTTTGGGGTAGAAAGACTGAAAGTCACATGCTCAAAGTCACATTTAGTTAATGGCAATTTTTAGGTCTCTTTTCATTTGGTTACTCCATGCCCTGCCCCTCCAAATGTGTGTGTGTGTGTGTGTGTGTGTGTGTGTGCACATGCGTAACATATAGGTAATACAGATATGTGTATGTTACAGAAATAATGTGTGAATGCTTATATATCAAACATAAAATAATTCAATATGAAGTATTCATAAAATATTCGTTTAACTATTTAGCTAGGGGTTGCATAACTTCTTGTATAAGTTAAGGTATGCGCGGGTATGATGGAGCAAGAAACACCCTGAAAATCCCAGTAGCCTAACAAAGGGGTGTTCCTCTCACTCTTCATGTCCATCACACAGATGTCACCTACGTGTCCCGCTGAAGGGTCTGCTCCCTGTCATCCTCACTCCAGGCCCAGGCTGAGGAGGAAGCCACTCTCACGACCAGCCAACAAGATAGAAGGAACGGCGTCAAGGGGGAGCGGGCCCCGCTCCTGTGAGCCTCTGCCTGGAAGCGACATGAGTCCCTGCATGAACACTGCACACGTCCAAGGCTGGTTTCCCGGGGACCAGAAAGTAGCATCCTCCCACGGGGGTAGCAGGAGCCAGACACACACTACATCTCTCCCCTGGGCTACAGTTCACAGGTCTCAAGCAAGATCACTAGGCAGCAAGGCAGCACACACTTACCAAATAATCTTACCACGTGACAAAACAAAACACCGCAGTCAGAGCAACTCTCTCATCGCCAATGATACAGTCGTTTCCCTAAACACTAGCACTGAGAAGTCTAGTTATGTTTGCCGTGTATTTTTGTAGTAAAATAGCAAAACATCCTGTTTTGGGGTGGTGTTGAGCAATCAATCAATGAGATTCAAGTTAAGGAAGAATGGAAAGTTTCCTATATTCTTACACTCACACATACACTCACACACTCACCAACAACCCTGAAAACTCTTATGCGTTTTATTTTGTTAACAAAGTATTATTTATTGTTCCTTTCTCTCTTCGTGAAACAATTCATTTGGACCAGGTACTTAACCGATTACCTGTAACATGTCAGGGCCCTATCCCTGAGGTCTCTCCCCCATCTACGTTACAATGACTCAGGTTTCTTGCAGCTCAGTTCTACAAAGTTAACAACTATAATTTCTGATTTCCTGTTCAATTGGACACACACAAGATGAGCAAGAATGAGTCAGCTAGAGAAAGGAAGATAAAAGCAAGAGGAAAAGTAGAGATGAGAACCATGTGTGCATATGTATTTGTTGATAGGTTTTGGTCGAGAGGTCATACACAGCACATTCTATACCATGATAGAGCATGCTTCAAATTAGCATATTTCAATGTGGAATCATATAAAAACACAAATGTTTATCACAAGTCATGATTATGTCATTATTATGGCTGACATTCTATAGGCATATAAAAATGATGAGAACTATACGTATATGAAGGATAAATCAATATTCATCATGAATATGAATATTCATGAGTATGAATATTCATGATGAATATTCATTATTAAGTGAACCAGGATGGGTGAGGCTGCAAGCTTTATTGTCTACAGCAGCCACACTGTTCCCACAAACTGTTGAATCACGTTAGGTGGTGAGCTGGAGCCTTACTGTTCTTTTGGAAGGGGACAGTTATCACTCACCCAATTGCCATCTTGCATGAAAGCAGACCCAGTTGGCCAGCAGTTCCCATTTGTGAAGACAAACACAAGAGTCCACATTATAAATATGAAATCTCTTGATTTTTAAATGTTGCCACTAATTCAATTAAAAGAAACTTTGAATGGGCCCCACAAAACCACATCTGTGTCCTGAACTTGGTCTGCAGGCCGCCAGTAGCCATCTTGAGGCTAATGTTGCTAATTAGAACTACCCCCAAGATGAGTAGTGAGCCCTTGGACAAAGTTATTCAAACTCAGTTTTCAGCCTCCAACATGGGCAAAGCGTTGTGCAGGGTCCACAAAGTTCCTACAAAATCCCTGTGCAAAGTGTTTCACACACCACAGTACCAGAACCAACATTCAAAAATGCGGTCCTGCTTTTTAGGCATCTCAGAACCCTCAGCCCTAGAGATAATGAATACTAAGGAAATGTTATACTAATAAGAGTACTAATGACAAATGAAGGCCTCAGCAGTTTTGCGCCAGCATATTACCCCCCCTCCCCCAAAGAAGCTGCTTCTTCCATACTCTGCCAGAGATAGGTCTCAACTCGGAGTCAAGCGCAAATAAC
The DNA here is from genome assembly GCF_001890085.2 of Hipposideros armiger. Classification (NCBI taxonomy): domain Eukaryota; kingdom Metazoa; phylum Chordata; class Mammalia; order Chiroptera; family Hipposideridae; genus Hipposideros; species Hipposideros armiger. The sequence continues at coordinate 2,646,215 of NW_017731542.1, read as the reverse complement.
TTGACTCAAAGGGAGAGACAAAAGGGCTGAGGAAACCAGGAAAGCCCGCTTCAGAAATGCCCAGGAACCTCAGCCAGGGACCTACTGAGGTCACTGGCCCTTCCCTTACAGAAACAGGTGATGTCTGCCCATAGAGGTAGAAAAGGACCGACAGTTGAAATATAAATCTCCCTCCATTGCCTGACCCCCAGCTACCCAGTTTTCCTCAGTGGCAACCCTCTTACCACGTTTTTGTGTCTTCTTAAATATCTCTAGAAGAGCTGTGGAGCGTGGGTACATTGAAATGGAAGCCTGTTTTATAAATGCATGTTCTCATAGAATTTTAGGGTTGGAAGGGACCTGGTTCAGTCCTTCATCCACAGCCTCCCTTCGTGCTGCTCCTGCACACTCGTCTTTCTAAGGATGGAGAAGCCCATTCCACTCGGAGGCAGCTCATCCACTTTTAGACAGCTCTACTACTGCATGAAAGATCATTTTTCCAACTCGGAAATCTACCACTTTGATGTGTTTCCTCATCAATTCTTGCTTTGACCTCAAAGGCCAAAGAAAACAGGTGGTCAAATGCCTTTCGCCTAAGATAGAACTTAAGGCATTTGAAGGCCTGCTGTCTTCACCCTGTCACAGGGTTCTGTACTCCTCATCTTTGGGGGACTCACCCCCATGCTCCTTCTAGAAAGGCTCTAACTCCTACTTATAGAGAATGGACAGCGCATGTTAGGAAAATTGAGGATATGAGATTTACTATTGGAAATACAAGAGCCTCAAGTATGTCCTGGTTAAAATGGTTCCTTGGATGCTTTATTCAGGAACCATTTGGCCAAGCAGAAATTTTGGTTGTACCTTCTCTAGAAAGTTTCCAGATATTCTGAAATCGAATTTGGGGTCCTGAAGTCTCTGTTTGTCTCAGGCTTGGAAACGTTTTGGGGATGAGGGGTAAAGAACATGGCTGGGATTTGGGTTCAAGGCTGGCCTTGTGACTAGCAAGCACGGTCTGGCAACCCTTGGCAGGTTACGTGGGTGACCGTTCCAATCCATGGCTTCATCTTGCTCTAAGAGGCAGACGAAAGTGTAACCCAGCTCATAGGTGGTCAGTACTTAGTGGCATGGAGTCAGGCTGCTCCAACTGTTCCTGAGGTGGTGCCAGTGCCCAGGATGTGACCCGGGATCACTCTGCAGAGAGAGACTGCGTTCCCGAACAGCATCTATGCAGAGCCCAGTCTGGGCAAAGCTCCATGTGCTCAAGATGTCATTTCCTCCAGCTTGATCACAGAGTTTTGTACCTAACAAGCACCACAGTTATCCGTATACTCCGTGACCTGCCAAAGAGTACCAGTCATCCTGAATGTCACCCCTTTCGTCACCAGCTCAAAGGAGAAATCCAAGCCTTACAAAGGTGTCCCAGGAGGATGGATCCGGCCAAGGTGGGTCTGTGTCTGAAGCGATCGATGCTCCACCTCCTCCAGTGATAGTTTTCACACAGCTCTGCTTCCTGGGGTGGCATCAGACCTATGGAAGGATGTGATGATACCAACAGCGCTGCGAAGGTTGTTGCTGTCTGTTATGAAAGGGTGGTTACTGAGAACCTTAGGGCTTCCCACAGCGTCTTCTCCTAGGGGACTCATAGGTGAAATTCCTACGCAATCTTAAAAATTAGCTGTAGCTTCAATTGACTGGGGTTGTAACACACGGACAATGTGGTTTGTGTCACCCATGGGATTTCCTTGACAGAAGGCTGTGGGGCCAGATTTGCGGCCTTGTTGGGCAAATGCATGGAATCCATGATAAGACTCACCCCTAGCTTCGTGCTATGTCCCCCTGCTGTGTTTCTGGGTTACCCTTCTCTGATGTGTGTTACTTCTGTAGCTGTGTTTCTTCACAGGCTGCTTTGTTGCATGTAACCTTGTTTGGATCACGTGGGGGAAGCCAAGCACACCGCCTGCACAATCTTCAGAGCCGTCTTCATCCAGGGGCGAATGGGCTTCAGGGGACTCAGGGGTCGTCCTGATGTGCTCAAACAAAGGGACAAACACAAATGACTTAAATTCAGAGTACACGCTCCCGGCTGTGCGGGGCGAGGGACCCTGTCCCCAACACTTGCTGGATGGGAACGAGAGATGGCCCTCTTTCTCTAGTGACACCAAAGATCGGGCTGTAACTTCACTTATTTCAATTTTGTGACTCCTGACCAGAGCCGACCCCACCTGATGTCAGCAGTGGATCTTATGAGGAATTGAGAGGCTCTGGCTGTAGAATGGGGCCCCGAGGACATTTGTCCTGTAGTGAAGGAGCGACTTGGCTGAAAGACGTTAGCTAAGTTTCTGCAGCTGAGAAAGCCTAATTTCTTCTGCCCAAATCCTTAGCCAATTTCCCGGGTGCTGCTCCTGCTTGAGTCACGCGTGGCTGTCTCAGGGCACTGGGCACCTCGCTTTTCCATAAAAGCATCTCCTCTAGTGTGTGTATCTAGCCTTTCTTCCAAGCGCCTGCCTTTTGCAAAGTAATTTACCGCGCATATTTGCTTGTCAAGTGCCCCTGGCTGGCTCCTGGCCTAGGAAAGCTGTGGGATCCCTTGGTATTCACGCATTCGCTCAGCCGACATTTCCCAAGGTCCGCCTCTGTGCCAGGAGATGGGTGCCCTCGTTTCAGACGATTTTGAGGGTGCTTGACCGGCTGTGAAGGACCCTCCGACTTGAGAGCTCTGACTCAGCCGCCTGGCACGCCTGTTAGGCGGGTGCAGCGAGGAACCACCTGGCTGCCAGGCCGCCTCGGCCCCCACTAGGGTCGCCAGGCGCTGCGGGGGACTTGGGCGAGAATAAAGGGGTGGTTCCCCCTCACCCCCACCCCATGCCATTATCCAGCCTTGGGCATAAGACTCAGCCAGGTCACCGCAGCCGGTACAAGTTTGCTCTGCAAGTTGAAGGGATGATGGGGGGAAACGGCGACAGTGGCACAAATGTGACTCGACACAGGCTGGGTCACCGAGCGAGCAGCGCCAGTCCGCGAGCGCTGGGTCCTGACGAACAGCGCTGGGAGCTCGCCTCTCGGAGATGAACTCCCGGGAACACCCGCTGCCCCCGCGCCGCTCGGGGCCCTCACGCGGGCGCTGGTGCCCCCGGGGCCACGGCCGTCGGCCCCCTCCGAGCCCGCGGTCCTGGCGGCCGGCGAGTCCTGCCTCCGCCTCGCGCGCTGCGGCTCGGCTCCCTCCTCCTGCGCTTGGTCCCTCCTCCTCCCCGCCCGGCGCGGTGTGCACGCCCGCGGCCCGCGCTGCCAGGGTTCCCGGCGAGTCCCGAGCAGCGCCGGCGGCCGCCGCCCTCCAGCCGGACGACAGGCCACCCCGGAGCCGCCGCCGCCGCGCAGCGCCGCCCGGCTCGCCTCGGACTAGTTACGGAGACGCGGAGCGAGCGCCCGGGGCAGCGATGCGACCCTCGGGGCCGCTGGCGGCCGCGCTCCTGGTGCTGCTGGCCGCGCACCTCCCCGGGAGCCGGGCGCGGGAGGAGAAGCGAGGTAAGGGCGTGCCGCGCCCCCGGCCCGCCGCCGGCCCCCCTTTCCCGCTTCCTTGGCGATCGGCGGCGCTTCGGGCCGGGACCGTGGGAGGAACGGGACGTTTCGTTTCCGAGCCGGGCGCGTCTGCGGCGGCCCGAGGAGGGGAGGCTCCGGGCGCGGGGCTGCGGGCGGCGTGCGGGGCGCTCCCGGAGCGCTCGCAACTTCCCCCCGACACTTGCCCGCCCTCCGGCGCGGGCTCGGCGCCCCGCAGCGCAAGTGGCGGGGCCGGCGGGCCGCCCGGGTCCCCGCACGTGCGCCCGCGCTGTCCGCTCGCGGGGTCAGGCCCGCGGGGCGCGCCCCCGAGGGGCTCCGGGAAGCCCAGGACGCGGGAATCCCTCCCGGGCCTCCCGGCACCCGCGTCTCCCGCGGAAGCCGGCGCTCTGGCCCCAGCCCAGTTCGCAGGTCCTTTCCCGGCCGTGGAGCCGCACCTCGAAATGGGAGGCCCGGAGAGCTCCGTCTCTGTCACTAACTACCTGTAGCTGCCGCGAGGGACTTCGTGTCTTCTTAGGCAAAAAAAAAGGGGGGGGGTGCTTGCCCCGCGCGGCCCCCCTACCAGCCCCGAGCTCCCTGCCGATCGTCCGCGCCCCGTGGGCCCGTGGGGTCTCATGAAGTGGGCCCTCCCGGGAACTCCCGAGGTTTGCCCCCCACCTGCAGCCCGTTGGTCAAGTCTGTAGGCTTCGGGGTGGAGCCGGACAGAGCGGGGCGACCGGCTGCAGCCGGACACCTGGGTCCTGGCGCCCAACTTCTTCGGGCCAGGGCCCCACAGGTTTCCCAAACAGGGCCCACAGCCAACTTTCCGCGTCAGAATCCCGAGATTCTCCCTTTGGGACGTGTTTTTTTTTTTTTTAAAGCTTTTTGAAGAATTTGACATTGGGCCAATCAAAATGTTAAACTTAATTAAAAAGAAAAGAAAAGGAAAGAAACACCGGATTGGTGTCCGTGGTTCACTTGTGCCAAGTGTCCGGAGCGACCGTGAGCGAGCCTGGCTTCGTGACTACCGACCATAAACCCACTTGACACGAGAAACATGTCTCAGAAGGTTTAATTGCACAATTTCAAAACCGAGCAGCCGGGGTTCCAAGAGTCAGGTCTGTACTTGCCGCTGATGTCACTGGCGCAGGGAGTGGGGTTCGGTGCTGAGCGCGTCCGCCGGGTGGGGGAGCGTTAGGGCGGCAAGCCCTGGCTCCCCAACTTTGGTGCAAATTAGAATCACTTGGATTTACAACCAAACGGAACCCCAAACGAGCAAACGAACGAACAAACAAAAACGACGTCTGGCTCCCACCCCCAGACTTTCCGATTTCCAGGGCTTGGGGTGAGACCTGGCTCCTCAGGTGACTCTGTTTGGGCCGCCAGGGGTCGGATATCACCGGCACTGAGGGGAGCTTGGCCAAGACTCCGGAAAGATTACCTGGCAACGAACGTAAAGCGCTCTTCGGGAACATCGCGGGTTTTAACAGTCTTGCAAAATACTGTAAGAGGAGATGGAAGTGATTTCAGTAATAGTGGATTCGTCTTTTCACTGAAAGCTTTTCCTCCTGAGTCGGTCGCCCCTCTCCTCCCCGCTGTGAGCCCCTGGCTTTGGTCCTGCTGCCCAGTCAGCTGACCACTGTGGCCTCTCAGGCAGGTGCAATCTCTTTATTTTTGCTGCAGGGGACGCCTATCCTTTAAATTAAACTGTTGGAGCCCCGCAAGCATCATTTCCCCCCCAGAAATGCCTCCAGCTTGTCACTCTTACCCCTTTGAACACCACGATTAGTGTGTAGAGATTAGTTTCCGAGAAAAATCTAAATACCACTTCACGTGCCTGTTCGTCCTTAAAGCAGACGCTCCTGAAAAAGAAAATGGTGAGAGTAGGTGAACAAACGTCATTCAGGGAAAGTCGCATAAAAGACCAAAATTTAAGGGGGACGTTATTAGAAATACGAGATTTTTTTTTCTTTTTACCAAAAGTGTTCAAGGCCCATATCAATCAAATTCAGTCAGTTTTGTTCAGGAAAATGTGCCCATTTAAGAGCGATTTGTTGGGTTCTGAGGCGTGGTGCGTCCTGTTCTTACCGCACCTCATGCTTGCTGTTAGACATGGCTGCCAGTGTCCTGTCAATCCTTTTGACCATTCCATCAAGCATATGAGGGGGAAACTGAGGTACAGAGAAGTAAAGTGACTTTGGCACAGCTTGTAAGAGGCAGAACTGGGATTTAAACTTCGGCCTTCTTGCCCGGAGCCCGCCACCTCCACTGCCTGACCTGAGTTCTGGTAACAGGAGAAGCTGCTCACGTGTGTGTGAGCATCTAATGTCAGGTGCTGGGCGGGGGCGGGGAAGGACCAGGGACTGGGCTTCTCAGGAACTTGGAACAAACTGCTGCCTGGTCTGAGTAGTCCAGACCCCTGCGCACAGTTGCTCCGTAGCCTCGCTGGCTGCCTTTCCTGGAGGCAGCTCAGCCACCACGCCAGCAGCGAGCTTGGAGATTGCAGGAGGAATGTTGAGCAAGCCCCTTGTTCTTGCAAAATGGAAAGATACAAAAACTGTTCTAGAGGAAATCTGGTGTGTGTTCCAAGGAGGCCGGAGTTCCCAGCCCAGGGAGCCTCCCTGCCCCACCTCTGAACACATTCTTGAAGTTGGATGGTCATTTCTGGCCTCACGTCTTTCGTTTCATAGCCCATGATGTTTCAAACCTGATTCTGAAGTTTGAAGACGCCGACTGCCAAAATCCATGGTGCTACATTAATTAGACTTGGTCCACATGACAGCCCTAACGTGTTTTGAAATGTTTTTAGAGGTACTGTCAGTAAAGATGAAGGGTTTCACCCTGTTTAAAAAGAAAATACGGTTTGTTTTTCCTTTGATCTATGCTCCAGGACCAGCAGCTAGTGTCTGAAACTTTTTGGCAGGAGCGGCAAGCCAGCTCTACTATTACATTGACGGTGATGGGTGTTTCAGGGAACATTGCCCCACACTGGTGCCCCAGGCCCTGAAATGGAGATGGAATCAGAATGCTGGGGACCCTAAGCTTGTTGAAGGACCCACCTGAGAGATCATTTGGCCCTTGCTTTGTGGCTTGCTGTGAAAGTTGTGTTTGTGTGTTTGTGGTCATGTTCTAATTTGGACTTAGTACTGTGGAAATGGGCTTGTTTAAAGTTAGATTTTACTTATAGAAGTATGTTTTGAGAAAAGGCCAAGGTTCTAGAATCTGGCTTACCCATGCCTTGTTTCCACGTAAATATAGTTTGAAAACTATTGGGTTGTCAGAAAAGTCATGACGCATTTTTGCAACGAAAAACAGAAAAAAAACACGTCATGACTTTTCTGACAACCCAGTAGGTTCTGCTTCTCAAATCTATGCTGAACAAGTTCTATTTTGTTTTCTTCTGTCGCTGATGGACATTTGAAATGATGATAAGGAACACTTTTGGTCTCAGTTAACTGTGACTGGTGTATTCTTCAATCGTCAACACCAGTGGAATAGAGTATAAATCTCAGCTTGTTCTCTTTTAACTTTTTCAGAGCCACTAGGTTACAGCTTCCTTCCTACGGTTACATAGACGCACTCCATCCAGTTGTCTAGAAAGTTCCCTGAGCAGGAGAGGTGGTTGGGCCCCTGAGCACTGGTGGCTTGTTTACTTAGCCCAGTTAGAAGCTAAGTGCTGGATTTGACACTTTAATCTCTGACAGCACTGAAGTGTGGTATCAGATGCCTGACCCTGTTGCCTGAGCATCTGTGGACTGCATATACTTAAAATAAATTTTATTCCTACCAAATTTCAGCAGCTTGCTTAAGAAAGTAGTATGTAAAACATAGCGGGGTGGCGGGGGGAGGATAGAATTTGCTCCTTGGCTCCACATTGTACCCTATCCTTGTGGGTTCTCCCAGAAAGACCTGGAGTCAAAGTATCTTCTGAATATATCTGGAACTTCTAATTAATGAGTCTTTAGTTGCAATTTATGGGACTTATGGTTAGAGGAAAATACCTGAACACTACAAAATACACCCACAGTTGCACCCTGTTACTACTGGGCGAGCACACATGGCCTTGATTTAGTGTAAATAATGACATACGTTACCACTATTGTCTGTCCTTCTATCAATAGTATAGGGACAAGTATTGCTACCTGTTACAATTTAGGCTTTTGTTGGCATTTTTTTCCTTTGTGTTCAAACCACAGTGAGCAATTTGCACTGCTCCATCCATATTTTGAGCGGTAGGAATGAGACAGACAGGATACTTGCCCTCAAGTGCCTGGAAGTCAATTAGGGGACGAGAGATCTATAGATAACACGTGTGAAAATGTCACAGCAGCAGTGCTAGAATTCTGTACAGGATGAAGGAATCTCCTGGTGTAGTCTTTGCTTTTAACTCTATCTGGAGAGGGGACCAGGTGTAGCCCCAGCTGGAAGGGACTACTCATTTGAGCCTGCAAGGAGCCGTGGGCTTTTCCCAGAAGGCGACGTGAAGGGTGTTCCAGAGCTGCCGGCAGTAGCACAGTTCTGAAGAGCTCTGGGAATTCGGTGCGGTGGGAAGAGCAGGGGTAGGTGGTGAGGCTGCAGCTGCCAGGGGGCTTCGCTGTCCCCCTGTGTGAACGGAGGCTTGCTGTGGAGCTTTAAGCTGGGAACTGGCGTCTGATGTTCTAGAAAGATGATTCCAGCAGCCTTGTGGAGACTGACTGGCAGAGGCAGTCGTGGAGAGACAACGAAGCAGGAGCACTGCAGATGCAGAGCAGGTGAATGGCTCAGGCTGATTTGGAGGTGACAAGTCTAAGGAACAGAGAACCCCAGGATGAGACGTAGGCTTCTGACTTGGAAGCCCCTATAAACACTGAGTCCATTCATGGAGGTTGTGAATGTTTGGGGGATTCGACGTGCTCAGATGGAAAAGCCCAGGACGCAGTAGAACATACAGGTCCGGAGCTCAAGGCAGCAGCGTGGCCTTGAATTGTTCTTCTTAGATATTTCAGTTGCATATTTGGCCATAGAAAGAGCTGCCCCCAGCCTGTCACATGCTCACTGTCACCATCCATATTGATCCAGGCGGGGTTTTGGATTCTCAGCTGCTTTCTGGACGAGGCGGCTGTGGTTGCAGTTATCAGAACCGATCAATAATATACCGGGCATATCAGTGTATTGGGAATCATGTTGTATATTGCTGCAAATCCTCAGACAGGGATTCCCTCATTTCTTATTTTCCACAGCGCCCGATTACTTGGTTTTGTACATGAATAGCTGACCCAAAAAGGCTAGGAAGTGACTTTTTTCTTTTCTTTTCTTTTCTTTTCTTTTTTTTGAGCAGTAGCTTTTGAACCTTGAACATACCTTAGAATCACCCGAAGTGCTTTTGAAAACAGGATGCCTTGCTGCTCCCCAGACCAGGGGGATCAAAACTTCTGGGGGATGGAGCCTCACACACGTTGTTTAAAACTCCTTGGGCGCTTCTGCTGAGTGGAGTGAGTGGTATTGCAGCTTGTGGAGGAGAAGAAATTCTGTCTTAGTTCCGACACCCATTTCTTACTCATCGCATGAGCTTCATCAAGATCCAGGAACAGTTTATGTTTCATTAGTAAATCGGCCTCAAATTTGCATTTTTTTTCTTCATGAATTCATGAGAAGTGTACAACAGTAACTCGCTCAACAGTGTGTTTCCCAAGATGGCAGCAGGAGCACCTTGAACTTGATAGGTAGACATGCACCTTCTGGGACCCCCAAGCCAAGTCCTTAAATAAGACAAGTGGGTGTGGGGCTCACGAGCCCTCCAGCTGAGTCACACCACACTGTCCTGGTGCTGAGTTCTGGAAATACTAAAGGGACAAGATAACATTTGTGAAGAGCTGAGGAGGGAGAGAGACTCATGAATCATGAACTGCTCACTGTAAAGCAACTTCGTGTAATAGATGTGATTAGGGATTTCAGTGGGAGCCCAGAAAAAAGGCTAATTCTGTCTCTGTGATGGAGCCAGTTTCTCAAAAAAGAGAACACTTAGCTGGACCTCAAAGAACAAGATTTTTGCCCAGGCTCCAGGCAAACGAAAAAGAATGAGAAGGTACGTGTGGGCTCGCAGCCCTGCAGCAAGCCTGCCGTTGCTTGTCCTCTTATAAATGTGAAGGTCTGCTTACAGCACATGCTAAGGGGTTAGCATTTCCCGCTTTATTTTTCTAAATGACCATGAGGAAACTTACAATGTCAAAAGTAAAATGCCCGAGAGGTGACACATTTTACATTTAAAAGTCAAAATGGTCATTTGGTCTCTCTCTTTTTTTTTTTTAAAGTAACAACCCGATGTGAAGAATTGAATGAGAGCCTGTGTTACAGTTGATAGTTTTAACATTCTCCCCAGTAGGGTGCTTTGTCCCTAAAACTTGTTATAAATAAGAAAAGTGACTACTTCACATGCTGTATTTGACTCCTACCACAGAAAGCAAAGGGAGAAAGGGAACAAAAGTCTGCCTAATCCTAGGCACAATAGATACGTGTTGAATGACATCGAACTCGGAAAGCGCCTCTCAAATTAATGGGGCCACTGCCGCGTGTGAATGAGAAAGCCTCTATTTCCTGGTCCACTGTTGAAAATTGCACCGATTTACCTGTTTACTTGCAGACGTGATTGGGAAACAAACATGGAGCTCTGTAACTAGGGGTACAGTATGGCTGCTGGTGCTCCCTCCATGGTCTCCCTTTACGTAAAAGGAAATGGAAAATCAGTGGATCTAGACCGCTGTTGGCTTAGCAGTTGTTTGAGGAGCGTTTCTGAAGGGGTTTCTTTTAAAAGCAGAAATGTGATCGCTGAAGGTTTTATGACCACAGACATGCAGGCCTACACATGTGGGTGATGTCATAATTGCTTTAACAGTCGTGTTTCCTTACGCATGATGTCATTATGACCATTTGCTAAAGCTCCTTTCTTCCTTTCTTTCACTAACGTTTGGAAGAAAGTTGATGTCTTGCCTAGAGTCTCTCCGATGTGACAAACTGACATTTGTAGGCAAAAACTGTGTATGTTTTCGTTTCTTTGCCTCTACTCATATGTTCGTCAGTATTTTCGTGTCTGAAATGAAAACCTATCCCTTATTGAACCTGCGTAGGTCCTTAAGGACAGACAAGGATGCCAGGAAGGAACATGTCTTATCACGGTGAATGGGATTTCAGAAAGCTCTTCAAAAAGATTTTTTTTTACTGTCAACAACCTGGTTCTGCTTACTAGCAAACGTTGAATACCTGAAAACTGTAGGGAGATTTCGTCGCCGTGGTTTCCTGCACGTATGCAAGTAACTCCTAGTTCATTCTCATCCATCATAAGCCATCATAGGGGATTAAAATTGTTCTGAGCAAGATCAATTCGGCAAACTATTTTAAGTTTGTTCTAGTGCTAACTTGCAAGATCCTTTCTTTGTTTACTAAAGTGTATTTTAGCATCGTATTAGAACGTTAAACAACTATCATCTCTTTTAGAAGAAAAGGAAAAAAACAGAGCCCTCGGTTTCCTCTACTTTTAATTAAGTCCAGGTGAATGACAGAAAAACAAAAGGTGGTTGTTGACGACTTACTAATGGCACCTGTTGATTTTTAAGGGGCTTTTAAATCTGATGAACTTCAGAACTTTTTCTTGGCTTCGATTGGCTGTAAAGTTAATTGAAAATCATAGTCACCTCTTGATTTCTTTCTCCTGCCGTTTTCTGGCGTTTTAACAGACTGTATGCGTGGAGCACATTTATGAGTGAGAATAATGTATTACCTTAGCCTGTCCTTTCTCCCTGCCTCCTTTCTTCCCTTCCCTTCCCTCCTTCTTTCTTTCCTTTCTGTCTTGCCGGCAAGCTGCTGTGAGTAAACCTTCACAGAGAAAGAAAACTTTGAGGAATGACTGCAAAACTCAACTATGTAATTTTTTTAAAGTTACAAAGTATCAAAGGCAGTCAGTGTTTCCGATTATTTTTTAACACACACACACACACACACACACACACATATGCATGTCTTATTCCTTGCAAAATGGTATTACTAGAGGAGTTTTTCTTAGGACATAGCTTACTGTAGTGCTTTTCCCTGTAACCTGTTGTTAGCTGCAGTAGGAAGAGTAAACAGGTTAGAATCTCCTTTCCCAGTTTCGACTTCCATAAAGTAAGTAAACTAGATGGTTCCAAGGCCCCTTCCAGCTGAAACGTCTATGAAATTAAAAGCAAATATAAATGCATGCAAGATATGTACTTAGACATGTCGGTAATGAGTGTGTTGGCCCTGTAATTTAGATGCTAAAACACTGATGTCATAATAATAATAACACCTTGCACTTGTACAGCACTTTATTTACAGTGCCACAATGCCTTCACGTCTCTCTGAGCCTCCTAACAGCCCCACGGGATGGGGGTAATTATCCACATTTGAAGGTGAGGGACCCAGGCTGCCAGACATTCTGCAGCGTGCCCTTGATCCCCCGCTGGTGCTGGGAGCTTTCCCGCAGCCCAGCAGACACTGTCTCCCAACACCAGTGTCACTGGTCCCCAACACCCTCTCTCCTCCTCCTTTGAGACACCATTGGGTTTAGCTACTGATGCCTCTGAGTCATTGTTAACCCTGTTTATGAGTCAGAAAACTAACGAAGTACTCCTCAAGTTTTCTGTTGTAATTCCTCACATACATGTAATTCTTGCGGACATGCCATGCCCCTCAGGGTTTCTGTGTGTCCCGTTCCCCTGCTGTTCCTTGCCCATGCGTTCTCTTGGTTCGAAGTAGCTTTTGGAGTTAAGGCTCTTGTCTATATATTATAGTTGCCCATTCCATAAGTTGTAGGGCAGTGAGTTGATGAGCCTTGAAAACATTTATATTAGAAATTACAGGTATGACTTTTTAAAAGTTGTGTCATAGGCGTCTATAAATTTGCCAGACCTATAAATACTTGAAGAAAAACCGACGGGAGAAAGCAACTTGTTGTAGCAGTTGGGTCGGTTAGCAGCGCCTGTGGCAAAATGGCGGAAATGTGCTTACACGGATCTGGTGGGGGGAGGGCATTTCTGTGATTTGAATGAAGTGCATATTTAAACTCATTAGGGTGTAAACAGCTATTACGGAAAGAGGCTAACCTAACAAATAGGGTGACATTCCAGGATCGCTCATTTTCTATGGCACATCCTTTATAAGAAGCCAGTCCGGCTGGGACTGTACTTGAAAGCATTCGCTTTAAGGAGACGTTCTTGCAAAAATCAAAATTATTCACTTTGAGGAGCTTTGCTGGTTGAACGAATGGAGCGTGGACTGTGACAGCCAACAGCTCTCGTGGATGGTGATACACCTTTCCCCAAAGAAACTTGAGGATACAGTGTTCATTTTCCTCCATGAAAAAGGAAAGAACTTTTGTTGTTGTTGTTTATTCCTGACATTTTTGGAACCTTGCCAGTAATTAAGCAGAAATTCCCTGACAACATGTTTATAATTCATAATTATCAAGTGAAATGGGCGGAAGTCCCATGTGTAAGCTGAATAATGGACGCTCACGTGGCACCTGTGTACGGCAGGTTTGGAGACTGTCTCTGAGAGAACGCATTGGTTCTTGGAGCCTGAGGCGACCCCACCTTGTTGAACGGGTGAGCGCTTCTAGGAGACAAGCAGCCAGTGTATTGACTTCAGGGCGGCTTTAGTAGTTGGGCCCCTACGTCTTGTAAAACTTAACTGGGGCAAAAGCTGTGCCGCTTCGCCTTCAATCAGAACAGAAGTCTGCCCAGAGGACAGAAAGGGGAGCAATTCAGTGAAACGGGACAACATAAAGCGTCAGGTAGACGAGCTGCTCAGTTGTTCATTTCACCTTTGGCTTCTAGAGACTCTGGTTTAAGTGCGAACTTTGTGATGTCTCTGGTTTGAGAAGCATCTGAGGTGGATGGAAGACTTGGGTGGTTCCCTGAGCCCCTCTTCCCTTGTGAAAGAGTACATGCATTGTTCTTCCAGTCTTGGCTAGAAAAGCTAGGCTTTTGGCTTGTTGGGCAATGGCTACTAAATATTCATAATGTTTCTCAGTTGCCAAAGCAAAACACTTAAACTATAGCCAGGGAGCTAAGAAGTCATGCATTCAAGGCCTGACCGTACTCACGGTGCCAGTGAGAATGGGGTGCCATGGTGCGGAGAGTAGCCAGGAGTGTATTCTTCTCTTGCAGTTTGGGGGATTGTTTTTCTTTCCTCCTAGGACCTCGTGCTGGGAAGAGGTTGGACTGTATTTCCCTTCTGGGTTTGCCTCCTCTCATCCAGGTGGGAAGGGAAGAAGCAGACGGTGGTAACCATACATGCAAGGCGCTGGTGGTGGCAAGCACAGGAGACTGGACGCACGCCTCTGATCTAGTAGACGTTTCACGGGCGGGTGACTTCTGAGCATTATTTACAAGGTTGATTTTTAATGAAAAGAGAACCACTAGGCACCACATAAAGTGACAACAGTAGAGTGGTCCTGAGCTTATGATTGTCACACATCCTATTCACAGGATGTTCTGCCAAGTCCCCAAAAAGGCCCAGGCGAAGTTTGAGAGTAGTTTTAAAAGTGGTAGGTAACGTAGCGATTTTGAAATGAGCCACCAAACATGCCAACCTAGTAGCATCATCTAAGCGATGGTGAGAGAACGATATAATTATAATGTCCGTCTCTGCCTGGGGAGTGGCTGAGCCTGGCAGGACAGAGGTTCAACGCATCTCTCTGGAAAAAGCATATTTCCTGATGAATTTCCCCTCAAAGACAGTTTGCTCCAGCCCAGTGTCAGTCTCTGAGTCGAGCTTCGCCTGCACACACTTCGCTGAGCCTTCCGATGTGTAGCAAGCAGAACCCTGGTGTGACGCCGATTGGTTCTACCATTTTGGGGGAAGCGTGTGTTGTGACATAAGCAACCAGGAGATGTTTGCAGGTGGACACATGCTGACTCCCGAGATTCGGGGCTGGTGGCTCTCATGGCTGTGGGTTCAGGTGACTGCTGTCCGTGTGGTCCTTCAACTACACTGCATTCTTCTTTGTTAGGGTTATTTTGCAGCAGACGCTCTGGTCACCTGTTGGTTTTACAAGCCTGCTAGTCGGTATAGATTTGATTCTTGTGAAGAATTTCTTTGCACTTTTTTCTGGCTGTAAAGCAGAATGTGTATGTCATTTGTCAGAAACGGGGGAAATATTCTGGGGTTCATGACTCGGACTGGGAAATAAGACACTTCCTTGGCCACAGACTGACCACACTTGTGGGGTAGAGGGGACTCACCAAGCCAGAGGTCAAAAGGCCACCCGTGCCAGCTGTTCAGGGCTCTTGAAATAACTTTGCTCTTAACACAAAGGTCACTACCTCTGGGTGGGTGTTTGTTTGAGAGCTTCCGTTGGTTCTGAGTGTGTCCAGAATGATCATGTTTATGAATAATTTTACCGATCGGAACATTTTTATTGATGGCTGAAGAATACACTACACTAGTGATCTAGTATTAATCATCACTCACATTTCATGGATGACTTTTTGTTCTAGAAAAGGCAGCAATAACCTCATTAGCGTCTATTTGATGTCACATTGTTTATAAATAGGAAAACCAAAATGTGTACAGGGAGCTAAAATACCAATACGCAGAACAAAAAATGTACAAACAATCTCTAGACCTACTATGTGGTGTCCTTTTTGGATCCAGGTTCTTTATTGAGGCTTTCCCGCCTCCCCACTTGGAGGGCGGTCCAGGGGTGGGACCTAGGACTCGCCTTGGCAGCAAGGGCAACTTGGCCAAGTTGAGTAACATCCCTGAGTCCTGGTTTCCTCATCTGCAGAAGGAAGATAATCGCAGAGCTTATCGCATGGGGCTGCCATGGAGAGGATGGAATGAGGGGGTTGGTGGAGGTCGGAGCCCAGGGCCTGTCCCTGGGGCACATTCCGCAAGGGCTTGATAGTATTGCTATTTGAAGTGCTGACTAGCACTGTGACCTTTAGCCCTCACCATGACCTTTAGGATCCCTGCTGTTCATGAAGAACCTGGGGTTTAGCAAGTTCGTGTCATTTACCCAACATCATCTGTCTAGGCTAGGTGGGCCCTGGCCTCTGACTTGGGGCACCCGTGCCCTTAGCGGCTGCATGCTTCTGCTCCAAATGTCCAGCCCATGCCCGAGGTCCTCTGGAGGCTTCAGGACAGGCAGGGGACAGCTCAGCTCGCCTCACACCCACCGCAGGCCTCCCAGAGCACCCCAGCTGACCCCCCGCCTTCCACGGCAGGACCTTATTCTCCCTCGCTTGAGCGTTGTTCTTTTTCCTGCAGAGCCCTGGGCCAGTCTTGTAAATGCTCTTTCTTTCATTGTACAATCTGACGACTTACTCCTGTGCTGCTTTCGCGTTAGGACTTTCATTATGGCTGCAGTGAAGGCCCCACTTCTCATCTGCTTTGTCTTCCTCATCCTCTCCCCGTTTGTCACTGAAGCACAAGCCATGATGGCCACGCACTGCCCCCAGGCAGCCTGATGTCTTCATGGTGCCCTGGGTGGCCCAGACCATCTCACGAGGGGGAAGACAAAAACACCCCGCCCGGAGCCTTTGGTCCTTTCAGCAACAGTCAAGCTTCCAAAAGATAGAAAACAATGGATCTGTATCCCTGCTTTCAGTTATTATTTGATCTGAAGTTAATTGAGCTGTTTCAGGTAATGCTTCGTGTACTTGTGATGGGCCTTTGGCCCCTGCGCGTTCCTTCCAGGGACTGCCACTTTCACCTGGGCCTCCAGCCCCAGAACCTCCGTAGTTCTCCTGGTCTTCGCTTAGTTTGTAATAAGCAGGCCTGCCTGAAAAGCCACCAGTCGCCCATCTGTCTATCATTGATTTTTGAATTGGCGAGGCAGCAGGCTGGTCATGAGTTAACATATGCTAGAGACTTGCTATTTCCTACCAGCAGCATATAAATGTTATTTTTAAAGTTGTTTTAAACCCGTACGAGTAAAAATAAATTGCTTTTGCTGCAAGAAACACCAAAAATGGAAAAGCTAACAGTTCAAAGATGATCATTTATCTCGCAGGCCTTACTGGCGGCATGGTTGTTTTAAAAAGAGAGAGGATTTATGAAATGCTTGATTTACAAATGGGCGGGAAGGTGCCCTAACCTTTGTGCTGGTTTTCTCCATCCGTGGACGTTTTGGAGCCATGACGGCACAGTTATGGGGACGTGGCATGCCTGGGAGTGTCCGTTTGGAACATGGAAGACGTGTCAGGTTAGGCTGTGGGAGGCAAGCGTTTACTTTCTGTGAATGTTAACTTTATGGCGAGAATTTCTTTTGTTAATATTAGAAGAGTAGAGAAAAAAAATGTGTGGTTAGGAAGGTCGTTACCTGTTATACGTTATATACCTGTTATACGTGTATGTCCCCTAGATAAGGTTTCAAAGCAATTCGTTCTTCACTTTCAAAAGTGAGGCTCCTCTGCTGTTACTTCGATTTATTCTAAGTCGGTGACAGATTACTTTTAAAATAGGGTTGACGACATTTTAGGGTAGGTATTTGTTTGAACTTACTATTTTGATCTCTCTCTCAATATTGTTATACTGAATAGAGATGTTAAGAAGGCTTTTTCAATTGTTGTAGTTCTCAAGGGGAAAAAAATCATACTAAAAACAAACCACTGACCACCTTATGTAAATATGAATAGTGGTTTGCTGTGATAGCAAAGCTTTTTGCTGCGAACTTTTTACTTTTGAAGAATTACAGATCCACAGGAAGTTGTGAAATAGACTCAGGGAGGTCCTGTGCTCACCCCACCCCTTTCCCATGGTGACATCTTAGGAGCAAAGTTTTAAATATTTAGCTTGACATCTTTTATCTAATATTACCCTAGGCTAAAAGCTCACCGTCTTAATTAGCTGGTAAGGTGGTATTATAGAAATCATAGCTTTCACAATACTGTTTGGAAGTCAGTTTTTCTAAATGAAATGTTTTGGTCTTTAACATTTGGAGGCCATGGAGAAATGAGGAGGAAAAGGGACTGAGGGCTAGATGGACAGCATAGGTAGGCAGACAGACAGACAAACAGAGATTGATTGATTGGACAAGCCAACGGCCTCTTGCCGTTTTTGGATTAATTTGCACGTGCGAAGTTTATAGTCTGTTCAAGTCATAAGTAGTTAGGTTTTTGTGTGTGCACCATTCTCTTCATCCTGTTTATTTTCGTCTATTTCGTCTTCTTTATTTTAAGAATAGGTGCTTTAGAAGACGGTCTTCAGGAATGCTGGCATTGTCATGTTTCTTGATTTAGATGCTGGTTACACAGATGTAGTCATTTGGTGAAAAACTCATGAGGCTGTGCATTTTCGATTTGTGCGCTGTTTTACAGGTATGCTGCACTGTAATGAACATTTTAAATCCTGACTCACAGTCACTTGGTAGAGATGACAGAAACTTACGGGGAAAGCCAAGATTTTATTAGAAAATTCAGGGTCTCAAAGAAGGCCTGAGACTTCAGAGTGAAGGCAAAGCATCCATTGTGTCCTGTGGTGTAAATAGGAAAACAATCTCTCAAACTCAGAGTGAGACTCCTCTACTGTCACTTCGATTTATTCTAAGTTGGTTACAAATTACTTGTAAAATAGGGTTGAAAAAGGGTCGCAGCAAAGTGGCACCCCCCTCTTCCTCCTTTACCCATAGATAAACCCCTGTAAGAAAATCCTCTTCAGCAGGTGGTGACCAAGTGCAGAAGCCTTTGGAAAGACAGTGTCGTTGGGGGTTAACCACGGTTTCCTTCTCTGTTACCTCCCGGTGTCCAGTGCCAAGCTCCTAGGGGCCCATCACTGGGATAGAGGAGAGAAAGCCACGCCCATGGTGAAGGACCGCCCCCCATCCACGTGCAGATGCGTGTTCACACCTCAGACCCTCTTGTGCAAGTTTCCAGAACAGACCAGCTCTCCCAGCATTCTGAGCCCTGACTCTTACACAGGCCGCTTGTGTTCGTACATGGATGGAATTGGGCAGAGTCGTCTGTGCACGTTTCGTTTTCATTTTTCAGTTCAGTCAGACTCACTCAGCAAGCACCAAATGCTTACTGGGTACCGTGGACCAAAAAGTTGCTGGGGCCTGGGCAACGTAAACAGAAAATGTAGTTTCTGCTCATAAGGAGCCTGGAGTCCGGAACCCCATTCAGCTCAGACCGCCATAGTCCCCAGAGTGAGGATTGAGTCCATTGTGGTGCGTGAGCTCTTACAAACGGAAGTGACGCTCGCCAGAAGCCAGAATGGGTCACTGTCATGGGCTCGCGTGCGCCATTGTCCAGCACAGCAGCTTCGCGGGGCCTTGGATGCGCGGGGCCTTGATCTCATTTGAATAATCAGGAGAGAGTCTCCTCGTCTCTCCGTGTGATCTCTTCGTCAGGGTGGTGCAGTGGAGAAGGCGGAGCTTCTGTGCTCACAGGACCGAGTTAGTTCTGAAGATCTATGCACTGTTCTCTCTCCCCGTTGCTCAGTTGGCACCTACAGTTGTTTAATGGCTGTATGATGTCATTTCAGTCGTGGTATGGTGGCTGGTCAACACAGATTCATATTCTGCCAGAAAGATCCTGACTTCTGTTCCTCTGATCAGAAACCTTGTTAGTACCTTCCTCAGATCTCCATCAGTTCCGAACCCCGACTCTAAGACGGGCATGTTGGCACTTGGGTGGGAAGATGGGGCAAGGAGACGATCCTGAGTTGGTTGCCTTCATCTTCAGTGTTTCAGGGCTGGGTCGGGCACTCTGCCGTCCCTTGTGTGGCACCTGGAAAGGTTTGTACTGAGGCCTGAAACACTTGATGGTGGGAGAGAGACAGAAGGGTGGCTGCGAGAGGGAGGGTAGGAAGAAGAACGGGTGTCCATGGCAAATTCACGTGCCCGCTCTCTCTGGAGAGTCCTGTGGACACTTACCTGGTTGGGAGACTGCTAACTGGAGTCTGAGGACATCCGTGAGGTCGTACGTAGCTCGAAATGGATGAGAGAGGAAACTGGAAGAAACACAGCCCGGGGCCCTTTCAGCAACAACAAAACTTTCCAAAGAGGAAAAGCTTGGACCAGAGTGAAAACCACACATAGTGCTGCTGAATGGATCCGATCACCCTGGAAGAGCATCGATGAAACCACCACCTTTTACTGAGCACCTACTATGTGCCACAACCCGTGCTTGCTTCCAGCATGCAAACATATACGTTTGGCCCCCTTCCCTCATTCAAGGAGGTTATTAAGAAGCAGTAGAACAATTATGAAACTACTCTGAAGTCATTTTCTCAAACTGGGAACCCCAAATGTACACTTGGGAGGGGCCCAAGAATTTCATAAGATTTAAAAATTTTGTTTATTCCTTTTGAGGATAATCTAAATTCTTTTGAACTTATGTTCAGACTGAGCCATTTCGTAGCAATAGATCACAATCATTTTGTGTGTGTGTGGGCTAACAAGGATAG
>NW_017731542.1:2620928-2623081 GCF_001890085.2 Hipposideros armiger | reverse complement strand
TGAAGACGCCTTGATCGCACCCACCCACAAACTGGCTTTAAAAGCAACCAGCGAGGCCTGGAGTTAGAACTTCACTGTTGTAGAAACAACATAAATTTAACATAAAACATGTGCTTTTTCTTTTCCCTTCTTTTTTCCCTTTCCTGGCAGTGCTAGAGTGCCACTGGGTTAAAAAACTTTTCGCCGCACCTCTTCCTCAGAACCAGGAGAAAACCCAGCTTGTTCGAGCCCGGCGCTGTCAAGGAGGAAGGCAGCTACTCCATTCCGAAATCTCCTTTCTCTGATAGCAGCCTGCCCAGGGGTAAACATGTGTGTAACAGTTCGAATTGCACAAGTGAGCAGTAAATGGACTTGTTTCTGCTTTATGGTACTCTGCAACAATGCCGTGTGTGCTAAGGCTTTCGATGAGTACACCTAATGGCCTAGCAGAGGGAAACGGAGCTTCCGGCCAGGCAGAGATCACCCGTCGGAGCTGGGGCCCGACCCGCCAGCAGCCCAACACCTCTGAGAGGGCTGAGAAGTCCAGGTGCCTTTGGCCTTGTCTGCAGGGAGTTACCAGAACCGTGGAACAGAGCCGCATACCTGTGGGGTGTTCCCTGGGCAATTGGGCAGGGCAGGTAATCAAGGGTTTGGTTGGAATTAGAGGCCAACTGGGAAGACAAATCGGGTTCTGAGCTTAGTCCAGTAACACTTTTCCCCCCCATAATTTATGTGTCTGATAAAATGCAGCCGTTTTCTGAACTGTAGAGTCACCCCTGTAGCACTGCCTGGCATACCACAGGAGTCCCATAAATAGTTGTTGAGCGAATGAACAGGTTCAGAGCTGGGTGGGATCTTGGTCCAATTCTCATAGAACAGAGAGAGAAACTTGACGTCCACAGGGGTTCTATTGCCCAAGAAACGGGGTTGCTTATGTGGTTTGCGTGGCCCTATGTGCAGGTAGCTGACCCCCCCCCCCAAAACATGCAACAGGCCACCTGCCGGCACGGGCACCCTACCCAGTCCTGTTCCCAGCTTTCTGAGAAAGCGCCTCCAAGGTTGCTTAAAGCTCCGCAAACTCTTCATCAATCCCACTTGAGAAAATCAAAAGAATAAGTAGCCATGGGGTCAAAGACCTCAACATAACTATTGGTTTCAAACCAATGAAATGGATACTTTCAAATGTTTGACTCCATTAAGTAAGATTTAAAAACATGTTTACTTTATCATATATGTGAGATCGAGTCAGTGCTGTCTATATGAATGCAATGCAAGTGTTCCTGTCTCTGTAAATTAATAAGGTTTAGAGAAACAAACTGAGCATTTTGTTACAAATTAGACACATTTTCATCAAATTTAGTACAACGACACCCTGCTACGTAACTGATTGAACTTACTTTGAATTTGTGTACCATGTGTTTTTCCAATAAAAGACCCCAGTTTTCCCATCTTTACCAAGAAGGGGTTAGACCTGATGGTAGGGAAGGTATTTTACAAGTCAAAGAAAAATGGCATAAAGGGAGGGCTCTGGACAGTGTCCCAGGGGGTTGTGGAGCCCCGTGTCAGTATCATCACTTAGCGCCTGTGGGATCCAGTGTCCTCACCTGTCACATGCCACCTTAATGGCGCCTTAGTGAGGATTCAGGGACTTAATGTGTGAAAAGTGCCCAATAAACATTAACTGTTTTATTCCTCCTGCTGCTGTTGCTATTGATGCTTTGGTTTCTAGATGGTTGCCATCGAATATGGTCACTATGAACCACATTTGGTGGCTGTTGGGCACTTGAAGTGTGGCTTGTCCTAGCTAAGATGTGCTGTGAGTGTAAAATGTATACTGAATTTTTAAAGACTCAGTGTAGGAAAAAATATGTAAAACTATCTCATCAATAGTTTTAAAAAACTAATTACACATTGAAATGAAAATATTTCAGCTATATTGCATTAAATAAAATATATTATCATTTAAAATGAAATTTCATGTATTTCTTTTTACTTTTTTATTAATGTGACAACCAGGAAATGTTCAGTGATGTGTGGTTTGCACTCAGTGCTGGGTAGCACTGTGGGTGGCACGTGCCCTGAGGGTCTGTCCCCAAGATGGGGAGCGTGTTTTCTTACAACCTCGGGTACCTCCTAGGCTCCACCACTCTCAGCTCTTGCACCTTGGGCCTGAA
>NW_017731542.1:2616677-2620243 GCF_001890085.2 Hipposideros armiger | reverse complement strand
GATAATCTAAATTCTTTTGAACTTATGTTCAGACTGAGCCATTTCGTAGCAATAGATCACAATCATTTTGTGTGTGTGTGGGCTAACAAGGATAGCCTTTTAAACAGTGACTTGTATTTTAAGAAATTAAGAGAAGAAAAGGAAAACTGCTGTTTTATATTTACCCACATATTTACTGAGTTTTCTGTATCAAGCTTGGAGTCTGGCCGTGTGGAGGTTAGAGGAATGATTTTTCTTTTTTTTACCCCAGGAAAATAAATACAAAAAGTGGATTACGTCTCTGTAGCTATATTACCTATATACACTTTCTGCAGAACCACTACAGACAGATCCTGCCTTTCTTCAAAGAAATATTAATCCTCAGACCCACAGCTAAAGTCAAGTAAAGCCAGAGATACTTAAGAAAAAAGTGGGTTTGGAAGATCTGCCATAATTATAGAAGTCCTCTGTTTGATATTACTGAAAAAAACTTTCCCTTGGAGACAAGCCTTGGTAAATACAAAAATGGGTGGCTTTAGGCCTTTGCAATTTATTTTACCCATTGCTATTTTTATTTTGGAACTGGTTTGAAATATTGCAAAGTAATATTTAAACGTGCTTTCCTAAACTGGTCTTTACTCTTCATTTCGTCATCCCACGACCCAGTAAATGGAGAGAGACTCTGCTTTTGTTTTCCAGTGTCTACTTATAAAACATGTTTTTTGAACTACTGTGTTTTGGAGACAGCATGCCTTTTCCCAGAAAATTTCAGGTTAACAATAAATAGCACTGGATGTTTATCTGATCCTGTTTATCGGAGCATGAGAAATGCAGTAACCTTTGTATACACTTGACGCTCTTAACTAGGTAAGAGGTCATTGGAGCATTTGAATGCCGCGGTCAGCGGCTTGGCTTGTCAGGTGAAGGCTGCTTCGCCTATCTTGGAAGATATTTCCTACTCACCTAGGACTAAAATGAGCCATGTCAGAAAGAATTGCTTTGGTTCTACTTGGACATCGCTGTGCCAGTGGCAGAAACCCCGACAGCTTCCTGGTCTGTCCCCGACACCCAGGCAGATAGGACACGACTCCTGCTATTTGTCACTGGGCT
This sequence comes from Hipposideros armiger, assembly GCF_001890085.2. Classification (NCBI taxonomy): domain Eukaryota; kingdom Metazoa; phylum Chordata; class Mammalia; order Chiroptera; family Hipposideridae; genus Hipposideros; species Hipposideros armiger. Next base: position 2,619,154 of record NW_017731542.1, on the reverse strand, counting down.
TTCGCAACAATCTGGCGTGGAGCGACCTCACTGGTCGCAGTTACCGAGGCCACTGGGGGCTGGTCCCAGCAGTGGACAACCCTGAGTAACTTCAGCCTGGGCGTCTGCTGCGGGCCCGAGGAAACTGGACACCTGATGGCAGAGCCGTTGATTATGGGCGGAAGTTACACGTAGACGCGCGGAGTGAGCCGAGGGGCGCTGCTCTTTCAGGTGGTCTGGAGCTGCATGGTCGTTGTTTACGTTCTGGTAGAGCTTTCTCACCAGATCGTCAGTTCTGTGCAGAAGGGAGCCGTGTGCTTCAGTCAGCCCTGCACGACGAGGCACTAAATACACACCGACTGCCTGTATAAAAACATAGCTAAGGTAGGAACATTTCAGACAAGCTTCGGAAATCCTAACACATCTTTTTCACTGAAAAGCATGCATGCATTTTAAAAAGTGGGAAAAGGGGGGCTTTGTGTAAACCAGCAAATGATTAGGTTAGAGGGACCATCAATTCATGAATTTTCTCATGGCCTGAATTCGAAGTGCATAGAAAAACACGCACGTCTGAAGGAGTGTGACCGTGTTTTTTTACTTATTTTACTTTTCATAGAATCCACCTCCTAAGTAAAGAACATGCATTGGTTTAGAAGTATTTTTAAGGAATTAGTAGGTGGATTAAAATTGAATTATCAAGGAAAAGCTCATCCTAACTTCATGCAATCATGATCCGAGCTCTTCACGTGGGAGGGTCTAAGAAATATCGGCAGCATTCACCATCATCCAAACAACTGAGGGGTATAGATTTCTAGTTTTCTATAAATTCAAATTAGTAGAAATTGGCAGGCAGTTCAGAGTAATATAGGATCTTCAGAGTCCCTTTAGGAATGAAGATAAAGCTAATTATTTTTGCATGGAATATGATAAAGTGATTTTAAGGGCATACTAAAAGGTCATAACCATGACAACTCTTCAATATTACATCAAAGAAAATAAATTCAACTTTCATTTACCTTGGAACTAGCTAGTAACTGTAACCTTAAGAAACACTGTGACCAGTGAGCCCTCCCCATAAAAGAATGCTGTGAAAATCCAATGACAAAAGGCAGAAGTCACATCCTATCTGCCTGTGTGTCCGGATCTGCCCGAGCTCACACAATGGTGAGACGACAGCAGGTGCCGGCTGAGCAGCTATTAATGAAATACAATTGAATTTCCAGGGCAGGGAAAGCAAAGTTCATTTAATTCTATGATTCATATCCCAAGTTTCATATACTTTTCAACACACAGTGCAAGATTTCTCCAGTTTCCGATTTATATTTCTGTGTGGCATGAATGTGGGTGAGTCTCCTTTACAGAGGGGTTCATGCAATTTACTCTATGTCAGTGCAAGAGGAATTTACGAAGGTGGAAAATTGTGAGCCATCCACCAGATGAGTTTTCGAATCTTCCAACCAGAAGACATAAAATAGAGGGAATCAAAAGAAATGTCAAAAAAAATAGTAACGTTAGCAGGTCAAACTTTGCTGCCACCCATGAATGGACACGGCTATTGGTCTTGACTTAGCACATAAAAGTTTAAGAACTAGTTCTTTCTCATTTTACCTCTGGAAATGGAAGTTAGCATTGCAAGTGACTGTACTGGGGTGTAGAAGCTTCCGGCTGTCTTCCTTTTGTTGTTTTTAAAAACAGACTATCACATTGAATGTCAAATATTATGATAAACAGGCATCCTTTAGAAATATGAAGCACAGTCTTCTATTAGTATATATTCTACCTATTTCAAATCAAGGTGTATCTGTCCTGCAAACTGCAATTGAATGACTGTCTACTACATGCAAGGTGTTACGTTATGATTTAAAATACTGCCTAGGACTTAAGCCACAAATCATGTCAATAGCTTTCAGGAATTTGGAGGTCTAGACCAGTGGTTCTCAACTAGGGACAATTTTGCACCTTCTCCCCCAGGACATCTGGCAATGTCTGGAGTCATTTTTGGTTTGTACACTGGGGTGTGTTACTGGCATCTAGTGGGTAGAGGCCAGGGAAGCTGCAAAACATTCTTTAATGCATAAGACAGTCCCCACCACAAAGAATGATCTCCCCCTCCCCAGATGGCATTAGTGCCAAGGTTGAGAAACGCTGGGCCAGGCCAAGCCTGCCATAGCCAGCTCTCACACATCTGTTGTCTCAGTATTACACTACAATACGCTCATATGCCTTAGTCCTTTTGCTTTGGAGTTAATCATTCCTTTGCCTGCATTTTGTATGTGCCCAGAAGTGCGACAGCCAGCAGGAAGGTTGGCATTCCTGATGAGCTGCACCTTGGCCAGCATTCCAGCTTCACCTGCACCAGCTTGTCCAACCTGAAAACTTAGCAAGCGAAAGCAAGAGGCATGTTGAAGACGCCTTGATCGCACCCACCCACAAACTGGCTTTAAAAGCAACCAGCGAGGCCTGGAGTTAGAACTTCACTGTTGTAGAAACAACATAAA
>NW_017731542.1:2605947-2611447 GCF_001890085.2 Hipposideros armiger | reverse complement strand
GCTTCTTTCATAACTCATTTCTGACAATTGGGGATTAGGTGTTCCTTAGCATCGGGCCTTCACTTTCTCCTCTTCAGACCTTCTGCTCCTCGTCTGCTCCTAGCCGAGGCCACTCACTGGTCTGTGCTACTCCCACCATGGTCATCTGTCATGACCCCTCCAGGGGCTGCGGGAGCCAGACCTGTGAGCAGCATGGAACCAACCCAACCGAGTCCCCCCAGCAGGGCTGGCCTCAGGAGCAGGTCAGCAGGGAGTAGGCAGGACTCTTTTATTTATAAAACGATAAACTCAAACAAAACCTGGACTGCGTGTCCACAAGATCAGAGGCGCACGCATCCGCAGCTTAACGTGTGGCATGCAGGGCAGCCTTTAAAATAAGCGGAGCTGGAACCTGGCCATCCGCTTCCCTGCAGATGCCAACTCGCGCCCCCACATCCACTGGCTCTTGCTGTCTCTGGAAGTGCCGCTGGGATCTGTCCCCTCATTGTCCCCCATGTGCCAACCTCCCCACTCCTCCGTCCAGCCTCCTCTGATGAGCCCATCACGCTCTCTCATTACGTAACACCAATTTACCATCTGAACCGTTTCTAAGTGTGCAGTTCAGTGGCATCAAGTACATTCACACGCTGTGCCGCCATCACCACCACCCATGCCCAGAACTCTTCTCATTTTGCAAAACTGACCGTCTGTGCCCATGAAACAACACCGCTTCATTGTCCCATCCTCCCAGTTCCTGGCAACCACCACGCTGCTTCCTGCGTCTGTGGTCTGGGAGACTCGAGGGACCTCATGTGGGTGAAATGGCACAGTATGTACTCTTCTGTGACTGGCTTCTCTCACTCAGCATGGCGTCTTCAGGGTTCACCATGCTGTGGCACATTACAAAATCCTCTTCCTTTTCAAGGCTGTATTATATTCCATTGTATGTAGTTACCACATTTTGGTTGTGTATTCATTCATCAATGGACACTTGGTTGCTTCCACCTCTTGGTTATTGTGAATAATTCTACTATGAACATGGGTGTCCGCTGTTCTTTTCAAGCCCAGATCTGATGAAGTCAGCCCCCAGCTTAAAATATCCCTCAGCTGCCCATGCCTGTGGACTGTGGATGAGGGCCAGGGCCTCTGAGCTCTCGCCCCCAGCCCGCCCCTGCCCCCCACCCGGCCTTCTCGCTGATGGTCCTTGGCTTGGTCTTGCATTCCCGTAGCCCTCTGCCTGTATCCATGCTGTGCCTCTTGCTAGGATTCAATTCCAATGCCTCTACCTGGTGAAATCTTGTTTCTTTAGGAAAAAAACAAAAACTCCTCTGTGTAGTCGTAGGCACCTGCCTGCCCGCCGTTCCCCGCCACCTTTCATGTGCCACCTTATCCCACCTCTAGGATCTGAGCTCCTGAAGGGTGGGCACAACACCTGGTTCATTTTGGAAACTCTGAAGTGTATGCTCGTCTCCGGTTAAGGGCCCCACTTATTGGAAAGTCCTTTTAGCAGTGCGGCAGCTCCTGACCCACGGGAGAGCCCTCGGTACGGCGTTATTTTGCAGGCTCCAGCTGCTGCCAAGGTCATGGCTCTTTGTGTGAGTTTATCTGGTCACCAGAGCAATGACCTGTGTGGCAGGCATGACCCCAGGCACTCTTTACACAAAGATGAGGCTCAGCCTTCTTTGCCCACGTCAGCGTCATGAACCCCTGACGTCTGCTTGTCCAAGGTTAAGGGGACCCCACTGTCTCCAGGCTCGCTTGGCTCTGGGCACATGGGCCACTGCTTAGTTTCTCACACTGATGTTCTCCCTCCCTCAGGGCCTTTGCACGAGCTGCTTCCTCCGCCCAGAAGCCTGTCCCCGGGTCTTCAGCCGCAGGCACTTTTGCGCCTTACAGGAGGGTTTGCCTGCTCTTTGAATGTCTCTCCAGCTAGACTGCCAACTCCATGTTCCCTGCTTCCTTTGTCTGTGTACTCACAGAACCCAGCACTGTTTGGCAGGTTGATTGACAGACCCAAGATGCACTGGGTGAGAGTGAAAGCCTGGATCCCAGCCCTGTGGCACCCTCTTTAGCTGTGTGACTTGGGTTGAGTCCCTTATTTTCCCTGGGCCTTAACTTTCCTCTCTGGGGCGCCTTGGTGGCCTCGCCAGGAAGGGCGTGGAGCCACTGCCTGCACACCTATGATGAGGAACAATCAGCTCTGAGCCTTGCAAAAGAGACTTAGGCGGAATTCCTTCCTCATGCACCATGTGTTCACTAATTAAACGTGTGTTGAGAAATAGGTTTTTGGGAAGTGATGTCTCCATGGCCCTGATTATGCACCTGGGTCTTTGGCATCCTGGCCTGACCCCTCCACCCTTTAACCCTTTTTGCTCTGCAGAAATCAGGCCTTTCTTTCAACAGTTTCAGGAATCAATCAATCAATCATTGGTGAGTAATAATAATAAGGAGAGTCTTCCTGCCACATACTAGCTGTGTTCTACCGAAAGGAAACGAAAGTCCACTCTCCCCAGGAACCTCAGGGAGATTGTCAAGCTCAGGTGTGTGGACCCCTGAGAGAATAAGGAAGGACGCAGCCAGGGTGTGCTGGCAGTGAGTGGCCCAGGAGCCCACGGACCAGGAGGCCTGTGAGGGCCTCTGCGGCTGCGCTGCGGCGAGGGTGGGTGGGGCCTGCAGCCAGGCACTGCCGTGCAGCAGACAGAAGTGGGGGGGCTGTTCTGGCAAAACAGCAGGTGAGAGCTTGTATAACTCTTGACTCTTCTTGACGTCTTGTTCCTGCGCCTCCCAGCAGCTCAGCTCTCCAGCGATGATCCGGGAGGCAGAGTGAAGTCTTGGCAGGGAGGGGAACGGAGGCAAGAAAACCTGGGTCCCCTGGGAGCATTGGGAACCTCCCCTCCCCCATCTCTGAAGCAGTGCCCTTCTGACATTTCCGGGATACACTTTTGATGAGAAAGAAGCTGTTGTAGCTTTCTAATTCTTAGAGCGACTATGCCGTTTTTTGGTCAGAGAGAAAACGCAACCCGCTGCACATTCTTCAGGGCCGACTATTTTAATTATTACCAGTTTTATGTGTATTTTGCTTATTTAAGGAAAATCCCTGTGGTTCCTTGACATACTTCAATGTCATAACTTCGTGTTTGAGTAAATAAGGCTTCACTGCCGGATTCCTGCAGGAAGTCACTTTTCAGCATCGGGGGCTGGGAGACCTCACGACCTCAGGGAGGAAAGGTTGCCTCTCTAGCAATGAGACCAGCCATGCAGCTGATGTCACTGACGGCAAAACCACACGCGTGGCCTCGGCTCCAAAGGACGGTGCCTGATCCGCGTGCGCGCGCTGTGGCCTGGGGCCTGCTCGTGGCATCTCGTCCAGACGGCTCTGCGACTTGGGTGTCTTTTGGCGTCTCTGAGATTTTCCACTGTGGAGAGTCACTGGAGCCGTCCCCTCCTATTTCTATTCCCAGGAGCTCCACAAAGCGATCGCAGAACAATGCCTGGTTCATTAGAGAGCTCAGTTTACACTGTTAACTTTGAAACAACTCTGTTGGCTGGGAGGGAGCGGCCGGCTGGAGGGCCACTCACGGGGAGCCCTGACATGCACCCTCAGCCTGTCCCTCTCCCCGGGCTGGAAGGCCTGGGAGGTGTGCGGCTTATGTAATTATTTGTTAGCGGCCCAGGGCCAAAAAGCAAAGGTTACAATTAAAATGCAAAGGGTGGCGGGGTTAGAATTCCAACCGCCCTGCCGGGCAGGCCTGCCCACTCCTCACCGCAGCCCAGCCCCGTGTCCCAGGTAGCTCGGTCCCAGGTAACCTCGGTCAGTGGCACATTTCCTAGGAGGACATTTGATTCCCAGCCATTCCNAAAATAGTAAGTCAAATAAAAATTTCTTAACGTATTCATCAGCTGGGAAACTACCCCAGTGGGGAGCAGAAACTTCTATTTGATTTTGATCTCATCATTTTTTATTTCTTAATGCACAACAGGTAGCAGTCTTCTAGATATGTATATTATAATTAAATAACTAATAAATTTTTAGGAGATGTTCTTAAAATGTCTTTTGCTAACAGGGATGATGATCAGAAATATTTAGCCCTTCCTGTCCTAGTCTAGTGACCGGTTTTCAGCCCAGAACAAGGGACACGTGCCTGATGCTGGGACGATGTTGTGAGTAGTAGGTGACAAGCTGTGTAAGCCGGGTCCAGGGCCCTGCATGGAATGTGAGTTGGAAGCACTGATGAACTTGGCAAAGTTTAGGTAAACACAGCTGGGACTGCCCCATGGCCTTTGGGTGACCTTGAATGTGTCACCGTCACGTACCATTAGAGATGTGAATGTGCATCTTTTTTTAGCACACCTTCCATGATGTCTTTACAGTGGTTTTGTCTATTTTTTGTTGTTGTTAACAGAATTTCATGGAGCCAATAGAATATACTGAGTAAAGGCATCTCTTTATGGACAGACTGGGTTCAGATGAGGGCTGCGTTTCTCACTGGCTTTGTGACCTTGGGCAGGAGCCCGTGTCAGAGTCCTCGGCTTAGGAATGAGGGGAGAGCCTTTATCTCTAGTTGGAGCTCTGACTGGACAGTGCATGCAGCTTAGAATGGGTGCTCATGAGGATCAGATGGCACCGTCCCTGGTCCAATTACGGGAAAACACAGTAGCAGCTGATTCAGAATTCAAACAAGCAGAGAAATAAACCAAATGACCTAGAACAGATTTTCTTCTTCTGAATAACTGTAAGAATTAAAATAGCCCCAAACGCTGATGGCTGTCAGGAAGGAACTATACATCACACACGCGCTGTCTCTTAATTAAGGAACTCAGACTATTCACACACATGCCGTGAACAAACCGTTCACACAGCGAGCCCAGGCCCAGCACGCCCCCCCACCCCCCTCTTCTGTTAGGGAAGGCTTCCCACACTTCCCGTCTGATTTTTGGTGCAGACACCAAGCAGCCCTGGTTGTCTGCCCTGCTTGCTATAAGGGTACTTTCTAAGTACCTAGATCAAGAGGGGACTTTTTGGTGTTAGGGGCTGGGTGTTTGAATTATGGTAGAAAGCGGAAATAAGACCGTCAGACTGTTGTTGCCCGAACTTGTGTTAAATCTTTTCCACGAGCATATTGCTGGTGCTGGTTATAGTCTGGCTGTCGATACAGTGTCTGTGTAATGTACAGAGGGTGACGCGGCACGGAAAATCAGCCCCAAACACGGTTTTGTTAACCTCACCTGTCCAGGCACCTGACTCTGCAAACTGTTACAGCTAAGGGCGAGTCGTCTTGGCTGCGCTTTAACGGCTTCACATTGTTCTCTGAGTTTCAGTTTTACAGGAGTCATATTACCTTTCTCCAGACGCTTGCTACGTCAGCTTTACCATTCTGGAAAATTTAATCTATATTTAATATCTTCTTTCAAAACAGAAAACATTGTTTTGAATGTATGTTGTGTCTAAAACTTATCCACCTCACTCCCCGTGATTTTAAAAGTAAGCAAAGCACGGTTCTATTTGTGATCTGAGATATTC
>NW_017731542.1:2597060-2602952 GCF_001890085.2 Hipposideros armiger | reverse complement strand
AAAAAAAAATGTATCTGGAGGGTTTTAACGAAAAAAATAAAAAGAGAAAGAATAAGGTGTTCAGCGATGGTAAGGTTGAAATAAATCTGAAGAATCCGAATTTTAACCGTTTTCTGTCGGGCTTGGTGTTGCCTCCTGAGGTTTCAGATGTGTGGGTGCATGTGGGCTCCCGTGAGCACTAACCCGAGAGACTAAATTGAACAAAGGATTAAATGTCACCTGTGTAATTCTGGGGTACAACTCTTCCAGCCACAAAGACCAGGAAGGGAGTCCTGGCTAGTGTCACCTGTCACTAGTGTCATCCATTGTCTCCTCAGTGCCAGGCAGTGTATGTCCTCAAGGGTAGTGTCAGGGTAAAAAGTCTATTATTTTAATAGACTTTTAAAATTATTATTATTATTATTATTATTAATTATTATTATTATTTTGAGCAGTTTTAGGTTTACAGAAAAATTGAGCAGAAAGCACAGAGTTCCCGGAAACCCCCTTTCCCTTCCTCCCCCCACCCCAGGCTTCCCCTGTTATTGACATCCGGCATTAGTGAGGTACACGTGTTACAGCTGGTGAGCCAATATTGATGCGTTATTATTAAATAAATACACAGCACACTCTTGGCGCTGTACATCGTATGGGCTCTGCATGCACGACACGCATCCACCGTGACAGTGCCACACCGAGTAGTCATGCCCTAAAAGTCCCCTGCACTCCCCCTACTCATCCCTCCTTCCTGGAACTGCTGGCAACCTCTGAGCTTTCCCCGAATGTATTTATTCTTACGCTCTGCATTACCGTACGCTTACCTTAGTGTACCAATGGGCGGCTACTCAGTCTATAGCAGGTGCTCTGTACACATTTGTTGAATACATACTTGCATGAATGCACGAGTAATTAGTTTTGTGAGATTTCTTACGGGTTACATCACATTATGAGGAAACAGTATTCTCACAGAGATGTGCTGAGTGGACACTGGACATGTTCTTGACCCAGATAACGTCTGGGCGGAAGTCGAGCTGGAGACAGGCCAGGGCTCGCCTGCAGGCACGCTGGGGTATATGCTGGGCATCTGCTGGTGGCTTCAAGGGAATACAGGCTCACCTGTGTTCCCACCTGAGGAACACACACAGGTGATTCTGAGCGGCACTTGCCGGGGGAACCCCACCCCTCACCCCACAGAAGAATAACATAATTCTAATTTATTTCTGTTGTTCTAAGTTTTCTTACCTTTCCACGTGAGCAGCTATATGTATTTTTAATCACAGGATTGTCATTTAAAGCCATTTAACTTTATTTCTTTAAATGAATGTATTCCAGTCTGTCCAGCCACTCTTCTGTTGGGCCACTTTGCATGGTTTCCTGGTATTCCTGTCGTCTCGAGCGTTTCAGTAGTTTCACGCCAAATTCTTTATCTCTTTTGGATGATTTCCTTGGGGTATTGTTCAAGGAGTAAATTTACTTCAGTCTTGTGGTAAATCTGAACTTCACAGGGTAATGCTGATTTTTCAAAGTCCCACCTTCTACAAGACAAGTGTAATAAGGCGCACACAAAAAAATCCTTTTGAAGTTGACCTTTTTTCAGTATTTTTTCCATCCATCTTTCTATGTAGAATACCAGATTATTTTAAGAACGCAAGCTCAATGAAATAGCCCTTCAGAAGTATGACCACAGAGGTTTCTCGTTATTTTGCCTCCGTTTTAGGATAACATTTCATAACTTTTCATCCTGTGTTTTGGGAGCCTTAGATGGGCGGGGCAGGTGGCTGGCTGTATGTGTGACGGACACCATGATGTGGGCTTGTCCCAGGGGAACAACGCAGTTCCCTCTGAATAGTCCACGAGTGGGATTTTGGAACTCTGGATGCTGCGTGGCCTGGAGAAGGAGCCTGGGCTTTGGGGCTGGAGAGANTTTTTTTTTTTTTTTTAGCTCTTGACTGATCTGCTTTACAATGAACTAGTTTTAATGGAAGCAGACAGACTTGATTCCCAAGGGCAGTGCTGGTCTTCAGTCTCTAAGAGTTTTCATTTCCCCCAATTTGCAAAAAGGACAGGTTCACTCTCAGTGGCTGAGTGCGTCCCCATCTGGGACGTCTGTCAATCCCGGAAGACGAAGAGGTGACCTACCTGACTGCTCTTCTTGTTCATCCTTTGCCTTGGATTTCCCGCCCACCCCTGTTCTGGACGGTTCCCGCTTCCACCAGGCATTTCACTTCACTCCCTCAGACCACCCAACCCGTGTCCGCAGGGCCCCCGGAGCCCAGCTCTCTCTTTAGGAAAGGACTGCGTGCCGAGCCAGGAGCAGGAGCCTGGCCAGTGTAGTTCCACCCTTCGCTCCACCTTGGGCGACCTTGAGTAGGTGCCTCACAATTTCACTCCCAAGTCATCCTCCCTTTGGTGTGTGCAAGACTAAGATAACATTGTTTGGAAAACAACCCTTGAGGAATGAAAACGATTTTGAAGACAGCAGGGAAAGCCATTTGCTCAGGCAGGAGTGGCGTGGGGCTGGGCAGCCATGCCGGTGTCGCTTTAGCGGCCGCGCTTCCTGGCTCGCCTGCCAAGATGGGGACTCAGGAAGAGGGGAGAGTTCCCGCGTTGCTCTTGGTGGGTCAGTCAGATGGTGCTCCAGGCTGTTAAACACGGGGGTGGGTGAGTCTTTTGTTCCAAAAATTGGGACATAATCTGAACATGGCTTGACAACAAGCGCAAATGTGTGAAACATGCTCAGGAAAGTCTGGAGCGCCTGGTGGCCCAGTCACAGGGCAGTGGGTCGGCTGGTGCCCCTGCGTTGGCACTGCTCACATGGCTGTGGGTCCGGGCGCTTTCCTCTGGACATTGCTGCTTTTTCTGCCACTTTAGGACCCCCCCCAGCTCCATCCTTGGCCCTCCCCTGCTTCTGCTTCTCAGTGCTCTGAGCATCGCTCATGAGAACGGATGTAACTGCTTCCTCTTCGTCTCCCTGCTCTGTCTTAGACCTTCCCTCCATTGCCGCCAGAGCAATCTCTAAAACAGCGGTTCCCAACCTTGGCTGCATGTTGGAATCACCGGGGAAGCCGTAAAAAATGCTACCACTGGCCCCAGCCCCTGAGAGTCTGCTATCAATGGTCTGGAATGGGGCCTTATAGGTGTCTTTGGAAAGCTCTCCAGGGGGTAATATGTAGCTGAGATTGTTCTAGCATGTTCTAAAATGCCAATCTGACGGTGTTACTAGCTCCTTAAATCTTTTACGTAGCCCCCTTTATCCGACGTGTATACACATTTACACGCGTGTGCTAACTCATTCAGCCCATGGGCACGATGTAGGAACTACCGTTGTACGTAACACATTCCATGCACAGTAGTACATGTGATTACTTCCTTGCTAAATGCACGGCATGTGGGTCCGTCCCTGAACCGGCCCACGCCTAGCCATCCAGCCTCCTCTCTTACCTTTCCTCTCCTTCGTCCCCCGACAGCCTTTCCCCTCTCTCCCCAACGTGTACACACAGACACCAGGTCACTGTCGTGTCCCTGGAATGCTGTCTTGAACTCCGTTGGGCTTGAGTGATTTACTGTCCTATTTACCTGTTTTCTCAGTTAGATTTTCACCAACTGGAGGTCAGTTTTTCGAGTCTCGTGTGTCCAACTCACCTGAATGAGTGCTGGGCAACTGGCGTGAGCCTCAGGATCCTGCTTTGTAGAGTACCGCACTGCGCTGGGCTGGCTGGTCCATATGGGTTGGTTCCTCCCGCTCGGAGCTGCCATTTGCTCTTCATAGTTAATTGATTCTGCAACGTTACCATTAGGGAGCGAATACAAAAGGCTACTAATAAATAACTCACAAAACATGGAAACCCAGATAGGTGAGGGCAGACTGAATAAAGCCATGTTGTGATTTTATGGCAATCTTGGCAGTTAAAGAGTTTCATGGAAAACTCATAAACTCTTGAGTATTTTCAATATTTAAATAAAATCACCCTATGTTTACGTGTAGGGTGGCACCTGGAAAATTAAGGAACTTGTCTGATGTGTCGCAGTCAGGAAAGCAGCTACCCCTGCTATTTACCTAATTTCTAAGAATAACGTTTTTGACCTCAAGATGCGATTTCCACTGATTTTCAAACTGGTGATAGTTAGGACGTGCATCTTTGTCGTAAACATATTTTGGGCCTCTCTAAACAAGCTCTTTTGAACATGCAAGTGGGATGTGGTGGGATTTTACCCCATTTGTCTGTTGTGGTTCCTGTTTCACGTGTCCCTGGAATTCTGCATGTTGGTTTTTTTCCGTTAACCACTAACTGATACATCATATGGTTAACTTTTAAATTAACATGGAAAATTTTAATTTCAGATTCAAGTGTAGGTCAAAAGTTCATGTTTCCTTAGTCTATTCGTCGCCCAGTCCTCGTATGGAAAGCTGTCAGCTTTTGGTGTGGAAATAATTTTCTTGAAGGCGGTATTTGTTGAGTGACTGACGGGATGCAAAAGCAACACCAGTTGCGTAAGTGTGAAAAAGACCTGGGTGTTTTGCTTGGCTCCGAGTTCAGCGTGAGCCAACAACAGTGTGGCATGGATGGCAGAGGACGTTCATAAAAGCACAGTGTCCTGAATTGAGGAGGTGGTCATCTGGACATGGCCCGCGCTGGTCAAAGGCGTGTGGGGTGGAGTGTGTACTTCAAGGCACATTTTAAAGGGTCCGCCGTGAGCTGGAGTTTGCGGAGTGGAGTGTCGCCAAGAGGGGAGAGAGTTGGGATCCATGCAAAGAGTAGTTGAAGGCACAACTCGGAGTGCTGGGACAGCCATCCTCAAGCATTTGAGGTGTTGTGATGTGGAAAGGAAGGCAGGTTTACTCCTCTGGCTCCAGAGTACACAGCTAAGACAAATGGTGTGGAGTTCAAGGGAGGAAACTTTGGATCAACATGAGAAAGACTGTCATAAACGGCTGGAGTAATCCTAAAATGGAACTTGCCGTGCACGAATTTGTACATGCCTCACCCTGGAAGCGTTTAAGCGAAGTCGGGATGGGGAGTTGCTGGTAGTCCCCTCGCCACAGAGGAGATGCTGGCATTCCCTAGAAATTTGGGCTCCTGGCTACCAAGCACCTCGTACTACAAGCGTGTCCTAAATTAACAAAGTTCGGGATTTCAGAGAAGCCCTTTGATTTATGTGAAGGTCTGTGGCTTGGCTTCTCGGTCACACTGGTAAACAAACCCACCCACCCTTGCACAGACACTCTAGAAAGCTCTACAAGTTTTGGTTAGAATAAAACTGACATTTGGGAGAAAGACTCTGTGTGTGTGTGTGTGTGTGTGTGTGTGTGTGTGTGGTTACATTGTAGCGTTTTACTGGACTTCACTTGGCACTGACACTTGTGTGCAAAATGCAGCTTCGCCAGCTCTCCTCCGTTGTTGGGCCAAGTCACTTGTTGTGACATCTCAGGTACTCAATTTTGTAATATGCAATGAGTGCAGCTGGAAATGTTGACGTCCCCAAGGTCTGCACCACGGATCCTGCTGGTTCAGTGGCTGCGAGGCACTGCTCACCTCCTAGCAAAGCCAGGCGGCGGTGTCCTGCCTGGGGAGGGGACCCGCACAGGGCCTCTGTTTTGTGGGCAGCACTGCCGCCCAAGGACAGTGCAGCAATCTGTGACATTGAAGCGCTGAAGTCCCTGTCACTAAAGACATGTATTCTTTTAAAATACTCCATGGGAGTTGCTTAAAAGCAAGTGGTAGTTATTAACCAAATCAAGAGCTGCAGGATGCTAGACATAGCATCTCAATTTAGACTTTAACTGAGGGCCGGCCGAGTGGCTCAGTTGGTTAAGAGCTCACTCAAGAGTTTGAGCTCTGAGCAACAGCAGTTCAGTGCCCGGCCCGAGCTGAGTTGCCGCTGAGCTTTCAACAGGTGGCAGGATGGCTCAGC
>NW_017731542.1:2473372-2595695 GCF_001890085.2 Hipposideros armiger | reverse complement strand
AATTCTAATTTATTTCTGTTGTTCTAAGTTTTCTTACCTTTCCAAGTGAGCAGCTATATGTATTTTTAATCACAGGATTGTCATTTAAAGCCATTTAACTTTATTTCTTTAAATGAATGTATTCCAGTCTGTCCAGCCACTCTTCTGTTGGGCCACTTTGCATGGTTTCCTGGTATTCCTGTCGTCTCGAGCGTTTCAGTAGTTTCACGCCAAATTCTTTATCTCTTTTGGATGATTTCCTTGGGGTATTGTTCAAGGAGTAAATTTACTTCAGTCTTGTGGTAAATCTGAACTTCACAGGGTAATGCTGATTTTTCAAAGTCCCACCTTCTACAAGACAAGTGTAATAAGGCGCACACAAAAAAATCCTTTTGAAGTTGACCTTTTTTCAGTATTTTTTCCATCCATCTTTCTATGTAGAATACCAGATTATTTTAAGAACGCAAGCTCAATGAAATAGCCCTTCAGAAGTATGACCACAGAGGTTTCTCGTTATTTTGCCTCCGTTTTAGGATAACATTTCATAACTTTTCATCCTGTGTTTTGGGAGCCTTAGATGGGCGGGGCAGGTGGCTGGCTGTATGTGTGACGGACACCATGATGTGGGCTTGTCCCAGGGGAACAACGCAGTTCCCTCTGAATAGTCCACGAGTGGGATTTTGGAACTCTGGATGCTGCGTGGCCTGGAGAAGGAGCCTGGGCTTTGGGGCTGGAGAGACGGGCTCCATCCCAGCTCTGCCTGTTACCAACTGTGTAACCACGTGAGCCTTGAAAATGATGTGCGTGCTTGCTTAGCAGAGTGGGAGCTCAGTAAATTATTGCGATTTTCAATTATACTGCACAGACATGGCCAAGCCCACTACCCTTTGACTTCTGCCCCACATCCGTGTTTCAGAGTGACCCTCAGAAGGTGAACTGTGTGTTGGGGGACGCTCCTTGTGCTGTTGAAACAGGGCGCAGACGAAGTCCCAACACCCACGCCCGCTGCTGTTGACCACGGTTCCACCTGCGCCGTTTGGGTCGAAAAACAACACGCCTCGCTGTGAATCACTTACAGTGAAGGCAATGGATTTGCCCGTTGTCTTGACGAGGCCTCCCGGCGATGAGCGTGGGGGTCTCGCCTGCCTTTCAGGTAGGATGTGCGTTGCAGTGCAGCTCTCAGGTTCCAGGGCCTTTACACACTGGCCCACCCACAAAAAAGAAAGCAGAAGCCCAAGTGGGGATCGCGTTTCTTCCCACTGTTCTCAGCTGCTTCCAATTAGGCCCAATGTACACAACCCCGGATTGTGTCTTTATCAGAACGATTCTCCCATGTCGGTGCAAATCTGAAGCCACAGAGTGAGAGGAGACAGCAGAGGCTGTGATTTTATCACAGAGCTCGCTCTCCCTGTACAGCAGCGCTTGCCCTGATGAAGTGTGGGCTTCGCAAGCCAGATTTGCTGTACGTAAGGGAAACCTTTCCTTCCCGTGGACGATGGTCTCACAGGATGCCATGTATAAATCACTGTATAAATAAGCATCTCTCTGTATGAAACTTCATTTTCCATATGTGGATTTTTGGAACCCAGACAAATGGAACTTAGCCAAGAGGCTGAAAAAGGTAGACCAACAATGATCTAATCTCTGTAACCTACTGGGCAGTTTATAACTTGCTCAACGTACTCGATGCGACATCCGAGAAAGGACTTTATTTCAGCATCGCAAACACCTCAGTCACTCCCTGGGTCCCCCGGTTGCTGGAGTTGAGTGGCTTGGTCTGACTGCTTCTCGGAAAATCAAGTGGGCGGTGCTCACTGCTATTCTAGGCTGGGATGCGGAGGACATGTCTAATTGCCTATCATTGTGAACTCTGGCCTCAGTTCCGGGGGGAACTTGGGACCTTGAGGAGGAGCTAAAAGACCCCATGAACCAGGACAGGAAATATGCCGGCGAGATAAGTGGAAAGGAATAAATCTAGGAAACCCCGAGGCTGGAAGCTAGAGGGGGGGTGCTGGGGTTGGGAGGGAGGGACTGTCCTGGAACTAGATGTCAGCCTTAGCACTGGCAGCTCGCAAGACTTGGTCCAGAAGGAAACTTCATTGCTGAAATACAGTTAGTCTTTCAAGACGTGGCAGGCATTTGGGCACATCATCTCTTGCAGTTGGGGTCCTCCAAGGGGGAGGCGGGAGTTCTGGCTTCAGAAGCATCCAGATTCAAGTTGGAGTGCAGCATGGGCATGAGAGGGTGAAACAGAAAAGAAGTGGGTGACTCTGTACCCACAGCACCCCTTTCATGACCCTTTAGTTATGATCATAGCCTTAGAAATAATTTACAAACAACTGTTGATCGTTTTGGCTTGGTACCTTATTGCTTGAATGAACATATGTTTTCTCATTCATCATGTTCATGTGCATGGAAAAGTGTGCATGGGTTTCTAAGTATAATTTTGTGGTGCTCTTTTCCATTATATTCGTGCCATTTGGATCAGATTTGATGGGCAGGCAAACGGCCACGTATTACTGCTTGCTCACATTTTATTTTACGTGGAGGTGGTAGTGGGGGTTGTTCTGAATTCCCAGTTGCCTTCTTTTCTTCCCAGTTCTTTGGAAAGATCAGGAACTGACTTGTGGCATCTTTGAAAAGCTACTTAAAATGTAACGCCCTGCCCTGCATTGGAAAACGCGCTTTTATGACGAAGTCTGTGGAGCCCTTACTGCTCAGACGAGTCTCGCCATGTTGTGGATGTTTGTGCCGTGCCAGGCACTGTGTGTTCAGCCCATTATATCATCATTTTAGTGCTTAAAATTTGCCTGCGAGAGAGACGTCATGGTTCCTTTTCGCTGGTGAGGAAGAGGAGGACCAGATAGGTGGAGTGATTTCCTCAAACTCACAGAGTCAAAACCCAAGCTGTGTGCTGCCCGAGTCAGCTCCAAGGCACCACACTGCGTCTCCATCCTCTTCACTTAGGGTCAGATGGAAAGAACAGATGGGGTCAAGTTTCAAACAATAAGAGAAATTAAGAAACCTGTGCCCGGAAGCAAGAAGGACTGGCTCCGTTCCCCTCCTCTCCTTTCTATCCTTTTCTGCCTTTTGGCACATTTTCTCTCCCCCACATTTCCTCCTTGATCTTGTTTGAAACCTCTTCCCTGGTGAAGTCATTAAGGTCCAGGCTTTTATTTCACTTTGGTCCATAATGTAGATGGAGCCACGTGTGCTGATGTGATTGGAACATTGTGGAATTTTCTGGACGGCAGGAGAATTGTGTGTGGAGGGGTTGAGTGTGTGTGTTTAAGATGAAAAGACCAGGTGTGTGGGGGAGCAATATAATGGATAAAAAATAGATTTTTTAAAAAGTGAAGACTGAACCTACACTTATGGAAAAGAGGTCTCTTCCCATGAGACCCTCTCAAAGTATTTTACCATCGACACATACAGCTCATTAGACTGGTGCGCTGGGGCCATCTCCAAGCCAAGTGGGCTACACAGAGCATCAGCCAGGCTTGAAAAATGCCCGCCCCCAGCACAGAAGCAGGTCCTGATTTCAATACTGGGTCTGTGCAGCCAAGGGAGCTAAGTAAGCAGAGGGAGTGATTTACGAAGATAAGTTATCACAAAGGAGTTGCCAGAAGGAGGCAGACCAGCACACCCCAAGATGGAGGTGGTTCTTCCCGCAAATTGTAAATTCCAACTCTTTTCTTCCTAAACTAAAAATAGAGCTAAATTAGTTCTTGGGATTCTTTGCTGGTGTCCCAGGATTTTCTTGTTTCTCTTGGCTTTTCACCTCCGCAGGCAACCTTCAGGTAATAAACATCTAATACAAGAAATAGAGGTTTTAGTAAATTTTTGTCATTTGAACGCCCCTCTCCTTCACTGAGAATGGAAAGGCAATTCCTTTAAACATTGTTTCGTCAGCAGTGCCTCGTTATGTGTGATGTGCTAGAGGCAGGAAAAATTGTCTCCAGCATTTTAGGTTTATTGGCCTGTACATAACAGCAGATGGTTTTTCTTTTTCAAGACTAGAATGATGAGCCTTCTGTGAACTAAAGGACAACTCCCAAGCCCAAATAAACATCAGTTTTTGGTGTACAAGAGCATATATTTCTTTCAACTATGTCCTTGATATTGAGATTTTAATTTAGAAATGCATGGAGGTTTATATACAAACCTATAGATATAGGATGAATGTTTAATAGTTGATGGTAGGTATTATTCACAAGCCATGTCTGACTGTCAAACAGAAGTAATTTTAATTCATGATAATTGTGTCGTGTTCTTCCCCACCAGGAAGCCAATTATGCGAGCCTGGCCATCCCACATGTGGAAAATACTTTAATGAAGTGCTCGTTGCAATTTCACAAATTCAGAGGTGAATATTTTTCAGAGCAGCCTGTCCGGCTTTGTTAAGGAGGATAGATTAGTATCTAGGCACCCAGAAAGGGCTCCCCATCTTTTCAGAGTTCGTTTTCCCATTTTTGAAGTGCAGACAAAAACGGACAGATGCAAACCAAATGGAGACTTTAAGAGACTCCATGATGTTTATACGCTTTTTCCCCCCCTCACTGGTTCCTTCAAACACTTACTCATTGCCCATTTGCTCTTATTTTAGGTACAGTTTAAACCTACTTAGAAACCGGAAGCTCTTACATTTCCACAAGGGATTTAAAAAGCTTGAAAGCAGCAATAAGAGACAGGGAAGCAATTCTATAAATGAAGTGAAGGCTGCTTAACAACACGAGGATAGCTTTTCTCCTTGTTCTTAGACTTCTGAATTTTAGAAATTATTATATCAAACTCTCAAACAAAGGAAAGGTCAGGGGATAAAGGACATGAAAAGCAGACACAGACCTAGTAGGGTCAGGTCATCTGTGTGGCAGCAAACAACCCACCTGTACCCCAAGTAGCCCCAAGAGATGGGTGTGTCCCAGCATTGCCTGGTCAGTGTGACACCCTGGACTTGTGGAAAGGTTCACCTACACGCCGTACCACATATGAGACAGAATAAGATGGGAGGGCATCTAACACATGTTTTAGAAATATTTACGCAAGAGCATTTAAGTCAGCATTCTAGAGGCTTTCAGAAGTCAACCTGAGGGAACGTTTCTTGGTGATGGTTTGACCTTAATAAATGGGAGGGCCGGGTGAGGACTTCCCCCTCCACCCTCTGAGAAAGACAATTCTGGAAGTCCTTCGTCTTCCTGGGGGCGCTTGCTGCCTTGTGGGTTTGTCATGCCTGAACACTTAGATGTCTAAGGAAGCAACTCCCTAGGGAGGAGAAGGGCGGACGAGGAGTAACCTTGGCTGGTGACTCATGTGCTGTATGGAAATTCCCTGTCCAATGAGTACACTGGGTGAGTCTAAAGAGTTAACGCACTTTCCAAAGCCTCTGATTTATTATTCCGGAAGAGTAATGTACTCACTGGATGTATCTGGGTGACTGCTAACACATTCGTAACCTTAAACAGATCAGTTCTATTTTAAGATGAACAATACAAAGCAATACAGAGCTGGGAAGTCATGGAACACTGCCAGCCAGTTTCCCATTTTTGAGAAGTATTCATTCACACATCTCTGTTGCAAAGGGAACAAGGAACCACTTGGGATCATGGCACTGTGAACCTTATCGTAAACATGCTAATTCTCGCTGGCGAGAGAGAGGTATGAAGGTAACCAATGGGGAGATGAAGCTTCTCTAGAAAGTGTGGGGGAGTTAGGGGACCGGGACCCTGTTTCCTGGCTTCTCCTCTCCGCTAACATGTTTCTGATGTAAGGAAGGCTCAGAGCTGAAGGCGCTTGTGGACAACAGAGGAGGTGAAATACTGCTCTACCGAGTGAGGCTGAGCCGTGCAGCCCCTGTCGTTCCCCAGCCGTCCGCGCTGCGCCCCTGCCGGTCTTGGCTCCCTTCATCACTCTGGAGACGAGTTCCCAAAGTCTCTCCCTATTAGGTATTAGGAAGAGGGCAAATTATTCTAAAAGAGCTGCAGCTTGCATATGGCATATTTTGTCCTCACAATGACGACATGATTGCAGGTGTGATGTCTGTATAAGGTGCCGAAAAGCGTTCCCTGAGCAGAGAGAGGCGTCACCCTGATTAAGCACCCAGCCGTCCTTTCCCGCTTCTCTTGTTCTGCAGGTTAACTTTTCCCCTCGATTTGGAAAGACTCTTTTACTTTTCTCTTCTTCAGAAACATAAAAGTAAGGTTTGCAAATCACTGTCATCGAGTTTGATGTTGGAGACGTGTTCAGTGTGAACTGTGCTCTGGGGAGACAGAACCTGGGGACCCAGGTCGTACTGTCAGGTGCACACTGGCTGAGGGCTCTGTCCCCTGCCCCAGACATCTCCGTTCTGAGTAAACGCCATATAAAACCAAGATTTCTAGAAGCCAACTTGTTCGGAACCCCCCGTGACAAATTTTCTTCAGTATCTCAGAGGCATCTCTTCTCACTGTCCAGGTTGGTTTGCTGAGTTACAAAAAAAGGGCAGGTCACACACTTGACTCTTAGTTTGATATTAGGAATGTAAGACAAATTGCTCCTCCCACTGGGCTGAGGACCGAGCTTTTGCTGAGTCTGTCATTATACCTGATACCGTGGATTCGCAAAGGCGGGACAAGCATGTCCGGGTGTGAACGTCAAGTAAAATAATAAACAGTCTCAGCTACTTGGCGACGGAAATTTAAATATTAACCACCATCAGCGGGGTTCAGTAGATGCAGTGAACCCTGGAAGATGTCTGAATAGAATTCCCTAGTTTTGAGGACAAAATCTGTTCAGGGCTCCCCCAAAAGTTATCTACCTGCTTTGTCCACCAGTGACAGAGGTTTGATCACATGCACAAGCATACAGCCTCTCTCTCTCTCTCTCTCTCTCTCTCTCTCTCTCTCTCTCTCTCAAACTCACACACACACACACACACACACACACACACACACACACGAGTCTTGTTGCTTTACTTTCCAGTATATTTGCTGAAAACTTTAGGAATAAGTACTTCTTGCACCCAAATGGGAGACCAGCTGAGGTGTCTTGCCATCTCTTGTAGAGAGCACTGCAGGCTGTGCTGTTTCTCAAATTCCACACTTAAAAGGCACTTGAACACAAATATACTTAGAATAAAGGGTTTCAAATTATTTAAAAGGAGAATCATGCCCCTTGCCTTACCTTTTCTCCAAAGGTTACATTTTTCTCCCCTGTCTCTGGCTGCATCTAAGAAAAATCACAGGGAATACGTATGCCAGGTCATTTTTGAGTAATAAAGTTCTGTTTCCCCCATCTTCCCAGGGCACAGCACCTTCCTTTATTTCTGGTAGACAGGCATAGGTTTTGATAACTAAAATTTGATAACTGAAAGCATCAACTGACTCTTTTAGGTGTTCATAAGAATCACCAACTGTCCTGCCCAAGCAAAACCTCTGCTGCCTAAAATACAACGAGGTTGTGCATTTTTGAAAGGATCGCCAGAACTAGACTTGAGAAAAGGACCAAAGTGTCTCATTTCTTATCTAATTTCCACTTCAAGTGCTGGGATGTAAACACCACATACCCACACTCACATACACACACATACTCAGACAGACAGATAGACACATGCACACACTCCCCCCCACCCCCCGCACACAAATGCATAAACAAATAAAAGTAATGGCAGCCTTTAAAAAAGTGCTGAAATGCTGGTGTTAGAATGGGACCTTGCATCTCCAGCTCAGGGGTCTCCTTCTACAGAGAGAACTGAGGCATCCGCAACTGCCAATTTGCACATGATCCTCGTAAAGTCCTCCAATTTGTGTCATAATTCACAGCTAGTTTTGGTGTTAGAAGCAAACATGCAAACACGTGCAAGAAGAAATCACACATACTAGGGTTGCCTTTTCTCCCATAGCTACTTGTACCCGTCGATGGGGTAACTAACTGGCTATTGCGTTTCCCCCATGCTCCCTTTCTACACGTCTTGCAGAAGGGAAAGGAGGTGGAGAAAAGGAAAAGGAATGCGCGAAGCCGATGGGCTTTCTTCCCAGAAGAATCTTCTTTAATCCCAGCTTTATAAAGTTTTGCTTTGTTCCCTGGCAACGCTGGGTGTTTCAGTAGCTTGGAGCGGGGCAGGGAAGGTCTGTGTCAGGCTCTCGGAGCAGGAGGCGCGGCGAAGGACGAGGCCTGAGATGCAGTGCTGGGCTTCTGCTGTTCCCTCGTATCTTGGCTTTGCTTTGAGCTAGAGAAGGATCTCCCAAACACTAACCACTGAAGCAGAGCGAACACTGTTCAGGCAGCTTCCAGCACTGTAAGGAAGAAAGGAGAAAGGAATTCGGAGAATTTCTGTTATGTTCAAAAGCAGGAAGAATTCCACTAATTGCATGTGATAGTGGGAAACTCATAAAAGATATAAATTTGTATGCTGATTTCCCAAGTAGACTCTGTACATTTTTGTCTTAAGGCTTTTTAGGGGCAAGAAGAAACAATCATTTTGAATATAAGCTTTACCTTGCCTTCTGTTACTTATAATTGTGGCTTACCTAGTTTTTTTTAAAAAATGCAATATACAGATGATGTATTATAGAATTGTACACTTGAAACCTATATCACTTTATTAATCAATGTCACCCCATAAATTTAATTTTAAAAAATTCAGAAATGAATGAAGTTTCTCAGATTTTTTTTTAAGAGAATTGAAAACAGATAGCCTGAGTCTGTTAAAACACAGGGCCCAGGTTACGGCCTCCCCCACGTCCCATCCTGTATACACTGGCAGAGTCACGTCTGCTTTGTTCAGCCTCGTTGGCTCTTTCAAAATCATTGTTCTTCCTCTCTAAGCCGTCCTGCCAACACGCATGTGTGTGTGTCTGTGCGCATGCCTGTGTAGCTCACAGGGACTCAGATAGATCTACTTCTGATTAAATTCTAATGTGTTTGGGATCTTCATTTCAAATCAGTACAGAATCACATAGTGCAAAAGGGAAAGAAAAAGCTGTGTGTGAAAGGGAGAGAAAAAAAAATGTGTATTTTACAAAAATACTCTCAGCACATTTAGGTCACGTATACAAAGATATTCCAGAATGTAGCTTATCTCTTTAAAGACAATTAGCACAGTTTTCTGGGCAAAGCAAGGGGAAATATTCAGTAACTTAGCAACATAAACAGGATAGAGCCAATATTGGAGCCGATTTTTTTCTCTTGCGATGGATCGGAAAACACCACAGAGGAGGAAACCTTCAATACTTCTGCAGCCACCATGATCAGTGTGGCTTCCAGTAGGTACCCCACAGAAACACAAACGTGTTACCCAAACCCCCCGACAAGGACTCTCACTGCAGCTGTCATTTAGCAAGTGACCAACAGGAAAGTGAAATGTGCATACTTTATAAAGTTCAAGTGCAAACCTAATGTTAATTTGCATAACATCAGTTTAAGTGTCACATATTATTAGCAAAGCAGTTTGGGACTTTCTTCAAGGAACTTTGCAGTTTTTTGCACATACAACTGAATGGTGGATTTTAGAACTTTTTGGCGTTTATCATGGCGGGGAAAGCACATCCATTGGCGTTTGACAGATGAGGTGCAAATCCTAGCCTCCCCTTGCCCCCACTTCCCAGCTGTGGGATTTTTGTAGGTTTCTTAAGCCATCTGTGCCTGTGTTTTCTTGTGGGGACCATGCAGTGGACGAGGTTCACTAGTGGGTGAGACGTGGAGCCGTGTGTGGCACATGATGTATTGGCTGCTGTCATTAGCGGTGCTGGGGATGGTTTCTTTTTTTTAAGGAAGTGACTTTTCCTTGCAAAAGCACCAACTACATAAGGACTACACAGTTTCATGTCAGCTTATTTATCCATTAATTGTTTCCACTGGTAGGACCACGAATGGTTGTTCAGTCATTTTATGGCTTTTGGCTGTACCACAATCACAGTTAAGCAATTGTGTTTGGATAAAGACTGACAAATGCTTTTAATAATCTGCTGCTTTGTCTCCTTTTGTGGTCCTTAAAAAGATCCCTGGAAGATGACAGTGCAGATGCAAGAATATCAGGAGTTCTTCCGATATCTCCAAGTAAACCTGTTTTCTTTCCTTGAGTATTTGCCAGTTCCTAAAATGTTATAAACAAATTACTTTCATTATTAATAACTTTTTTTGGTACATGGCTACAGTTCAGTTCATTTTACCATCTGGAAAGTTTCCTGACAACCAGCCTGCAGCGTCTCATGCTAACGTCTCACTGCTTTTAGATAAGAAATACCCAGGCTTGGCTTTGCCTCGTCACCCGTGGAGGCCATGTCCTCAGCTAACGACCTGACCAGCTTTCATTTCTCCTCCCTTGGAATGATGCAGATATCTAACATCTCAGTCTTTTAACTGTTATGTAACCATTTAAATTATCTATGACTTTTCCAAATACTGAAGGATTTCCCTCAATACAAACTTGCCCAGGATTGAGGAAGGGGTGATGGGATGTTGGGGGGCAGCTTACTGCGATGGTTGACTCCCCATCAGACCAGTGGAATCTGCTAACCAGCTGTGTGGCCTCCAGGGGCTCCCCTGCCTGTTTCCTCATCTGTGAAATAGGCAGGAGTACGTGCCTGTCTTGTGGGATTTGGTGAGAAAACTCACCGAATACTCACTGAAGACTTTAGCAGAGTGTGTGGATGAGGCATATGCCAGACACGAAGTTCAAGTGTGAACTCAGTTTTGCATGAACATAACACGCCATTGGCTCTTAGCTGCTGGTAAGAGCCCGTATGCCTGTCTACTTTATCCCGTTTTTGCATGAGGAAACCAAGGAACCAAAATTAAAGTACTTTCTAGAGCCTTCTAATCCCATTCTTGTTCTTTTGCCGCCCTGTTAATTACATAGAGACACCCACACCTACACCAGGTTTGGCTTTCCCCGCCTCTTAAGATGTTATCAGCTTGGTATTATCACTCAGTCAAGCAATTATATATTTTTCTTGCGAGACTTTGCATACTACCAGGGATGTGTGTCCTCTACAAGAAACAAATTTTACACAAATGACAATTAAAATACTGTTTACATCTCTTTCTCTCTAGGATTGAAATAATCATGTCTTAGATTGAGTTAAAATAGCTTTTGCTGAGCAAAAGTGAATGTAAGCCATGGCCATCACCTTTCCACCTGTGGAAAGTTGTGCATGGGGCACCCAGACAATTTGATGGGATGAAGGGCTTATTGTGACGGCACCTCGGGCCGTGGTCCAGCGGTCCACAGTGACTCTCCCATCCATGGCCTCTGGTTCTCTGGGGACACACAGCCACGCTCTGTTTCTCCTGCAGTGCTGTGGGTCATTGTAAGGTGCACATTATTAAATCAGGGAGAAAACAGAGAGGCTGACTCCTTGCCCTCCCCAGGTGCTCTGAATGATGCTGAAAAGTTTCAGAATACAGTAAAACCTTGGATTGCAAGTAACTTGGTTTGCAAGTGTTGTGCAAGATGAGCAAACATTTCCAATCCATTTTAACTTGGTAAACAAATGATGTCTTGCAATACAAGTGGTTTGTTTCCGGAACGAATTATGCTCACAAACTAACGTATTACTGGCAAGGAGTCCCCATCTAGACCCATGAAAAACTTCTGGGAGGACCATGTGGTAGCGCCCAGA
Organism: Hipposideros armiger; assembly: GCF_001890085.2. NCBI lineage: Eukaryota > Metazoa > Chordata > Mammalia > Chiroptera > Hipposideridae > Hipposideros > Hipposideros armiger. The sequence goes on along the minus strand of NW_017731542.1, from coordinate 2,584,119 downwards.
TCCCATGTCAATACCCACCTGGCTGATCAATTTCATGACTTCATAATCTGGCGCCTTTTACATCCTGGCTGTGTCCAGGTTAGAAGTGGAAGCTGTGACCATGTCATCAGGTAGAGTGCTGGTTCCCAGCTGGTCCGCCTCGTCTGGTTTGTGTATACAAGATAGAAAGTGGAAGTACTGACATCATATTCTTTCACTCAATGTGAAAGGCCACCAAAAGTCTTTTCGGAATTATTTTTGAGACTAATATGGATTTTTTTAAACAAAATATCTAATTGTTCTAAACATCTTGCCTGTTCCCCAAATACTTGATGCTTTTACCTAGGATGTATAGTATCATTAAAGGATATCTAGTATTTTGGAATACATGTTTTCTTATTGTAAACTACTACAAATTGGCCTGTTCACTGAAGTCAAAAGAAATTTATATTCATAATTTGTAAGCTGATTAGCTGGTAAAATCATGCTTATTTTTTCTTAAGGTAGCTGAGGAATAATGGTCAACCTGTCCTTCTAATTACTAAGTAGAGAGTTTTCTTTGGAAGAGTATTTAAAAAAAAATTTTCATCTAGAATTTGAACCTTGAGATTATAAGGTATTTTAGGTACCTTGAGATTTTAGGTACCTCGACATTATTGAACCTTGAGATTATAAGGTATCTTTTGGGTTATCGGAAAAGCCATGACGCATTTTTGCAATGAAAAACAGAAAAAATACGTCATGACTTTTCCGGCAACCCAATATTTTAGGCATCTTAGGTGAAGGTTCTTAACCAAAGCAGTCACAGTAATGGAAAATCAATATAAGAATTACCTCAAGAAAACATCTCACAATACTAGTAAAATCACTTTGCCGCCCTCTTAAACTTGTACAGAACGTTTACAAGTAACAAAGTGGAAGGCCAGGGTAGACAGGTAGCTGAGACCATTATCTCGCTGCTAGAGCAGGGTCAAGCTGGTCTGATCTAGTCTGCGTTCTTCTCAAGGGAGGAGCAAAGTGACACAGTAGAGGCAGAGCTAAATGAAACAAACGTGTTAAATAATTTCACCAACCAGAGAACCAATCTGATAATCTGGGCTTCACCTGTCTTTGTACGGCCTCACCATCGTCTTAGGCTGATCAGAGCCCCAGCTGCCTCCATGTTCATTTGGCTCTGAGCCCTTCCTGTGGAGGTCACTCTATCTATTGAGTTGTAACCATGACGGCAGAAGTCCTTGTGGTAGGGCTTTTCTAATAGAAACAGTTATTACCTAATTTCAGAATACACTCACTGGGGAGTGGGCTTAGCAACAATAACACAAATAAACACACAAACGAAAACCCAGTGTATTTTGGAACAAATTAGTCCATCTGAAGTTTCCTGCACGTTTGGTCACACTCGCATCACAGCTGATACACAGCTGTGTCCCCCTTTCATCTGGGAACACATCTCCTTGAACTTGGTGGCAGTGCTACCTGACTCCCAGGTTCCTCTGATGTGGCCAGGAGGAGAGCTGGCCACAGCGGTGAGGACACGCACCCTTGGGGCCATCAGAGTGTCCCACAGCTGCCTTCCCTGGCACGCTCCCGGCTACACAATGTACTCTGGGATTGGAACGCTTTATTTCTTTCAGTTGGTTTGTAAATAGGATTGTACAAAAATCCATGCAAATCAACTGTCCAAATCAGAATTTGCTGAGCTAAAAAAACCATTAAATTAGATGGGCTGGATTTCAACTGGTAGGGTTGCCATAATATAACTGCAGAACAGTTCTTTAAAAAAAGAAAAACAGGCACACTGCATGATAATTTTCATTCAACTGGAGAATGCCCAAGCCTGTTTACTTCAATTAATTGTCCTTGTCCACGTGTCCTGCCTAGCACTTATCCACGAGTAATTAGTAATGAAGGGGACATTTGATATGAAAACATCTCCTTTAAGTTACTGCCACTATTTATTATGACATTCCATGAGCTTTGTTTCATCAGCTGGAAAGATCTTCAAATCCAAACTCTACATGAGCTTTGTGAGTTTCTCAGGTCGCCATGCCTTGCTGAAAATTTGAATTGAAATATGATTCTTACAATTAGATCAACAGAAATGGCAACAAATGTTCAACATCCTTAAAACCCCAACAAAGACTTGTAAGTTCCTTCTATCTAAGGGGCAATAACACAAGATAGTTTTGTTACCAAGACTCAGGGATCCCGGTAAAAGTGGGTCACAATGGTTAGAGAGAATCCTAATAACCACCGTCCAAAAGATCATGTTAAGACTGTGAAATTCTATTCCTGGGAGGTTAAAATCATCAGTACCTAGCAACATAATTTGCAGACAATTTCATCACTACGTTTTCTAATCTTGGTCTTGTCATTTGCATAGAAAGTAAAAATCTGTTTTCTGTATTTCTTTTCTCTACCAGTGATGCAAATGCACGTTTGTATGTGTGCCCTGCCACACTCTTTCTGGCCTGATATCTTCCAGTGTGATTATGATGCGATTAAATAACAGAACTGTTGACATCTGAGTAGGAGCTAACCCGGGGGTCACCCAGGTGAGGGCAGGGCACAGACCAGAGGCTCCAGGCCCGCCAGAGAGCTGGGACGCAGGCAACAGCAGGACTGCAACTCCTTCTGGAAGGATGGGAACTCCCAGGAGTCCACAGAGACCCTTTGGTGCTAGAATTGGGAACATGCTCATAGAAAAGAAACCTTGGACAGGTACTTTTCCGGAAGCAGCCTCGGCTTTTCTTTTAAACAAGGCAGTGACAGGGAGCTGGATATTGTCCCGTGGGCTGGGACTCGAGAGTGGGCTCTGACGCCATCAGGCTGTTTTGTTTGGCTGGCGAGGCTTTGCACAGTTGTAATGTTTCACCGCTTCGACGCTATCGGTAGTGAGCCTGAGCTGCCGGCACTGTGGGTGTGGAGGGGGGCGGGGAGTGCAGGCGCCTTAGCTGGCTCTCTTGGGGTAAAGTACACGGTGGCTGGCTTTCCTCCCTGGGCAGAGGCACAGTCTACAACAGGCGGCATAGCTTCTCATGGCTTTCTAGAAACTTAGGAGTGTTTACCCTTTTCCCTTCATGATATGTTCCAGTCCCTGGATGTTTGTTGCCTGTGGACATGGGGGGAGGGGAAAGAAGGGGGACAGGGTGACAGCTGTAGGACCAAGGGTGGCAGTGAGGATGAGGACCCTGCCCTCCGTACCGCACACCTTCCCTAAAGCCCACCACAGTGCCAGAAAGGTGCCTCTTTACAACCGTTCCTTTAGGTACCCCACTGTCTCCAGAGGTGCCATGCATATTTAGAAAGATACTTTTTAACTTTATTTTTCTTATCGCTAAAAAGTATCTTATAAAGAGTTTATAAGCTTCCTCCTTCCTCTGATCCCAACACTGTGAGAACTGTCTTTACACACTGTATGTGTGTAAAGGGCCTTTCGACACCTGCAGAAAATTTTTATATGCATCCGTCAGTTTGGGGACCATATCTGTCAAGTTAAGTAATGGCCAGTGGGGGCTTGGCATGGTAAGACCTTAGGTGCCACGATAGTCCCCTGCCCTGCTCAGAAGGAGAGAGGTTTGGGCAGCCCAGAGGCAATACTAGGTCTGTGGGTCCCCGAGTATCTCTTATTACCTGCACCTTCTCCACAGAGAAATGGGGTAAGAAAGAAAAGAAAAGGTCAGGAGCCTACTGTTCTGTGGGGCCCCACCATCCTCGGGTGGCATGGAACATGGTGCAAGCTCAGGGCAGCAGACTCCCTCCCCTCCTTCTGGGCACCAGCCAGGGTGCTTATGTTCAGTTTGGGCTTCCAAGGGAGACAGGAGACTCGGGTCAGCTCTCAGGAGTCCTTCCCTCCATCCTGCCCTGGGTGGCAGGCACTCAGGCATTGGATCTGCATTTACATTTTGATGTTTGGTTTAGAATGTATGTTATTACATTAATTTGGATTTTTAAAAAAATATTGCACCAAATATTATTTATCCTGATTATGGAGATTTTTGGTGTCCCCTTAGATGTTATGCAAAAGGAGCAGGTCCTGCCTGCTTCCTACTTTTCATCATTGACATAGCACCTTAAAACCTGAGGAGAGAAAGGAAAAAAGCCCAACAACTGGTGAGAACGCAGACCCGCCCCCAGCCCCCCGCCCCAGCTATGTCAGCATAGCTGCAAACACTTAGGCTGTTGCCAAAGTGAACATTTATACAGTTTGCGAGTTCTTCCTGTATTCTACATATGAGTCCTTTGTCAGATAGGTGGTTTGCAAATATTTATTCCCTATCTGTAGCTTGTCCTTTTAACCCTTTAACACAGTCTTTTGCTGAGCAGAAGTTTTTAATTGTGAAGTCCCGTTTAGCACATATTGTTTTCTTTTTGGATTATGCTTTTGGTGTCATATCTAAAAACTCTGTGCCTAAGTCTAAATCCTAAAGGTTCTCTCTTATGTTATCTACGAACAGTGCTATAGTCCTTTGTTTTAGACTTAAATCTATGATCCATTTTGAGTTAATACTTGTAGAATGTGTGAGGTTTAGGTTGAGGATCATTTTTTTTTTTTTTGCCTCTGATGATTGCCCCATTTGTAGATGAGATTCTACCGGCTCTCAAGACTTATTATAGTAATCAGGATCTCTTGTTTCTTTTTGTTTTGTTTCCAGTAAATGTCGGTCACTGTGACACAGACGTGGTGGGGACAAACGTGCAGCATTCCTCTCTGTTGAACTACGACCTAAGGGTGACTCAGTGACATCAATATTTATCAGGAGGTTGGGGAGCGGGTGGTGATTTTAAGCCCTGTCCCCCGCCTTAGCCACTACACAGAGAAAAAGGCCCTACGGAGGGTGTGTGTCAGAGAATAGAAGCTCAATCCTGGATTTTAAATGCTTAAAAAGTACACCCGGCTGCCACGTTTCTGGCCAGCAGTTTTACAGGCGGAGGTTTTCCCTCCTGTAAAGCAACAGCAGTTTAAGTGGAACAGAGAGCGTTTTGACATGTGCTTGTGGCCGGGCTCCTTGCAGATAGGAAATGGAAATGATTAACGGGGCGGTTATCGATTGTGGACTCTTGGCAGCAGAGGGAGTGTTATCTTTTGACCTAGTGCGGGCCTGGGACACATACCCAACGTATTCAGTTCTGGGGACAGTCTGCTTCCTGGTCCCCTGCAAGGAGCAGGAGGAGGGCGTGATGCATGCACAGGGACGTGCGTCTTGGTCATTCCTGCTGCCGGCTGGCCGCCGCCTCGTTTTGACGGGATCCGGCTTCCTTCTTGGCGTGTGTTGGAGACTGCTGACGAAGGCCTGGTCTTCAGGAACCCTATTCTCCCCTTCCACAGTCTCCCCCTGCCCCCCCAATTGTGACGCATTCATTGAATCTGTTTTAAATATATGTGAACTAATATAATGCAGCCAGTCATTAATATGCAAACATGCTGAGAAGTCTTTGGTGAAAGGAACTCCACTGTCTCTGTATGTTACCGACATGGTCCAAAGGGCGTCGTACTGGAAATGGGCGTCCAGAGTCAGTGAGTTCCCAGGTTTTTTCAATACAAGAAATGAGACGTTAAAATACACGGGTCGGCAAGATCGGGACCCTAAAGCATGGACCATAATGAACAGATCAGAATTAAGGAATTTATTAAAAGCAAGGTCAAGGCAACGCCAGCTGCCAGGATAGAAAGTGGGGGAAAGCTGGCTTAAGAAATGCATCTGTGAAAAATCGGTGGTTTGCTTTATCATAATGACGTAAGAGCCCAAACTAAGATGTTGTAACTCATTCCCACAAATGCCATGGATGAAAACAACATACGTGTGTATCATCGCACTGTTTCCATGCCTGGATTCTCAGGGGCCCCCAAGGCTGCACCCCAGCTGGGCTCTCCTCTGGAGCTCATGGTCCTCCTCCAGGCTTGTCCAGGTTGCTGGCAGAATCCATTTCCTTGAGGTTGTCAGACTGGGGTCCCTTGCTCCTCCCCTCTCCACAGCCCAGTCACAGCAGGGCTGTTTGCGTCTTCATGGCCCAAGTGTCTCTGCCAGGAAGGGTGCAGCTTTTACCAGATCAGGTCAGGCCCACCTAAAGTATCTATCTCTCTTTTGATTTGGGACCTCAATGCAAAATCCCTTCACCATTGCTACAAGAGTGATCTCCATCAGGCATCTGGGTCAAGTTGCATTAAGGGATAAGCGTAAGGTATAAAGCTGGATACATTCATGTTGATTAGAAGTGCTCAGTTGTAAGGCTGCACTGGGGAGGAGGGTCTGCAAGCTGGAATGGCCAGAGGTGGGTGGGGCTGTTTTCCTGGGAGAAAGCCAAGGGGTGATATACTAGTTGTCTTCAAGTGTTTGAAGGACTGTTATTGTGAAGAGGAATTGGACAAACTGGTTTTTTATGCCCTCAGAGAGGAGTGAGGAGACCCCCTGAGGCATTCATTCTAGCCCCAAGGTTCACCTTGACATTCTTTCCTGAATCTCCCACTTCAGTGGCTTTTCTCAGTTGCAGGAGATGCAGTCCATCCTTAATCTTGAGCAGTCAGACATGTTGTAGACACATAGAGAATTAACTGTGACAAGGCACGTTTCCACAGGAATGCTCAGATGCAAGGAAGGTATTTCCTTTCCTTCTCCATTTTTCTACACCCTCAAACGGTCATTTAGCAGCAGAAAGCCAGGGCCCCCGAACCCTTTGAAAGTTTCTGGTGCCTAAGTGGGCAACAGTCAGCCCATCTAGAATAGAAACATCCTCATAGGTATTTTGTGCTGAGTCCTGGAAAGGATACCTACCAGGTTGAACATAATGTCTCCCCCCGGCTTCTGCGTGGCAGGATGGAAAGCCCACGGGCTCTGCGGTCAGACGGCCGCTGGCTTTAAATCCCAGGTGTGCATGTGGCCTCGACCCCTAGACATTTGCGCCATGTCGCTAAGCCCATTTTCTTCTCCGTAGCACAGGTATGATTCTTATCTCTAAAGGAACAAAAGAATAAAGTATGTAGTTGGTGCTTCATAAATAATATTTCTCCTACTTTCTGCAAATTGCCTCTGAAGTCACTGGACAAGGACCCTCGAACATTGAGAAGGGTAGTTTTAGTCCTACTGTACGGTGACTAGAGTGACGTTCTGCCAGATACAGCTTGCTACGTGTCAGGGCAGAAACCAGAGTTGACATTTCGGGTGTACTTCTGTCTCATGGCACAGTACTGGGATCTTTACATGTCACAGCTCTTAACTCTCGCAACACTAACTTTCTGTTCTAAAAAGAAGGAAATGGGTTCATCATGGCCCCCGTCATAGACACCATAGCAGATGGAGAATCCAAGCTCAGGTCTATTTAGCTCCATGTTTCGGCCACTGCACACACTGCCCTAAGTCTCATGATACTCATGACCTGTGCTGGAGTGTGACCTCTGCCCCAGAAGCAGATAAGCCTCCTCCACTTCCTCCATGTCTCCCACCTAGTTTAAAACCATTGTAATGGTATTCTAATAGCTGCTGTTTGTCCAGTGCTTGCCCTGTACCCAGCCCTGTGCTAAGTAATGTTTATAAATTATCTAATTTCTGTATTGCCTGTGCAGTTTGCCTGCTTGACGTCTCCCCGTTGCAGCTGAGGAAAGTGAAGCTCAGAGTCTGGATAATTCGCTCGCGTCCACATAGCCGGTTGGTAGAGACTCACGGGCTTCTGACCCAGAACATCTCTAATGTCTTAAAACCAATAACTGCAGGTTGTAAATGGATCAAACAAAACAAAACAAAAAGACAGCCTGTGGTAATCCAAAAAAAGTCAGACCATTTCTCTTCCTTCGAGGGAGAAGAGCGCTGGGAAGATGTATCAAGGGGAAAAAAATGGGAAAAAATGAAGCGTGGTTTCTCTGCGAGCCAGTTCTTTCCTGGCAGTGTCTTGGAATAAAACCAACTAGCGCAGAAGTTTTCTGTTTTAATAGGAGCTGCAGGGTTCTTTTTTTTTCTTTTTCCCTTTTTCTTTAATGCTTTTGTCGCTCTGCCCTTTCTTCACCTGGTTCGTGTTATGCCCTAGCCTACCCGACTGCTGTGCAGCTCACGGTCACCCGGGTCCAGTGGCCACCTGGGTCCAGGGATCCCGAGTCCGCTCGGCTTCTGCTCCCGCTGGGGGCGGCTGCACAGCTGAGGATGCGGCAGCAGCTGGCAGGCCAAGCCGGGAGGACGGGACAGGGCGTGTGGGCTGCGGGGGTTTGATGGCCCACGAGAGAGCAAGATTCTTTTCCTCTTTTTTTTTTTCCTCCTCCTAAGCAGTCTCTCTCTCTGCACCCTCCTCTGCTCCGCTCTCCTCGGTCTGCCCACATTCGTCCCGCTGCAGGCTCGCATTCTTTGTACACAACACTATCCTAATATTTCTCTTTTCTCCGGGCAGGAAGTGAGCAACCCATTATTGTAAGGCCATTCAGGAAGTCATCCAGAGTAATAATGGCCCATTATCTAACGGCCAGAGTTTACTCAGGCTTTCACTGCTTCCACTGCCCACTTGAAACGAGGAAAAATATTTTCCCCCACCGCCCTGGGTGTGCTATTTCCATCTGACCACAAACGCGCAGACGCTGAGCGTGTTTCCACCAAAAGCTCTGTCAGCAGAGCTGCACCATGATGCCCAACACGGCCCGTTGTGCCAGCACCGCTTTGTATTCGTCCTGAGAAGTTCCTCCATTGTTTTTCCTCGATCTGTGCTCTGAGCTGGGGCCCACGATCCCTTTATGTCGCCCAGTATTCTAGAGAGTTGATCACCACCAGCAAGGCACAGTCGTCGGCCCTGCCTGCTGGGAGGCTTTGTGGGGGGCTGTGCATCAGGAATGTTCATTCTGAGTTGGATTCTCTAAAAACGAAGAGCCCTTGCTCTGACGAACGGTGGCTTGTGCCTGAAGCATGCCAAACATTTAAAAGGAATGGCAAAATGTGTTTTATTGGCACGGAGGATTTATGATTTTATTAGGAGCATCAATAACGAGCTCAAACTTAGAAGGAGGCGGGAGGGGGCCGCGTGTCCTCACATGCTGGCTGTGACCCTGTGGCGAGAGGCGTACCCAGTGGGCGTCTCACTGCCTGACCACCCGGGCACCCAGCGCAGGCCCAGCCCTCCGGCAGGCTGTCCCTGAGGACGTGGCTGTGAGTCAGGGCTTACAGGGACCTGTGCAGGTGAGCGGGGGACAGTCCAGTGCCCCTGTCCATGGCCTCCCCTCTGTCCTCACCTCCTCCCGCCCCATGTCGCAGACCACAGAAAAAAGCTTTGGGTCTTCTTGATCGATTCATCAAAAGAGGTGTGTGTGTGTGTGGGGGGGTTGGTGACAGGTGGGCCCACAGAGGAGGTGAGAAGTGGCAGTGGCGATCTCCTTCCAATGCAGGGGAACTAAAAGCACACCCTTGGTCTCTGCCATACCTGCCCAGTGCCCACTCGTCTCCCATCGGAGAAACAGCCCCTCAAAGCCAGAGGCACCAGAAAGGAATGGGGTGGTCCCCTCCAGGGAGAAGAAAACCTGGTTCAGACTCTGTGGTTCCTTCCATCTGCTCCAACTCTGGGGGGCTCTGGTGGGGGGCCATTCAGGTCCTTGACACCAAGGACCTCATGAAACAGCCCGAAATCCAGTGTGTACAACTGCCAAACAGAAGGCAATGTTCCCAGGACTTGTCGTGAGTCAACACGGCTGCGCCTAATGCTGTGACAGAAAATTTAACTTCCCCGTCCTCAAAGTCCTGCGTGCGCAGCCCCCCCACCCCTCGGCCCCGACTCAAGCCCTGGTCACACTTCTGCTTGTTCAGATGACACAGGGAGTAATTTCAGAGTCATTTGAAAGTTGACTGCCAGGCACCTGCACTTGCAAATTAAATGCCTCGCACATGATTTTGTGAAGGTAATCGTTCATTACAACACAAATGACGGGGTGCACCTGTGGGCATGCGACCTTCCCAGTCATCTAGACTTTCCCTGTGATTACCCGGCCGCCTCGCCCCTCGGCGATGATGAAAGCCTCCTTCATTCTGCTGATGGGGACCTTGCCGTGCTGGCAACCCCATTTCTTTCATGCTGACACTGTTTTGTTTGTGGAGTGGAAGATCTTTGCAGATAAACTAAAATGTGTGTGTCACTCCTGTCCCTTTGAAGGTGAAAACATCCAGCCCTGGAAACGTGCCAGCTTGCTTTCCCTCAGTCTTCCGTGTCTGCTGTCTGTCTTTTGACTTTCGCTCCCGCCATTGTTCTTTTTCCCCCCCCCCCGTCTCCATTTATGTATTTATTTGGCTGTATTTTAATTCCATGATACAAAAATACCTCCTCTGTAAAACATTCACTGGTTGCAGCAAGTTAGAGAGTAAAAAATCAGGAGCCCGGTTTCAGCCCCCCTCAGGCCCCACTTATACTGTCAAGAGTTTGGGAGGGATCCTTCCAGAATTTGCTTTCTGTATTTTATATACAAATATATGTACAAACAAAACTAGTTTAGGATTTGTTTATATTTTTGTATGAATGAGTTCGTATAATGTATGTTGTTTTGCCACTTACTATTATTATTATTATTATTATTATTATTTAAAGATTTTATTGGGGAATTGGGAGAGGGGAACAGTGCTGGGGAATTGAGGGAAGGGGGACAAGTTGCTGTCCTTTTGTTCTTCAGTCTAGTTGTGGAGGATGTTGCCTCACTGGCCCATGTTGATATTATCATTGCGCTCTTCCCGGGTGAGGCAGATCAGTCACCAGCCTCTGGACAGCCACTCAGAGCTGCTCTTGGCAGCTCATGCTGGCTGCTGACCACACACGGTAGCTTATGGCAGCCCACTGCAGCAGGGGCTGCAGCCTATGCAGTCGCCAGCGACTCATGGCAGCCCAGCTCCAGGTCGAGCTGTTGTTCACCATGTTAGCTGTAGAGGGCGCAGCGTCACTGGCCCTCATGTGGGATCCAAACCAGCGGCCCTGCTGCACAGAGCTGGCGTCCCAAGCCAGCTCTTAACCAACGCGCCACTCGGCCGGCCCCGACTTATTATTTTTTTTTAACTTAACTTTGTTGGAGAGCTTTCCAAACTGCCGATGTGTGCAACAGCTCCCTCGGTGTCCTGTGTGTTGTCCCCCATGTGGCCTGTCACTGCTGAGGGGCAATTAGATTGCTTTGGATTTGTTGGCTAGTACATGGAATGCTGCAGCGGGCATGTTTGCACAAGCTTGTCTGTGGACACAGGAAGGGGTTTTCTAGAAGATATCTGGAAGGGAAGGTACCATTAAACGGATCTTTCAATAAATTTTTTTCTTTAATTTTACTTACACACAGAAGTTGTAATCATCAACTAAAAATCATCAAGATTATTTTCCTTTCACCATCTATCCTTCCATTTCTGAAACATTGTGAAGCCATCATATCACAACTATGAAAGGATGTCATGCCGCCATTCCATACTTCACTATGCATCTCTAAAAAAACAATGCCGTCATCACACCTAAAAAATTAACCACAAACCTTTTGTCATCTAACAACCTGTCTCTCTGACATTTCTCTAATTGCCTCAAAAATGTCTTTTAATGGGTGGTTTGTTGGAATCGTGATCCAAAAATTAGGCCCATGCCTTGCTTTTTATTATCATCTCTAATTCTCACCCCAGAGCAGCATCCAGTCCGTGGTGTGTGCGTGCGTGTGTGTGTGTGTGTGTGTGTGTGTGTGTGTGTGTGTGTGCGTGCGTGTGTGTCTGACTGGTGGAAGTCAGTGGGTTTCTTTACACCTGTGCTAGGAAATACCCCACCTGCTGGACCTGCCTCACCACACTTCCTTCCACTTTGCTAGGCTGTCTTCTTTACTTCCTGTCACTCAGAGTGTCTCCAAGAGTGATTAGATGAACATGCCTCTCTCTCCGAGCCTGACTTCTGCCTGGGTGATGCTCTTTGCTGTGTAATGCATCAGGGGCTCTATATACATTTTTAGTTTGGATGAGTGTCTGTTTTTTTTTTTAAAGAAAAGTCTCCAGATGATCCTTTTTGTCTGCCGCTGGGAAAACTGGCATCTCAAAGGGGTGAGGTGATGGCTAAGGATGCACAGCCGAGAAGCCCGGGCCGGCCTGCAGCCCATCCCAGGCCAGGCCCATTTTCTGCCTCCTACCCAATCTCCCATCCAGCTTTCCTTGCATTAGTCATATGACTTGGGATTCAGATATGATGACCAAATAGAAGATAAAACATAATGTAGAGGAATTTAAAAGGGTGGAAAGCGTGTGATTTGTTAAAACCACGGATCATTCAGCTTAAAAGAGTCTTTAAATTTTTGAAAAAAATGCATGTGTTAAGCCCTGATTATAAGTCAAAGTTTCACCCAGACATACGGCTGGAGATACTAAGGCGTGATCAGCCGTGTATGCTGAGAGAGTAATACGTGACTGCTTTGAGTTTTTCAGTTTAGCACCAGAGAAATAGAGAACGTTATTGTATGTATGTATATCAGATGGTTATTTAGCTGTGAGCCCTGAATTTAAAAAAAATGTATATCTTTTCTTTTTTATATTCTTTTAAAGATGACCATCCTGACTTAGAGGAATGAAGTTAATAAAAGGAGATGTTTTATCTGTAGGCAGCAATAATGCCTCTGTTTGTGGGAGAAATCTCACTTTAATTCTGAAGAATAGAAAAGGGCATTCTGATTTTCAAGGACCTAACCTACAGTTGGGTGTTTTATAAAAGACAAACTACGCTTTTGTATTTGAGGTTTTTTTGTTTTGTTTTGTTTTTTAATGTGGATTTTGTTTTTTGCAAGCTATATGCTATTCTTCTAAATGTCAGGCTGTGTGTGTAGCTTTTCCCCGCAATCTCACTGGGCCTTCTCGGCAACACAGCTATCGCGGTACTGTTTTCCCATTTGATAAATTGGTAATAAGTTTGATAAATCATACAGCCAGTATTTTAACCCCAATTTCTGAGCTCAAGATCAGTGTTCTTTGTGTAATATCATGTTTTAAAGGTGGACGCCCTCAGCTTTGCAAAATGGGCCTTTTGAGTTCAAAGGATCAGCAATGTCTGGAAAAGAGCCATCATGGTAGAATGCGATAAATGAGTCTTTGACCTGTAGTTATCTATCATCGGGTAGCTACCATCTTGAAAGGTCCTGGTGATAGGCGTTCCGAATGCAGAGAAAGATACATGTGTTGAAAACTGGTCCCGTCCGGGAAAGGAAGATGACATTACTAATGGCTGGGGGAGGCACATCGTCAGCTGTTGTCCCCTCTAACCTCCCTCTTACACATACACCCCTTTATTGTCACCTACCAGAGAACAGGGCCAAGAGTGGGACAATTCTAAAAATGTCCAGGCTGTTGGCCAGCAGGGCCCCTGCTGTGTTCTGAGCCTGGCCCTGACTCGTGGCCAGTAAGTGGCCGCGAGCAGAACTTAATCTAGGGCAGAGCTCTCCTCAGACAAAGCCCCTGCGCCTTCTGAGGAACCGCACACAGGTGGCATGATCCAGCCCTAACTACACGCACACACACAAGCACACACACACACACCACACACAGGCACACACACACCACACACACACACCACACACAGGCACACACAGGCACACACACACACACCACACACAAGCACACACACACCACACACAGGCACACACACACAAGCACACACACACCACACACAGGCACACACACACACACCACACACAGGCACACACACACACACCACACACAGGCACACACACAAGCACACACACACCACACACAGGCATACACACACATGCATACATACAGAGAAGCATGCACACATGCACACACACACACACACAGGCACGCATACACGAGTGAGGCTGGGAGACAATACCACCCTAGGGAGGCCTTCCTCAGGGCTGAGCCGCCTCTGCTGTCCTATCGTGCCTGTGATTCCTGCCATGGTGAGAACAGAATGGCTGGCCACGCAATATGGTGGGTGACATTTTGTAACTGTCCCTCGCTTCCCTTTGTGCTTGGCCTGACAATTCAATTAGATGCTGAGTCCTGCAAATTTCTTTGAGGAGACCGGAAATGCCCTAGAGGGTGCAATTAGGTGGCTCCCTGTCAGGTTGGGCTGTCACCTTAATTACTGCGGTAGGACGTGCACCAGTGGGACAGGTGCCAGCCTCACCTGGGGCCCTGCAGTGACATGCACCTCACTCAGGCTCCGGCTTCCTTGTCACCCCATAGTATCTGCACATACAGCCCACTGCTCTTAAAGCTTACCTACCCCCATAAATGCAGTGAATAAGGTGACCCCAGTTTTCACTCCCTACAACTGCTTTTTCTGTTTATTACAGAGTGATTGGTTTTGAAGAAAGTGTTCTAATTTTATATCACATTAAGTATCTTTAGGGAATCAACTTTATATGCCTTTCTCACCAGTTAGTTCAAAACCAGCCATCCTATCAAATGTCACTACGAACAGCGACAAGCAGATGAATGTCAGTCATTCCAGGACCGGGCTAATTACAGCTGCCTGCCCTGGTGGCAGCCGCAGGACAAGGCCAGTTGGTGGTACCGCTCCAGCAATTTGCAGATAACAGATGTGGTTTTGATGATGTAGCGAAAGATCTGTCAATTTCGAGCCTGAATTAGAGATTAGGAATTTGGAGGGCATCTATCGCTAGCATTTCTATGAATAACCCATTAGAGTATTGAGTTCTAGCCTGAAACCCTATATGAAAACCTACATGGACAGAGTTCACTTGATTCGTTATCTTTATGTGTTTCCCATCCTTCTTACTTGCCCAACATTTTCACATGGGCCTTTTAAATGTTAATATAAAGAACCCAAACTTAAATGGGACTTTGAAAAAGTTTAGACTATGTGTGTCTCGATCTCCTCAAATGACATCCGGAGAGGAGAAGAGCCCAGTGACCGGGGTCCCTCCTACATCCGTGGCTGCAAACTGCTCGTGTGGGATCGGGCCTTCGGTGCACTTTTCTCAAGAGTGTCCGCTGTAACAGACTTTGCCTTCTACGCTTTTAGTTTTACTTTCGCGTTTGAATTTGTAGGGATCATATTTCTGTGCTTGTTAACTGGAATTAGTTGGGTTGGTGGTTGTGTTGGCCTTTTTTACTCCGCTTGGTTTTGGAGTCACTTGCCTGGCTAGTTTATAGCCCCAAACCGGTGACATACCGTTAGTAATAAATCACAGAAGTGGCCACGGTAGCCACGTTCAGACACCCTTCCGCTGCTCTTTCCAGTTTTGTCCTAGTGACTGATAAACGCAACGAAAGCACTTCTCACTGCTGCTGTGCAGCCCTCTCCACCACTGTGCTCGTTCTTTCGTGATATTACAGTTTTCTCTTCTGGAAGCAGTCATTTCTATTCATAGCTGTTGACAATCAATAATAAAGAAGTGATTTTTTTTGTCGAGGAGGAAACTGCTTTACAAAACCCCATTTTGATGGAAAGTTTCCGCTAGAGTCTGGGGTTTTGTTTGATTCTTTGTTTATTGCATATGAGAGTTTTCTTAACTCAGGGGCATGAAGACATCGTTTGTGTCTATTAGCCGAGGACTAACTTGTCTAAGTGTCTCTTAGGGGGTGTGGTTTAATGCTTCACATATGAGTGCAGTCCATGGCATGCTGGCAGCGTTGCGTTTTCCCGTTGTGTTGTAACTTTCTGGAAGCCCCAGGCACCGCTGGGCAAGGAAATGCAGGCTAATGGAGGTGCCGACGGACACGGAGCAGTTGGCTTCGTAAAACATCAGCTAAGCTGCAGATGATGGCGAAACCATACGCGGGACAGGAAGTGCCCCCCCTCCCAAGAACAACAGAGCCAGTGTGAGAGGCGTGTGTGACATATACAAGAATGAAATTTATTGTACAGAACTGATCATGGGCTCGTTGATATTCCGTTCTCCCCATTACAAAGCAAAAGTGTTTTCTCAAGAGGGGCTGCTTGACAGGATGACATCTGGTGATAACATTTATTCATTTGGAAACGAACCTTAGCAGTGAGTTTCCATTGACTGGTGAGGAGAAAGCTGAATTGGCCTCACCCAGCATCCAGCCCCTTATCCTCAGGAGAGATGGCTCTCGGTCGGCCATGAGAGGCAGCTGCCCTGGATGAGCGCCAGGTCTGAGGTCTGCACCGGGCGTCCTGAGCGCACAGCGGGCCTCGGAGGTGTGGCCATCCCACTGTTGAAGTGATCATTTGAGGACAGACTGGAGTGTCACGTCAGGAGGCCCAGTCCTAGAGAGGTTTTTCAAGGACCTAGTTTGGGGGCAGTCGATAGGCCAGTGTTTGGAGAATCCTTACGTTGGAGACCGATATCTATCTAGGTCGTACTTGTCTGCTAAGAGTCCATAATGAATACAGGAAGAGGAAATTATTGCCGAGCATACTAAGTCTCCTTTCTAACTTCATGGTTCACGTATGCACAATGCTCCAAGGCTTTGTATGTGTGCGGCCATCTCAGATCCATTAGGAAGGAGGGGGGAAAGAAGGAACGTGTAGTGCCTTAGGGCTAGTGTTGATACTGCAGGCTCTAGACAGACATCCTCTTTGACAGACGAAGCAGATGTGTTTGAAATATTAGGAAGGCCCCAACAAATTTAGGACATGACTCATTGTAGTGCGAATTCATTGTCTCTCACTTTAGTAAAGAAAAAAAACAGAAACAAAAAAACCACAGAGTTTTGGGGACATCCAGACTTGGGAAACTGCTTCGAAGGCTTTGCAAGACTTGGAGAGAGCTCTCCTCCTGGATTCCTTTCTGCCCGTGAAGGCTGGAAGTCCTGATAATCCTGTCCTGTATCCTTTTCCAGCTGAAATTCCTTGCAGGCATGGACCCAAACAATGGTCATTTCCTTCAGGGCACTAACTTGATCTTACTCTTTTGGAACTCTCCTGGGTGCCCAGACTTGCGTTGGCGGCGTGGTCTCTCCAGACCATCTCTGTGCCCTTGAGCGGTCACCACGGTTCATGGGGGCACACATCTGGGAAATGCTGGGGCCAGGAACTCGTGACCTTGGAAACTTAGACTCATCTCCAGCCAAACAGAGAAATGAGAGGTGAATGCAGGCTGATCTGGGGGCTTCACCCGCCCACTCTTAATACTGATTCGGGACGAATTTCTGGAAGATTTGGTCAAATAGATGTCATACGGAAAGGAGAAGATTGTATTTGAAAACTAAACCTTGCATTTTCTTTTACTCATGATTCAGTAAAAACTGTAAAACAGCCTTTGTGAGGCCATCTTATGAGGATTGAATGCATGAGTTTTCACCTCCTGGTGGTGCTTACAGAGTCAACAGCCGCTCTGAGAACAGGTCCTGTTACTCCCCCAAGCTGTCCCTTCTGCTCCCTGTTGCTTGTTTCCAGCATCTGGGATGCGCCTGCGGGTTCTCTGCCTGGAACCACTAACACCCCGGTTTTCTCCACAAACCAGGGAGCCCTTTAGCCCAGGAACCCACCTCAAAGACCCTGCTGGGGTCCTGGGAAAAGCGTCAAGCTGCCCGTCTGCACCCAACTTTTCTCCTTGGCACCCAAACAGTCAGCAGTTCCAAGTGTTAAGTGCTTGAGGCAGAAAAACAAAGTGAGGTGGGTGACCTGACCCAGTACCATCCCAGTGCTCTCAAATCCCTTGGTACCTAGCAGGGCGGCAGCACCCCAAAGTCCCTCCTTACATGCTAAACCCAGGGTGCTACCTACCCCAGCACCCTTATCTCTCATTTTTCTTTTCTCTGGCTTGTATTTCTCCAAATAAAAGAGAAAAGATATGTATCATTTAAAGAAAGGCTCGACACAGGCAGAGTCCCTCTGAAGCTAATGGTGCTCACACTCCGTGGTCCACCTCGCCCGGACACAACCCAGGGCCAGGCTCCCACTTAAATATTCGCAGTTCAGTACTCATCTCCTAAGCCCCCCACCCACACCCCGCACCCCACACTTACAAGTTTCAGACCCCACAAAATGTGGATCCACCCCTATGGAGATATCTTGTCTTTTATCTGTTCAGTCTTTACCACGCAAAATTCAAAATGTCAAATCACTTAACCTTTCTAAAACCCAATTTCCTTTTCTCTGAAGTGGGGGAAATACTGGGACTGTTGTGAGGATTAAGTGAGGAAAGCCGCCACCTGATGGGCGCCTGGTCATGTCAGCAGCTGTTGGCATTGCTGCTCGTCTCCCCGCTGCTACAGGCCACAGAGGATCCGTTTCACTCAAGCAGCTCTGGTGGGTGCTGTGTCAGGCCTGTGCCCTGGTTCCAGTGACCACTGTCCCTCTCAGGGCTGTTGGGGTTTGGGGGCTAACTTAGCCTCAATGCCTCAGTTTCCTGATATGTGCAAAGAGAGAATTAATACCTGACTCAAAGGATCACACCCACAGACACCCACAGGCACACACATGTGCACACACTTAAAGTGATATTTACTAGTCAAGGAGGAGAAAGTGTCATCGCTCGCCGCTTTTTACAGAAGGGAAAGTAGAAACTCGGTTTGAGGCCAGTTAAGCAGCAAAGGGAACCCCAGGCCCCCACCCAAGCCTTTCTTTATGAAACTTTCTTCTACTCACACTGAATTTCAGAAAAACACACTGAAATTTTTTTTAGCTGAGCCGTCCTGCCACCTGTTGGCAGCTCAGTGGCTGCTCAGCTCGGGCTGGGACTCGAACCGCTGTTGCTCAGAGCTCAAACTCTTGAGCGAGCTCTTAACCAACTGAGCCACTCGGCCGGCCCCACACTGAAATATTTTTAATGTCTTTTTTTTTTTTGGGGGGGTGGCGTCTTCTTTTAGTCTTATATGGTCTGATAGCAAGAAACAATTATAATTCTGCAGTTTATCTCAAAAGGACTGTAGACAAGGTGGGGAAAAAAAACATACCAGAGTCTGGGAACCAGAATCTCCAAGTGGAAAGAGATAAGTCCCAAGCACACCCACCAGAGCACCAAGCGCCGAAGGCTAGGCTTACAGCAGGGCTCTGCATGCATAAACTACTTACCCCTCTGTCTTCGTAATTAAAACTCATGTGCATACACCAAGGCAGCCTGTGTAAACCCTGAGCCTGTGTAGCTGTCTGGCAGGTCGGAGCACACGGCGTCGGCTACTTAGGATGGAAGCCAAGCAGAGGGCAGGTGGAGGTCAGGCCACTGTGCCTGGACAGGTGTCACCCCCTTTGCCAACCCTCTGCTCAACGGCTCTCCGTGCTAGCTGTTCGCTGGAAACACGCAAAGCGCTTCAAAACGCCAAGGCCTGCCCCAGAAAGCTTAATTCAGACTCCTTGCAAATAATATATTTTTAAAAGCCTTCCAGGGCCTTCGCATGACTTAATGAGGGTGTGAGTCAATCAGTCAACACGTTTTTTTCCCCTTTAATGTTCTTGGGTGTAAACGCAAGCTTCCCGCCTGGTGTCTTCTAGGTCTGGCAACTCTTGGTTCTGTTTTATAGTGGTGTGGGCTCTGCCAATCAGAATTCAACTTGTGGCACCTTTCTAGAAAAACGCAGGGGGATTTTGCCTCCCCAGCAAGTACTGAAGGGTGAATTTGTGCATGAATAAGTTTCTTCTGACTGACAGCAACGGTCTGGTTATTGCGCAATCATTCTGTTTCTAAACAGTTTACGTGACATTGGATTAGGCAAACGTGTCAGCGTACCCAGAGTTACTGTCAGTGATGGCTGCTAAAGGGTCCATTTACTCACTCAATTATCCAGTGAGCGTCTATCAAGTGTCCATGTGGTGTTTATTGATCGTTGGTCCCACCTGGGCATTTAGACATGAAGCAGGCACTGCCCTGGCCTTCTTGCTGCCCCCACTGGCGAGTCCTGTTAGGACAGATCCAAGTGCTAGCGCTGAGTGTCCTGACAAGCCCTGCCCTTAGCTCCCTTGCTTACTGCCGACCTCAACCGTGTCTTTGGGCTCCCTTGCCTCATAGGTGACATTTAAACGCTAATAGATGCTGCCGGCTGGGTCCTTAACCTATTCTGTAACAAGTACCTTGTCTTCCCCTCGTTTGTGCCCCAAATCTCTGCTGTCACCCTCGCTGCTCCATGCTTCCGCCCCCCTCACCCTTCTAGAGGCAGCCTCTGCCCTAACCCACCTCCTTGTGTCCAGGGAGCCCGGTGCCGTATTAAACTCTGAACCTCTTCACTCACCACTTCTTCTGGTTTCGTCTGAAATGCTCCATCGCAGCTGCACAGGAACTGTTTCGATTCCAAGGTGCCCAGAGGAATGGATGTCGGTTCGTAACCCGCAAATGCCCACTTCCTCGTCCTTGAGGCTTATCGATCGGTGCCCATGAGGGGGACTCATTCAGAACCCCGAAAAGCCTCAACTCCAGATCGCTTTTTCTACTCCCTCCCAGGGCATCGGAGCTGTTTCACCTCAGAAATCTGAACGCCTCATATCACAAACCCAGACTTACTCCTTGGGCTTAAGAGAAACAGTTGAGCAGGGAGGGTGTTGAAAAGCGAACAGCTCGTGTCACTTCCTTCTGTCACAGAGCGGCTCTTGTTCCCGCAGATGAGTGTCTCCCCTTTGTCCCACCTGGTGAAACTCTAGTCCTCTGCGTCGTCGGTCTCTCTGCATCACTCTCCCCTGCATCATCTCTTCAGATGTCTTTCAGTGCAACCCTCTATCTTTTATTTTTATTTTTATTTAAGTTTATTGGGTTGACAGTGGTTAGTAAAGTTACATAGATTTCAAGTGTACAATTCTGTAACACGTCATCTATATATCACATTGTGTGCTCACCACCCAGAGTCAGTTCTCCTTCTATCACCATATATTTGACCCCCGTTACCCTCACCTACCACCCCCTCTCCCCTTCCCCTCTGAGAACCACTAAACTGCTATCTGTGTCTGTGAGTTTTTCTTTGTTTGTTTGCCTTGTTCCTTTGTTGCTTTCAGTTTTATATCCCACATATCAGAGAAATCATATGGTTCTTCAGAGAAGTCAGACAGGAAAAAAAAAGTCAAGAACCATATCGTGGTTCTTTTTGACAAAGACGAACACCTGGGTACGTGTAACTGACCAGGACAATGGTGTTGAAATCAGCGCTCTGTCTGTAGGTGTGCACGTGTTGTCCGTGAGCCACTGTATGACGTGCTTTGGCCCCTGGCCCCCAGCCGTCGGCTCTCCCGGCAGTGGTGAGCCCAGCAGAAGCCTCCTATCGGCTTTGCTGTCTGTCTCCAGGAGGGACTGATGACAGAGCCTGTCAAGGTGCCTCGCCAGCATTCTGCCATATGCCACGAGCAGACTCTGAATGAACGCCCAGGTTTTCTCCCCTCTCTCTTCTTTCTTGTGGTCTCAAAGAGGAAATGGAAGTCCGTTTCTAAAATACTCCGGGGTTCTCATTCTTGCCTGTTCTTTTCACATGTGGTGGGGTGTGGTTTTTCTCTGTAGTCCTCTGTTGATTCATTCTCTAGAACTAAGTGGGTCGTGATTTCATACCCAGCACACTGTGATGATGGTGGCTGATGTACCCCCACATCTCGTCAATTACATAGAAATTTCACATAATCCAGTAGGTGCCCATTCTGGGGGAGGGCAGCCCCATCTGACTTGTTATGTTTTGGGCCATGGGGCTGGTGGGTTTTTTTTTTTTAATGCTATGTTCTTTTAAGGCTTAAAACCTACCATTCGGCTGTCAGAGTTGGGAGCCACTGTGATGGCACAAGCCATGAGAGAGAGGGCAATGTTCCTTTCTATGCAAAGATGAAATAATTGCTTGAAATGGCAGGAAACTTTGTCCCTGCGGCACAGGGGGAATTCAGGCACTAGCTAGAGAAAGAGCACTTGGTACCTTGTACCTCTGACAACTACAGGCAGACACTGCAGGACCCACTGCATCCAAAGCCACCTACTCGAGGGGTACCTGCTGTCCCCAGCAGTGGCTCCCCTTAGAGTGCAGTCTCACCAGGCTGTGACAGCGCTGACCACCCCCTTGTCCTGCTGGCGGTTCCGAATACCTCTCCCGGGATCTGATTCATGAGAAAGCTCAGAATGGGTTTCACAATCTCTCCCAAGTCTTCTGCCAACTCTTATGAACAGATGTGGAATTAAAAATAAATAATAATAATTTTTTAAAAAGCGCAAAGGACCTCTTTTCTCATCTTAATATAGTAACTGGAACATTTTGGAGAGAACAGACTAACGACTCGTTTAGAATCTCAGAGGCAGGAAGGATGTATCAAATGTATTGGCGTTTACAGACATGACAAGGTGGGCTGCATTGTATAGTTTCTCTTTCCTTTCTTAATTTTTCTAAGACACACTGGGTCTGGGGGCACACCACGTGATCCAACAGGCTGACTGTGTGTCAGGAAGGAGTCGGTTTTCCCGGTGGGCTTGGGGGCGGTCCATCCGAAGGGCACCCCAGCTTCTCCAAGGCCTCCCAGAGTGGCCTGCTCTTTCAGCGGAGCCTGTAAGCAGGCTCTTGGCCAGCCCATGGCCCTCCCGGGACACCTGACTGTGCCCATGAAAGAAGGGGGGCACCAGCAGATCACCAAGCCTTTCACTTTGCTCGCCTGACCTAGTTTGCTAATTTTAATTACGCCAAGTGCTTCACAAACACAGTAGCTCCCTTGGGTACATCATGAGCTCATGGCCGTAAGCCTGCTGCAGTCACAGCTGTGTCGTGCACACAACGATCCTCTGTGACCCAGCAGATGTTCCGTGTAAACAGTTGTATTAATTACAGCTTGAAAACATGGTCCTGGCCAGCTCCTCCGAGTTTGGGTGAAGTCTGAGGTGGGTGGAGGGCTCTCAAGAGAGGAACGTCTGCAGGAAATTCTCTCCCTCCTGTAGCTGTCTGTTTTCTAGATGGTCTTAGAGCCGCCCCAGCTGTTTGCTGCAGAGTGACCCTGCTCACAGCTGGGGTTACATGAGGCTTTGAAGGGGGATCTCAGCTTCTTCCCTCCTAGAGCACCATGCGGGGGACCTCATTGTCACCCTGCACGTGTCCTTGGGGTCCTGCACCCACTGGGACACACGACAGGCAGTCGGCCACCTGAGCCACTACAGACGTTCCCTCATCTCGAGTCAGCGTGAGGCTCACAGGACACCCCGGTCACTGTTAGCACCGAGCACTGGTGACCTTTAAATCCATGGGAACACTCCCAGTGACAGGGAGCTTACCACCACCAGTGACTACCTGGGTTCCTTTTTTATTTTTTGATAGCTCTAATGGTTTAAAAACTGGTTCTTATTAATACAGTATCTCTGTCTCTGCCGCACCTTTGTTCTGGCTTCCTGAGGCCACATACTAAGACTTTTTCCTTTGTGCCGGCTCCTCGGTTGAAAAACAGCTGATTCTTCTCTTCCTGAGGCTGAGCAGTCCCCTCCCTGCACCCAGCTGACAGCTCCCATCACTTAGACAGAGTGACAGTTTGGCTCGAGCTGCTTGGACAGGGACCCGGTGCTTCCTGAGCAGCCCAGAGTGGCAGGTGTCCACCAAGACCTGTGGGTCTTCCTAGTCCTGCCTTCTTCCCTTTTGGAATCGGGTTTTGGGACCCGAGGAAAGCACTTGTCACTTGTCCCTTTTAAAATGAATTCTGTTATCAACACTTCTTCATTCTAGCTTCATGAGGTCACCTCTGGCCCGATTCTGTCACCTGGCGTACACAGTTCTACTTGGCGTGGTTTCATTGTACTTTCTATGGCTTTATTTACTGAATCTGGATGGAAACGTCAGACAGGGCTGAGCCCCACAGTTATTAACGCCAGCATGCCTCATCGGCTTAGAAATCAATCCACTTATCAACAGGCTTTGTTTACCCTACAGGAATCCCTGAAATCTTATCAGTCACTGCATCTTTGTTCTTATGGGAAACTTGCCAAATACATTGTATGTGTGTAGTTTGTGGCTTCAGCTACTACTGCCTTCAGCTACTGCTGGATCTGGCCACTTAATGCTGCCCCAAATGAAACCAGTTAACCACATGCCATCTGCATTTACTAGGCTCCCTGGATGGAGGAGTAACAAATTTCCTGTCTTTAAATGCACGTAGATCAAATTTTAATGATTATCTGTACTCTTTCCTGAGGCGGTTATTTATCTTTATCTTTTTTCTCGTTTTGAAAATTAGAACAAGTTTGCCTGCCAACAGCTCTCCACAGCATGCTGTATTTTCTAGGGTTTTCTAAGGTTGAACACTGGTGGTTCAGCAATTTTGGATCATGGTCTTCCCATTACTTTTCCGTCTCATTTATATAGCTTAAGATTCTAAAAAATGATTCAAGAAATTGCTTTGTGCTCCTTGGTACTGTATTTACCCAAAGGAGTTGAAAACTTATGTCCACACAAAAATCTGTGCATGGATGTTTACAGCAGCTTTATTCATAGTTGCCAAAACTTGGAAGCAGCCAAGATGTCCTTCAGTAGGTGATGGATAGGGAAACTTTGGTTCATCCAGACAATGGAATAGTATTCAGCGCTAGAAAGAAGTGAGCTCCTAAGCCATGAAAGGACGTGGAGAAGCCTTACATACATGTTACTAAATGGAAGAAGCTAGTTTTGTTTTGTTTTTCTGTTGCTTTCCAGTAAGGTAGGAAGCCATTTCAAATCATTTATGGTTTATACTTTGGCTTCATTTGTACTAATGCAGGTCAGCTGCTCTCAGAACACTACTCAACAGGAAGAAAAGGAGGGAAATTTGGGTCAGTAACCTTTTCAGTGATAGAGATATTATTAACCATTAATAACTTTTTTTGGTTAATATAATCAATTTATACTACAGGGAAGCCCCTTTAAAAATGACTTGTAGAACGGATGTTTGCTTTTGATTTTAGAGTTTTTGGTATAATTGATACTTTTAATTATTATATGAGCTTGTAGTGGTTGCATCTTAGCCTTTATTGCTTATTTTTAGTCACCTCCCCTGATGTCAAGTCCTCGGGCAGGAATAATGCATTCAATTATAATGTAGCTCCTTTGAAAAAGTGCCATCTACTTTTTGGGGCAGTTTATGGCTGAAAAGAGACACTGTACACGTGGGAAACTGCAGAAAGGCTGGGCCTGAACTGCGTCAAGCACTTTAGATGAACCTAGTTGATTTGCTGTTACTTTTTAATCTTATTCTAAGTGGTTTTAAAAGTCAGTCCTAAGTTTTAAAAATGGTTTTCTATTGTTAGGAGAGAGGCATATACTCTAAGTTTCTTATGAAGGAGTGCTGGTGGTATCGCCTATGATCAGAGGGAACTTGGGTCCGAGGGCGGGGTGAGTGGGGTGGTGTAGGTCAAAGGGCACGAACTTTCAGTTATAAGATGAATAAGTTTTGAGGATCTAATGTACAGCATGGTGACTATAGTTAACAGTACTGTATTATATACTTGAAAGTCACTGAAAATAGCTCTTAAGTGTTCTCAGCACACACACACACACACACACACACACAGTTAACTGTGTGAGGTGATGGATGTGTTAATTATCTTGATCTCGGTAATCATCTTACAATGTAAATGTGTATCAAATCATCACATTGTACACTTTAAATTACACACCATTAGATTTGTCAGTTATTCCTCAGTAAAACTGGGGAGGGGATGGAGAACCTGGATCTAGTAAGTTTCACTGCCCTGCACAGACACAAATTATTTCTCTCCTTTTCATCATGGAAACAGCTCCTGCATAAACGATGCACATAGTGAATAGCCCTGAGCACAGCTTGGGGAGCACATGGGGAGCCTGTGGCAAGCCTGGACCACCTAGACCTGACTCTAGGGAGCGTAACAACCTCCAGGGTCCATCACACATCTTAGTCTAACCAGAGCCTATGTATAGAAAGAGAATCCTGATTTTATTCCAAAGTTGACTAATATTAAACATTATTCCACACGGAGACGCGATTTTATGTGGCTATTTTGGTAAAAAGGTCTGTTTGGTAGAGGAGACATCATTTAAAATACATGTAATGAGTAGGCTTTGAAAAACTAGTTATTTTTATTCTTTCCTCTGAAAGAAGTAAGATGGGAAGGATAAGTGATAAAAGTCGTGCGCATGAAATGAGAATGGCCGACACATGGATTTCTGGGTTCTTCCCCGAAAACAACAAGATTCAAGAACCTGGTAAAGGAGGTATTCAGGTAGTTCACAGGGTCCCAGGAGATCCGGGCCCCAGGTCTGGGGAATGAACTGAAAGCGCTACACGCTGGACCACTGCAGTAGGCACCCACGGCCATGGCTACTCTGCAGAGCAAGTGGCAACATCGTAATTCTGATAGTACATAGTTGGATATGAAAGATACAAGCAAATACTTAGTTAATCATCCGGCCCCAAAGCTATCGGTCTAATGTGAGCCGGGCGTCTTGCTGCTGGTGGGGTCCACTCCCAGTTCAGGAGTGAGAGCGTAACCCTTCTCACCCTGGGTCCCGAGTTCAGCGCTGGCTCAGTGCTCACCGCTGCTGTCCTCCTACCCACTGAGTCCCTCCAGTGGGCCAGAGCCATCTACTTTCCCTTCAGGCTTGGGGCTCCATCTCTGAATTTTGTAATGAGTTTCCCTTTCTCCTTTAACTTGACGTTGATCTAGCTTCTTTGGGCACCAAATTGTCCAGTGGTCGTTCGTCAGTCCTCAGGCATATTTCCTTCACGCATCACGCTGTAAGCAGAGGAATGCACTCTGCTCCACAATCCACAGGCCTGAAGGAAAAGTCACCTCTGAGGTGGAGACTTACATAAAACCATTCAAGTTAATTATTTTATGCCAAAGTCTAGACTTAACCAATATCCAAAGTGACTTTCCAGACTTTTTAATTCTAGCACATTTTTTCCCCAAACTCTAGAATTTTGTTACTTCCTGTCAACATGTACCCTTAATGCAGTAGTTTATCATTTATTCCTCAAAACCTGTCTTGTAAAATATGCATTTTAAAAATGGTATTTAGAGCCCTTGTTTAAAACTTAAGAGTCAAGACATTACCCTCTGACGCCTAGAGTTGTCTTCCGCTCTCATAGCTCAAATGTTCTTGAATTCGTTTTCATGACAAATATGTTAAATATACATGTAAAAGTAGATGTAGGTATGTATTTCCAACATTGTGCCTTTCCAAGCAAAATTACAATGCAGGAAAAGTCTGCCTGTTTTGTCAGGAAAAATAAATTGTAAGCATAATGTGGCAGCATCTGGCTTATGGAAGTCCAAACATTCTCAGTGTCTACACAAAATAGTTCATGTAACAACAAATGTTTTCCTTTTCTGTCTATTACCTTCTCTTCATCTCCATTCCCCCCCCCCATACTAGGAGCATATTTTTTCCCATTTCCATCGGCAAGCCATGGGACAAGCAAATGAGAACTAGAAGAATATTATTCCTTCAGTGAAGAAAAATGCCGACTAGGTTTTGTTAATTCGGTGATATAGACCTCTTTTTCCCCCAGTCGTTTTATTTTGTTTGCTATAGGATCTATGGAGTTAAGTGATCTAAAAGAATCTTTCACTTCAGATGTGCATGTTTAATAAATTTCATGTGAAATATTAGTGGTATAACCCAAAACAAAGGAAGTATGTGAGGAATGGGTGTCACAAGGAGTGGAAAATGAGTCGAGTTCCTATCGTCTCATACCTTGTGATGTCCCAGCCATGTTCTGCCGACAGAGCTTATTGTAAAGCACAGAAGTGAATCCTGCTTGTCCAGAGTTTGGCTTTCACATTCCTGAGGCCACAGATTTGGAGACAGAAAAATGTCTGCATGTGAAAGATGTTTTTTGCACAAGTGCCTAAACATTGTCTAGACAGAGTTTGCCCTCACTCTGCACTTTTCCCCCTCTGTGAATTGAAACAAACTATTGAAAAGACAAGCCTACTTATATTGTAAAAGGTTTGCAAACTTAGAAAAGTATTTAAAATCCATGTAAATGGTTATACTATATAATAGCATGCATAAAAATGTCAATAATCAAGGAACGACTCATAAACATCTCCACTCTGTGCAAATGAAACATTGTCTTACTGGATCCCACTGGATCTCTTAGAAGGATCTGCATTTCCTCCTCAATTATTATCCTTGACAGATGAGGTTGAAACAAAACGTTCTATTCTTTTTAAGTTGGCGGAACTTCTGAAAGGTGAGTCTTAGCTGCACTGTGACTCATTCCAAATGCCAAAATCTCTGACCCTGAGCTGGTCTATGTTCCTTGTAGGAGACTAGAAAAGCCACGAGTGATAGGAAGTGGCCACATGTAGACTCTTCCGTCAAGTGTGGGTCTGGAGACTTGGGGGACAGACCAGCAATCGTGTTTGACTGTGAGCTTCATAGGAGGCCACACGGGCTGCTCCCATGCACACCCCCAAACTAACGCGCGCTTACAGTCTGCATCCCAAAACGCCGTGAGCAGCTCCTGTGAATTTGTGGAAGGATGGCTGCTTTCCTGATCTGCTTTTCTGTAGCCACACCTGGAGTCACAGTTTGCTTTTCTAATCTTCAAAGTAACATCATACTTTATATAGATATATTTTAAAAGCTTTAAAAATTGCAGAAATACATGACACCAAATAAAAATCTCCATAAATGGATCACCCTCACAATTGAGAAGTGACAAGTTCACAGCTTTCCCCCAGATTTTTGCCTGTAAGATAATATTCATGTGTATATGGATATAGATGGATGGATGGATGGATGGATATATAATATCAACAAAAATAGAACCACATTCATGTTCTAAGTCATAATTTAGAGCTCACAACTCACGTTCGTAATTGTATTCCGAAGTTCCTTTGTTTCTTTTTCACCTCACACTACAACTTGAGCAGTTTCCCATGTCAACACGTCAAGGCCCATCTCACCCTTTTGATAGCTGCCCCTTGTTTCAGTGTTTGAATGGGCCCTGATTTATCTGTTCAGCCCTCCAGTGTTGACTGTTTGGGTTACTTGTATAAAGTGTCGCAGGGAGCAACCTTGTCCCACATGTTGTTGCATTCAGGCAAGTCTCCGTTGGATAATTCTGGTCAAATCTAAGTAGAATCTCTGGTGGGAGATCTGTGAGAATATGAAGCGCTCCCCTTTGAGATGGAGGGAGAGTGCAGTGAGACAGGGGTCGGACAGCCAGCCCGGGGCGCGTGACTAACAAAAGGGCCAAACCACTAAGTCAGGACACAAGAGATGGGGACCCAGGTGCAGACACCACATTTTCAAAAGACTGTCCTTCCAAAGCAGGATGAGATTTAACCTGTGGAACTCCAGGTGGCAGAACACAGGCCATGACTCGGGGGACGTGAAATGGTACCAAAGGTTGACTTCAAGGACACCTTTCTTAGGCAGGGAATTGCTTGAACTCAGCAAGTGGACCCAGCGCCTGGCATGTACTAGGCCGTGCCCTTGGCAGGCCAAGCATAAGCCGGGCAAGCCACCTGCTCTTGTGGGCCTTACATTTTAGTGGAAAGGTAGCAGAAGATGCAGAAGAAAACACACACACACACACACACACACACATATTAAAAAACAATTTCTGGCGGTGGTCATTGCTCATTGAAAAAGACATAGGGTGATGTGACAGAAGGTGGCTAGAAAGACCTAAGGAGTGGGAGGGGCGTCACTTGGCTGGATAAGCTGTGCAGGCCCAGGTCAAGACAGGCAGTCCTATCAGGCCGTAAAAGCCGCAGCCTTGGAAGTTAGCAACGTGGAGGGAGGATTAAGGTATGCTGTCTGCAGTCACCTCAGTCTCTTTCCACATAAAATATTGATGTCATCCAAACCAAAGGCATCGACAAGGCCTCCTAGTCTTCCCGAGTATCAGATTTTGCTCCGGTTATCCTAGGATGCTGTTACTGTCAGAAAAGTTGTAAGACCCATCGAGAGGTATGAAAGACGGAGCGTCTGGGTGTGTTCCCGGATAACAGTGACTTCAGGCTGATTCTGCCCATGAGGTGCAGCCTCACAGCCCTCTTCAAAAAAAAGAAAAAAGAAGGAAAACCGAGGCTCAGAGCATAACGCTTGCTGCAGACGGGTTGTGAGCGCGGTTCTGTTGCCAGAGACCAAGCAGCGAGCATGATGAGACAGGTCCTGAGGCAGGAACTCAAAGCCTCCCTCTCTTTCCCACATGAGTCATTGTTAGTCAGAATATTACCTTTGCAGACGGCTTAACTCCATTTCAGACCTTAGAATGATGCCTCCTCCTGGTTTAGGTGTAAACTTTTGTCTCCAAGGACAGCTTCTATCAATCCTTTGGGCCTAGGAGGCCCCCTTGGTATTTCAACAACAACGACAACAACAAAAGACATAGGAAACCATTGTGTTTTTGAATGAGTGCCAAAATAGTCCTTGAGCGAACTTCAGAAGGGAGAGGAAACCCAGGTCCTCGTTCAAGGTCGGTTGTGCTTTTGCAATGCACGGCTTCCCAGCAAGATTATCGAGATACCCAAATGTGGAAGTATGTTAGGGGGCATAAAGAGAGAGAAAATTTTGAGATATAATAATACAAACGTATTGGTAAGAGGTGTCATAGTGTCATTATAAGATTCTATTGGAGAGGGAGGTAGGGCAGAAGAGGTAAATCTTATGAGCGTTTCCAAAGAGAGAGAAGTTTTAAACTTTTATGGGGATGTAGAAAAGAGGGCTCTCCGGAGACAGCTGCCTCTGTGAACGGGCCACCACTAATCCCAGGAGATGATAAGCAGAAGCGTTCATCTGGGTCCCAGCAGCCAAGCCTGCCCGGGCTTCCGGGGACAGTCCCTCAGTGTGGCACAGCCCTCCCCTGCCCTCCGCCACCAGAAAAGGCAGCAGAGGTTGGGCACCACCCAGAGTTTCCATTGGCACCAATCTCAATGATTTACATACAGGCCTTTGTTTTAAATCTTAAATGTTTTAAGATTATTAATTATATTTATAGCTCTATTTGCGTGTATCCATAACCAAAAAATTCTTAAGAGACAGTTTCTTCATGAACAGAATCTAGGACCCGGGCAACCATCTCTCTTGTAATTACTGGGTTCCCTTGCTCTGCTTGTCCATATCCGGACATCGAATTTCTTGCTTTTCAGGCTCTATGAGGGACCCATGCTAGCCCCGCTTTCCTTTCTCCTGCCTCTTGCTGGCCCTCCACCAGCGCACTGCGCACAATGACCAGCTGGCCCCTAGCAGATTAGGCCCAGGTGTGAAGTAGCTGGAGAAGCGCTTCGAAGCCAAGAAGGGAGTGATTTCATTTTCCACTGACGCTCCGCAGAGATGAAGGGGATTCAAGTGCCTTCAGAAAAGCTTCCTCCCAGTGAGTGGAGTTTTGGGGGGTTTCCAGACTTCCAAGGCTTTTATTCTTGGAAGCATCATGGTTGCTTTCCCCCTCTTTCATTTATATCCCAGGAACTGATTCAGAAACCATAGAAATCGGATTTGGAATTGCTGAATGCTAGCAGACAGCTGACTGCACTCTTCCCAAGAAACCCTGCCAGCTGGGCTAGGGTATCACGTGGTGCCTGCTCTCTCGGGCTGGCCCGGCTGCGTTGTCAAATGCCACTGGACTCACATCTCACAGCAAAGTGCAGGACAAGTGAAATGTTTCGCTTCACACTTCAGACATTTTCTGATCTGGGGCTCAATCAACCAGGGTGTGATTTGCAAACCACGGTAACCAGTTTCGAAGCAGCTGCCCAACGAGGCAGGTTTCATCTTGCTGGATTTATTTTTTCACCCTCACAACTTTTTTTTTTCTTTCTTTCTTTTTTTTTTTTTTTTTTTTTTTTTTTTAATTAGCCTTGGATTGCAGTTTCCTGAGCTTGTTGTTACCACTGATTGAGACAGGCTCCGGGCAGGACCTACCAGCCGTCTTGAATATAATGCTGCAGTGCGTGTATTAAAAGGTTTAAAATTGCCCAAATGTGGTCTAAAACAACACTGAGAGCATTGTTGCTGCCCAGATTGAATAAAATCCTATAGAAATGAATTCCTTGACTTGAAGTGTAAGTGAGCTGGCTTGCCTCAGGAGTGAATGAGTTCAGTTAAATAAATTAAATTAAAATAAGATCCAAGTAGACGAGTGTGAACGTGAGAAGTGTTTTGGAGGTTTGTGAGTGAGCTCTTCTGTACGGGACCTGGAGTTCAGTTAGCAGCCCACCCGGCAAAGACCATATGAGCACCACATTTAGGGGCTTTGGCATGGTGCCAATGAAAGGAACTGTGTTTAAACCAGGAAGGAGGTGAAGAGCACAACTCGGCCAGGCATCGTGCTAAATCCCTTTGTCCACAATATCCCATCTCACTCAAGGGTCACCTGGACTGATGTTAGGATGGGGATATGGGAGCTGGGAGAGGCTGAGCGGTGGGCTGGAGATATGACGTTAATATGCGAAAGAACTAGATGCGGAACTCAGGCTGTGACTGGCGCCAACTCCTGGGCTCTCCAACCTCACCTGAACACCTCAGCTGATAGTTCACGAGTCGTAGGCAACAAGGCAGCCAGGCCATTCCCTCTGCATAGGTGCCGCCTTTGCGTGCTCCGTGTCGGGTTGAAAAATACCCAGCACGGTCATAATAAGAATTTACCCCATGATCTCCAGCTGACTCCCCAATATACAAAGAAAAAAACCTTGACAAAGTGATAGTTTTCAATCCATCTGGGTCTCGTGGATACTCATGTTGACATCAACACTATTTGGAGGGTGGTTTAGTGACGATGTTTTCGCTGCTGTAGCCCAGTGTTCTCCCCTCGTCCCAGAATTTCAGTGGTCCGAGTGCAGCCATCAAAGAGTCCTGCATGGCAGGTGACACAAACCGGGCCAACCGTGAGAGCACAGCAACCAGGCGATGGAGGCAGCTGGTGGGACGGGTCCATTGCTCAAACCGGTAATTTGGGGTCAAAACAAACAGATGATTAGCTGGAGGCTGTCACTTTGAATCAAGGGCTTTAGCTTCGTCTAGACGTGGCCTCAGAATGAGACCGATGGGGCTCCCTGGCCAGCTCTGGGGCAGACGGTGGGGGCAGCACGTCCAAATTAGAAAGCTGGCTCCAAGTGAGCTGGGCTACCACGTCTGTGCATTAATAGCCTCACAGGAAAAGTGAAGGGCGGGGACTGTTTCTTCCGTGCTTCTCAGCCTCGCTATTGGAATTGAAAAGTAGGAAACAGTGGGTGGGAGTACTGTTTGAAATGTGGTATCTTGCCAGTCCTTGGGTAGGCTATGAAATTACCATCCGTAGGGCTTTTGTAACTGGCCAGGGTCACACAAGCACTTAGTGGCACTGTCTTAGCCCTGGGATCCATCTCCTCCCTGTGCACTTTTCTTAATACCACACGGCCTTGCAGTCACACTGGAACTGCCACCCAAGTCCCTGGATGCCAGCCGTGGCCGTCTACCACAGGCGTCCATTTTATCAGGGTGATCCTGAGATAGTTCTTGAAGGATCATAACATTTTGCCCTGTAGACCCAGGGTGTCCATATAATTTTCCCCCCAAAAGAGGGAGGTAACCGGACCAGACCCTGGAACCACAAGCGTTACGAGGACAACGCGTGCAGGCAGAACGTTTTCTTCAAAAGTCAAGTGGGAAAGAGGTTTTGTTACTCAACCTTCGGTTAAATAGGAAGTTCAGTGAATAGAACAACTCATTCCCTAAACATTCTGACCAGCAATGGCACAGGCGCTGATAACCCTGCTGACTGTGTGTCACGGTGTGGTGACTCAATGAGATAACGTATGTGCCGACTGTACAGTGAGCATTCATAAACGTCTTAAGCCCATAAAAAAATTTCTAGTCACATCACCTAGCACCCAGGCAGTTTTCTTTTTATTTTCCAAGTGAAATATGTGGTTGAAAACACCATGTGTTTGCAGGAGGCTGGTTTGGGTTTTTCCTCTAAACGTGCGACAAGTCTTTGCCATGTATAAACATGTTTTTACCCTGTAGACACATTCCCAATGTTTTTGCAATGGACCTCCTCCCATGAGGAACCGATAAGGGAAAATTCATGGAAAGCTTCCGTTCTGTTCACTATCGATCCAAAAACGTAGCTCAGACATCGAGCTTTCGCCCCACATTCTTGCAGTGGAAGTTCACAGAGCTTCGGTTCTGACACAAACATCCCTGAAGGTGTAGCTTTGGCCAGGACATCAAGGTGATTCGATGAGAAGCAGGGATGTGTTGGGCTCTAGAATTTTTTTAATATGAGTTCAAGTCTCGTCCAAATGCCCACAGACCTCGAGGAAGCAGGACACAGGCCTGATGGCAGTGGCTGGTCGTTGGGCCACATCGGCAGCTTGGAACACACACGGACCACCCAGGCCCCTCCCCAAACTTCTGATTTCCTGGGTCTGGGCACTGCCTTGGTGGCAGGGGTTTAAAAGTTCTCAGGGGGCCGGCCGAGTGGCTCAGTTGGTTAAGAGCTCACTCAAGAGTGCGAGCTCTGAATAACAGCGGTTCGATGCCCCGCCCGAGCTGAGCAGCCGCTGAGCTGCCAAGAGGTGGCAGGATGGCTCAGCTTAAAAAAACAAACAAACAAACAAAACCATAAAAGCTCTCAGGGACTCCAATGTGTGGTCAGGGCAGGAAACTGCTCTGAAAGGTCATTATTAATGGCTTCTTTTCTTTTTCTCCATACCCCATACCTTCTCTTTGATTTAAAAAGTAAGACCTGGCCATTCTGGAATATTAGAAAAATATAGAAAAGCGTGATGTAGTAAATAAAACTGTCATATCATCTTGTCCTCTGGGGACAAACATTATTAGGATATGAG
Source organism: Hipposideros armiger (assembly GCF_001890085.2). Classification (NCBI taxonomy): domain Eukaryota; kingdom Metazoa; phylum Chordata; class Mammalia; order Chiroptera; family Hipposideridae; genus Hipposideros; species Hipposideros armiger. Next base: position 2,549,567 of record NW_017731542.1, on the reverse strand, counting down.
TTTGTATTGTGCTTTTACTCATTAACTGCATATCGTGAGGTTTTTCTATGCCATTTAATATTTTCAAAAGGTGTTTGTTAGAGCACTCAATCTTACATCTTTGTGCAATAATTTAATAGTTCCTTGATATTGGACAGTTAACAATTTTTTGAAAAGCACTACTTTGAAAAAAAACTACATTTCTAATTTTTTATAACAAGGAACTATTGGCTCTGATGTAATTGGAAAATTCATTCTCTTCTATAGTACCTGTGTCCAATCGACTTAAAGTGTTAATATATATGTTTGTATTTTATTTCCTGGTATTGCAGGAAAAAAAATGAAATATATTATTATTATAACCTCTGTAAAGATCAGCTTTTGAGAGAAGGAAGTTGCATAGAAATGATGAAACACTGCCACCTTTTAGTTATTAGTCTTTAAGTTTGCATGAAAAGTTAAGATGGTTTCAAAAAATACCATAAGTTCAACTATCACCAAGACTCTACTTATACAAAAGTACAATAAAAGTGTACGGGGCACTTCACAGGCGTGATCGCTTTTCACCCCAGGACTGGCTTGAGAACAAGGATCTTAGCTGCCAGGATGACTGCAAAAACGTCACTCGCGTTACCCACACAAAGTAAATACTCAGTCAGTGGCTGCTGTTTTAATGGATTCTGTTGACCAGATATGCATGTCTTAAATGTGTCACATTTAAGAAATTATGTTTCTCATTACCTAAGACTTTAGCTATTCTAGCTTCTAGAAATAGATTCTGTAATCAATCACTGGTTGGGAGAGTGACTCACAGATCTCTAAACCTCAGGGCGTTCCTGGAAGACTTGTCAAAGGTCAAGGCGCGAAGGCGTGGGGGCCCCTGGGACGGCAAGGGACCCAGGCTCGTCCCAGGTTTTAGTTCTCGCCCACAGGTTTGCTGCAGACGCTCCGGCTGCTGCTGGCAGGACCCGGTAATTTATTGACATCAAGCCTGTCAATTACATGGAGCACTTCCTGTGTATAGAGAACTAAATGCCCTCCACCATAGAATCACAATCATACGACACCGTGCCAGGCTCTTCGCTGGGGACTTGCGCTGGTCGGCCCCTGCCCTGTATAACTGGAATGGAGAGTGACATCAGTCCACTTTCTAATCCTCACGGCAATCCTTTATTGTTAGTAATTTTATGTTTCAAAGGACAGCATGTCTGGTGTAGGAAGAGGCATATACACTCCGCACTTCCCAAGTAACGTGGCTCAGCGCCTGAAGTTGGACACAAAAGTCTTCCTAAGCGAGGGTTTAGGGTTTTTTATTCGCTTACTCAATTGGGACTAGGGGGCAGGACAGGTTGGTCCGTGGCTCTTGTTAGGACTGTACTTGTTTGGCACCCGAGAATGTCTCCTAGTCATGCTAGAAAAGAAAGATGACCCCAGGAAAAGAAAGACATGACAGTGCGGATTCAAGGAAGTCGTGCACGTCTTCCTTCATTTCAGTGACTGTGCGGGTGGGTTCCTGATCAGAAGCTATGCGTGAGCCCAGGCCCTCCGCCCACCCTGCTCCTCTCTACAAGACCCCTGTGTCCACACCGTGCTCAGCACTCCAGCCCTGGCAGCTTGGCACAGGACTCCAATTTCAACACGTACCTCGTTTTTGCAGCTAATGTAGTGAGAGGCTGAGGGTCCTGAGCGGGATCAGTCATCCTGGCCTCAGTGGGCCGCCTGTGCACACACTCTGCCAGCCCCGAGCACCGCTCCCTCCTGCAAACCTGAGCTCCCGCCCGGGGCTCTGTCCCACCCAGGCAGCTCTTCTCATGGCGAGCAGCTTCCCAGAATGCTTTCAGGAAAATTTCAAGTCAAGCATAACACAGAGTCAGAAGAGTGCACGCAGATCAGAGGTGTGAGATGTGACGAATGTATTTCACAAACTAAACGCCCCTGGGCACCCCGCGCCCGGGTCAGGACAACAGGCCCCTCTCCCAGTACGCACCCTCGTGTGTCTGCCTTCTTTCGCTCGGCACTGTGTGTTCAGATTCTGTCCGTGTTTTCTACGTAGTCGTCTTTCTTTCATTGGCAGCTGCATAGTTCATTGTGAGAAATACCACACACCACGTTTATCCATTCTGCCTCTGACGGATGTGTGGGTTGTTTCTCTCTGTTCTTTTTATTTTTATTTTTATTTTTTATTACTAGGCTGTGACACTTGCTGTACTTGTCTCTTGGTGCTCTTTTGTATGCGTTTCTGTGGGGGACCTGGGCGGCGTGTGGAGATGCTGGGTCAGCAGGGATGGGTTTGCTCGGCGTTGGTAGATTATTGCCAGAAAGGGGTTTTAGCGAACCATCCTCCAGACCTGCCATGTTTGATTGTCAGTGGCTTGGGACCTTGCACAACACATGTATTGCCTGACTGCTTCATTTTAGCTACCCTAATGCATGAGCTCCCCGGGAATCTAATGATGAAAATTAATTTTAATTAAAAATGAACTCTCTTAACTTCATAAAGATAGCCTTTTCTGCCAGGGAGGCAGCCTGGAACCGTGGGCAGTGGATGAGCCACGGAGTCAGGCAGAGGTGGGCTTGAATGTCGCTTCTGCCCCTGGTGCCCTGTACCTCATCTCCAAACCTGGGTCTCTCCTTTTGTGAAAGTGGGAAAAAAGGACGGGATTGAGCGGAGATCAAGTGACATGATGTCTGGAAACAGAAAGCCCTGAGGTGTTCTAGATTCAGTCATGGCTTGTTGTTTGCTTATTTATGTTCAACACAAATGTACATTTGCTACAGAAAAGCTTGCTTCCTTCACAAAACGCGAGGGCCACAGGGACTCAGGAGGAGGGACCCACATGGCGTCCCTTTCGCTGTGTTCTCTCCCTAAATAACATGAAATTTCATGGTGTTCCCATGGCCGTTCCTAAAATCACAGAGGATGACTCTTAAAAGACAGCTTGAATATCATCCAGCCCAACTATTCACTAAACCTCGTAGCTGGGCCTCAGAGACGTCGCGCGACCCCTAGGAGATCCCACGTGTGGCTAGAACACAGACCCTCTGACTGGTTCTCTGGCTGGTTCCACAGCCTGTATGCCTCTCATAATTATGATGTAAGGCTGTTTTTAAGCAGTCATGAAAATGAAGATAACTTCTGATAGATGTGAACAATTTCCAAACTGTTCACAATAAACCCCCAAAAGACTGCTGCACACGCTTCTCACACCAGGACTTACTCTTCAGCAAATTCAAAGGGGAACTTATTTGCTCTTTTGGTTCAAATGGTTTATAAAGTGGGACAGGGATGTGGTTAAAGGTTTCCTTGCCACCTTTTCAAATCAGTAAATGTTTATTGAATGAAGGCATGAATGGATGGGGTATCATAGCACCCAGCGAAAGATGGAACAGCCTAGAAGGGAGGGGCATTTCCTCTGGGAAAACCCATACTTTCTAACTCCCACATTTCGGAAGCATGTTACAGTTAAGCTGCAAAAACCAAACAAGGCAGCTTGTTAAAAGGGGGAGGACTTTGGGCCACGGCTACTGCAGCCGCAGAACATTTGATCCTAGGAAAGCAACTCTGGACAAAGGGCTGGGAGTGAGGTGAAAAGCTCCAAGCCCTGCCCTGACTAAAAGAACCCTGTAAAATGACCCAGAGGCAGCCGCAGCGGCGCTGGCTGAGAGAGCGATCTGCAGGCCATTTTCTCAGACTCGGCCCCAGGCATTCTGCAAAACGCCTGCACCAGAGCAGGAAAGCCACGTCTCGTATGATTTCCACGCTCATGCATGTTTGTGCAATGCTGATTGTGCGAGACGTGGTCCAGGCTGTAGAAAGCCACTAGTGAGGTGTAGCTGAGGTCTCAGAAATTTCAAAAGATGGGAATTGTTGTGGACAGAGACACTGAGAAGGTATTGCCATTAAGACCTGAGTGCTGATGCCAGGGAGACTGAGGTTCGGGCTTGTGCAGACGGAGCCCAAGAGAAAGAAGAAAGAAGGGCACCAGGACCTGAGTGGGGCCTGACACCACCCAGACCTGGCGTCCATAAATCCCCTGTCAGAATGGCACTGCAGGTATACTCTTTCATTATCGGTATAGCTTCAAAAGTCTCTAGCACAAGTTAAATTTTTGTTAATGAACACTGTATGTGTCTTTATAAAATGCTTACAAGGAAGTTACCCCTTCAGGTTTTAAGCAGAAATGCAAGAGCCCTTTCTGCTGGGCCCAGTAGGTACCTGAGGACGTCATCCTAGAGCCATAGTGGGGAGAGTTGGTCACCCCCACAACATACTCCCTTCTGCTGTTTGAAACTCTGTCACCTTTGGATGGGTCGTTGCAAACATGCGCCACCTCCCACCGTGTGATGGTGACTAGCTAGTCCAATAGGCATTATGCCTGCTCTGCAGAAATGTCACATCCACCTGGCACACAGAGGTCAGAGAGTCAGCCACAGCCCTGGAATAGCGGCATGGGGAATCGAGGGAGGCCGCGAGCTGCCGGCTTCTCGGGGAGGCTCCCAGGGCGGCTGCACATTGAAGGAATCGGTTAGAAGGCCCAGACTTTTCCCAGAAACGTTTTCTCCACACCAAACTGGCAGTTGTTTCACTTAAAAAACTCAGACTGGAAAGCTGGAGTTTAAAAATACATTTCAAAAAAAAATTTTTTTTTAAAGATTTTATTGGGGAATTGGGGGATGGAAACAGCGTGGGGAATCGGGGAAGGGGAACAGACAAGTTACTGTCCTAGTTGTGGAGGATGTCACTTCACTGGTCCATGTTGGTATTATCATTGCGCTCTTCCCTGGTGAGGCAGATTGGTCGCTGGGCATTGGACGGCTGCTCACGGCAGCTCTTGGCAGCTCACACCAGCTGCCGGCCACTCACGGTAGCATAAGGCAGCCCACTGCAGCTCCACTGCAGCCTATGCCGTCACTGGTGACTCACGGCAGCCCAGCTCCAGGTCGAGCTGTTGTTCACCAACTTAGCTGTAGAGGGCGCAGTGTCACTGGCCCCCATGTAGGATCCAAACCTGCGGCCCTGCGGCTCAGAGCTGGTGTTCCAAGCCAACTCTTAACCAACACGCCACTTAGCCAGCCCTCAAAAATGTTTTTATTGTTAATAAATCCTATCTTTCCTCTAAAGTCAAGGGGGAAAAAATAGGGGTCATGGGGGACCGAGTAAACCTGAACTCCCTGCCCCCTCCTCACTGCTCATTTTATAATTAAACCGTTACTGTGTTTGTCACTGAAGAAAGAAGCGTATCGTTATGAAGACCTTAATTTTACAATATTGTCTAATCTGATGAGAATATGAATGCTATACATTCAGGCCTTTAGAAAGAGATCTTTAATAATACAAAGTGTGATCAAAACATATGGTGAATGTTTAAATAAAAATATTTATTGCAATAAAAGATACATTGCTATTAATCCCCCTCAAAATACTCACCCTCACTTTGAACACACTTATCCCATCGTTCTTGCCTCTTTTTGAAGCAGTTCTGGGAGTCCTGTTTTGTGAGTGTCTTTAGTTGCGCTGTCGTGGCTGCCTCAATGTCCTGAATCAATTCAAAGCGTTTACCTTTCATGGTCATTTTGGCTTTGGGGAAGAGCCAGAAGTCACATGGTGCCAGAGCTGGTGAATAAGGGAAGAAGGTGGATGAGGACACACCGTAATGTTTTTATTTGCCAGAAATTGCCATACCAGAAGTGATGTGTGACACGGAACCTTTTTATTGTGATCACAAACTTCAGTGAATGCTGCTGCCAAGTGCCATCCAATGGAAAGGCAGGGACCTTCAATACGGGAACCTTAGTAACAGTGTGTGACAAGTTTCAGCTTGTTCAGTGCAGTTAGTCAGGTGTGAGCTACAGTTGAGAGACGGTGTGTTTTAAAGTGTGCCATAAATCATCCTCCATCATGACAATGCTCCGTGTTACACATCGCTTCTGGTACGGCAATTTCTGTAAAATAAAAACATTATGGTGTGTCCTCATCCACCTTATTTGCCAGCTGTTGCACTGTGAGACTTCTGGCTCTTCCCCAAAGTCAAAATTATTTAGGACATGGAGGCAGCCATGACAGCGGAACTAAAGACACTCACGAAAGAGGACTTGCAGAACTGCTTCAGAAAGTGGCAAGAATGATGAGATAAGTGTGTTCGAAGCACGAGGGAGTATTTTGAGGAGGATTAATGGCAATGTATCTTTTACTGTAATACATTTTTTTATTTAAACATTCACGATATTGTTTGATCACACCTCGAACCCTGAGTCATCTTTGTTCTCCATACACAGGACATATAATGGTCTTCAGTTCCCGTTCCCATGAGATGTGACATGTTGAGATTACAGACCCAAGAATGAGTCAGACTCTTGCTTTCCGTGATACAATATGATTGACATAAGAGCCTGATCGTGTTCTCAGCACATGTTAAAAAATGGTAACTATGTGAGGTGATGGATGTGTTAATTAACTTGATTGTGGAAATTATTTCACAATGTGTATGTATATGAAGTCATCACATTGTGCACCCTAAATAAATATACCATATTTATTTGTCAACTATACCTCAATAATTGGGAAAATATATGGGAATAATATTGGCTCTGAAGTTGTGCATCTCCAACACATGTTTAATTCTTGAAAACTAGAATTTTGGTGTAGCCAGAGGTGGCCTTATCCCAGCAAATGCTGTAAGAGGAGAATACGGCTGTGCATTTTGTCCTTCTAGTCAATGTCTAAATTTCTTTGGAATATAATATCTCTGTTCCAATCACTCCACTGAAACTCATCCAGGAAAGGTTCAAAGAACTTACCTCTACGATCTCTCTGTAGCTAAATCTGGCACATGCTTTCCCCTCTGATCTGCTCAACCCTTTTGCAGCGTCTGCCAACATGTTGTCTGCTTTGGTCACCTGGCTTGGGGCCCGGTCCTTCCTGGGTCTCCTGTCTCTTTGTTTTCTTCTTCCCAGAGTCTTTGATGGCCTCTCCTGTTGAAAGGACACACTCCGTTGGAACCGGGGACCATTCTGAGGCTGTGTCAGCTTCCTGACGTCAGCCTCCTGTGTCGCCTTCACCTGGAGCTTGTTAGAAATGCAGAACCTCAGGCCCCCAGGAACCTCTGCATCTGCCTTCTAACCAAATCCTGGGTGATTCATACGCCCATTAGGGTTTCAGGAGTGACAGTCTGGTGAGCTCTTGAAGTACAAATATTGCTGAGGTCAGTGTTTTGATTGGGCAGCTAGACACGAGTGGGGAATCTTTTTGTTTCTTGCGAGCATGGATGGACCCAAGGCTATCTACCTGGATGGAACAGGCTGTTCTTTCTCGATTTCTCTCTCACATTGCTGTATCTCTCTGAGTTCAGGTGCCATCCTCCCTGCCAGGGGGACCCCGGACAGGACCAGCTCCAGCCTTCCCAGGTAGCACACTATACACCCCTGCTCTCCAAGGCTGGGGGGACCCCACCCTCCTGCGTTACGTGTCTGACTACACATGGATGGCCGGAAAAAAAAAAAAAGGCTCATTTGTGACTAGTCTGTACTTCCTGATATTCTCTAGCAATCCCCTCCCTGGCTGCATGGCTGTTGAGCAACTTTATTAAAGCCCTTCCTTAGTTTGACAAATCATTGTCTCCATTCTTTCATCTGAAAGTTATTCACTTTAGTAGAGAAAAGAATGCATGGCAACAAAGGGGACCTTTATGTGGAAATGTGCCATCTGAAAAGGCATCCATTCATTTTCCCTTTGAATCAGCCTCTCAGCGGTGGTGTGGGAAATACTCACCTGTGGTGTTTAGAGTCTGCTGTCTTTCCTAGATTGTCAGCTTCCTGAGGGCAGACCCTTGCTGTGTATCTCTGGCAGAGAGCCCAAAGCCTGGAGCATATACGGGCCCAATAAACACTTGATGAATGATGCATGAACTCATTTGTTCTCCTTGGAACATTGTGGGCACGTCTTCAAACACTCATTGGGACTGGAGGCCGCTCATCAGGATGCTTATTATTATTATTATTGTATTTTCCACTGGTTACGGTGCCTTCAGACTTAAAAGGCATTATTTATACTGCCTGCAAGAAGAAATGTTGATGGAAATGAGTCAAATGGCATTATGGTTAGAAACTTGCCAGGTGTCATTTTTGGGAGATTAGATAACTGTGTTTCTTGGTAGAGAGAATTGCCTGTTTGTTGCAAGTTAGGACTTTGCTGGACTGGTTTACAGGGCCAGCGGGGAAAGAGATAAGTGAATCTTGTAGTGAGAGGTCATCTGTTTTGAAAGTGGGGAAGATTTCATGGACCACATCCAAGTGTTACAGCAGAGGGAAATGTCTCAGGCTGCGCAGGGCTATGAAACCCCCAGTGGAACATTCAAACAAAAATTCTTCTGGCTCTCCTCTTTGGAAAACCCACACAGTTCAAACCCGCGAGTGCTGAGATGCTTACAGCCATGAGTAGGTCTGGGGATAAAAGTAGGTCAGGAACCAAAGAAGTGGTGAGCTTTCTTCAGTAGGTATTCACAGGGACAGGCTCTCCTCCTGTCTTTGCTTTTTCAGAAGTCATGTCAAAGATGGGGTGCAAAACACACACCACTGCTCCCTCAGCTGTAGCATGTCAGGATGACACGTCGTCTCAGTGGCTGTTTGTGTCCCCCACCTTCTCAGGTAATGGTTTAGCCATTAGAAACGTGTCTTTGAGTTCTCCTTGATGGGAAGAACAAAAGGTCCCATCCTTCTAGAGATTCCATTTGCCTCAGATCCCGCCGGCTGGAGCCTTGCTTTGTTTCACCCATCTCCCTCTCCATTCCCCTGCCCATGGTCTGCTTTCTCTCCAAGGAACTCCTGGTTCAGAGAATTACCATTAAGAACAGACTAGAAAGAAAGACAGCTCTGCAGTCTAATGGGTGGCTTTTGTCTTTTGCTTTAGATTACTGAGATTTCCTAGATAAGTTCAATTATCTGAACTTAATGTTAGAAGAACCTCCCCTCATGAGAATAAAAAGGCATTTAAGGGATGCAGTCAAGTGTCTGCTGTAACTAATTCAGTCACCTGCCATCCTGGGTGTGACGGGTGACTTTGGGGGTGGGAGCCTCCTGTCAGGTCTGTTCTAGGCTTGTGGTCTTCTGCGGCCCGACTCGATCCAGTATCACTGGCTCGTGCACTTAAAATGTTTTGTGAGCATAGATCTCATGTTAAGTGTCTTACCACACAATAAGATATTTAAAAATTAAAGAGACACACTGTCTACTTTTTTGGAAAAGTTAATTCAGATCATCAGGGACTCTTTAATCCACATTTGGGGCTCTTTGCTATCCAAAAAAGATAAAGAGGGTGGATCTGAGCCCACTTTTTGGAAGAAATGACAACAATTTAGTTAGTCTTCATTTAAAAAAAAGTGTATAACTCACCAAAGGCATCTCCTCTCTAAAAGTCCTCTGAGACCCGTTCATAGCCCAGAAGTCTCCACCTAAAACCTCAAACACCCACACTTTTCCTGCACCCCCTTTCCTCTCTGCTCTCAGGCTCCTTGGAGCTCCCCAGCCCTCCTCCATCCATACCCTTCCATAATGGGAATTTTCACCGAGCCTCTCCTGTCTAGTCCCAGCCAGCGTGCATGCCACAGTCTTTACCTCATCGAGGTCTCCTTCCTTCCCTCTCAGGCCCCAGGTGAGGCAGCTGCCAGTGCTCGGGGAGGCCCTTTCCTTCTGGCTCACCTGTACCTGGCTCACTGTGATTCGGACTCGCTCCGCACATGTACCTGTGTCTTCCTGCTGCCTCCACTTCTGCCGTCTCATCTTCTCTCTTTGCTTTTATTCTGTCCCTTCTCCCCTCTGCACAACTGCGAGTTATTGTTCTTCACAGACTAGCGCAAGCGTCAGATCCTTCAGGAAGCTTTTCTTTAGGTGCCCTCTGTCCTGTCTTCGCTGAGAATTAGCAGTTTGAGGGGTTGCTTTAACTTCTTTTATAGGATGTCACCTTCTGTCTCTGCCATCGACTGTTCCCTCAGGGCACAGTGCTTTGCATTCAGTGAACGGTGATGAATGGATGAAGTGATTGGTTAATTAAGTTTACACTTTCCATGCAAAGCTCACGTTAAAATAATCTACTTACTGGGTTATTTTAGAAGGATGACTAAGGCAAAAACTCATAAGACTAGGTGACAAATTCCTTTTTAGTCTACTGGCTTGCTAGAGAAGATACTGAGAAGAATCCCCTGCTTCCTCCATTTTACCAGGTTGTGTCTTAAATTTCTTGTCTGGAAAAAAACATGGTATGTGTCTATAGACCTTCCAGGTGTAACCCAGTAAGTTTCAGGTTAATTCATAGAATGATGGTGACATTGTGGTGAAAGCTAAGGAATAAAAGAGGCACATAGATATCTGTCCAAGCAACTAAAAAAAAATTTTGTGTTCAAAATTTACTTATAGTAATTAGCATAATTATTCCTTTTAAAAACAAACATGGAGAAAACAACTAAAAATACTGCATGTTTCTGCTCCAGGTTGTATGTTCCCGAAAGAATACATTTTTCTTACAAGCTTTTTGGTCTTTGCTTCCTCTTTAGTACAGAGTCTGTGGGGAAACGCATTTCTTCATACCTGAAGCACCTCGTTGTACAAGGTTTGCAGAGCCTACCTATGTGCACACACAGCGCAGGCGCCATCCTGAGGCCCTTCATCTCGGTGACCATGTGCTTTGTTTCGTGACATTTGTGAGAGGAGCTTTAGAGCTGCAGTGTCTCACCAACATGAGTGTCAGCTCAAAGCCACGCTGAGCCTTTTGAGAAGGAAGCTTGTAGGACAAGACACAGGGAGGAATGAAAGTGAGGGGAAAACGTCATGAAAAACTAGAGCCGCTGACCTTTCCCATCTCACACGTGGAATTAACACAGTGTGTGTGTGTGCGCGTGTGTGTGTGTGTGCGTGTGTGTGTGTGTGCGTGTGTGCGTGCATGTCTGTAGCTCTAAAGCCTACTTAGGGAGGATACATAAATAGAGATATGAACAAGAAAGCTATAGTTTAAGTTACAGGGAAAGTGTTTTTTTCTAGATCAGTCATGGTTTAAAAATGTCCAGACTTGTCGTTAATTCTCCCCTTGTGCTATTGGCACAAAATGTCCCTGTGACATTCCACACTACTTCAGTCAAATCTAAAAGCTTTGTTTCAGCATGTTTTATTGATAGCAATATGTTTAAAATCTGCTAGGTTTTTGTAAAGGCCCATTAGGCTTGAGATTGACTTAATCATTGAAAATGGAGGCTGAATATTATGCAAGGAGTGGGCTGTCTGGACACTTGCTTGACTGTGCTGTTATGTTTTCAGATCTTCGACATTGCAAATTTAAGGTCTGTAATGATGGTGCTGTTTACCATATTCTCTGGCTGCAACCTATGGATGGAAAACGATAGGGAAGCCCATGTGAACACCATGGATCTTGGGATTTTTATGAAATCTGCACTGTCATTATACGTAGGTTTGGATCAGGGATAACTGACTTGGAAGATGGCCCCCTTGTGGGCAATGCACTTGGTTGACTGGAGCCCAAGAGGACAGGGGTCAGGAGCCGTCACCACCTGATTGTCCCTGGGCTGCGCTGCTGTCACCTGCAGCCCTGGCAGGGACACCACACACTACCCAGGGCTGGCAGCCCCTCCGGCCCTGTCCAGGCTGAACCCAAAGTCTCCCCCATAATCTGGCCTTCAGTATTCTCTCCTCCATGACTAGCTTGAACATTCTAGAGTTTTACCTGCAAAGGTCAAGGGCCCCTGACACCACCCTTCTTCTATTCGTCTATACCTATGCTACCCCCAATTCTGTTGAGTCCAACTCCTTAATACCTGCCCATGACCCTGCCGTTGTTCTGGTGCAGTGCTGGGAAAGCTCGGTGCTGGGGCCTGTCCTGGAGAGCTTGTTCGGGTGCAGACTGAGCCTGTGTCCATGACGGGCTGGGACTCCTCATCCCTAACAGGCTCTCCCAGGCGAGGCCGATGATGCCGGGCTGAGAGCCACACGCAGAGCCTCCAGGCTCGAGACCAACGGCTGCCACCTAAATGGCCCCTCCATGCTCCCCCCGAGGCCTTCTAGGCCCTTCTCCATGTGGTAGTGAGCCTTTTTTAAAAAAAGAAGTTAGAAGAGGGAGATTATTTAATTCTACAAAGGTGTAACATGGCAAAGAGAAAAATCATTCGTAGCCATAAATCAAGTATGCACCATTGGAACCACATACTTTAAACAGAATAATGGTTTAAAAAGGATAATGGCTTCTGTCTTTATAAGGAAAAAAACAACAACACAGTATTTGAAACTTACAAGCTATTGTGCCTAACTCCATCCATTCCTCTTAGAAGACAAGAGTCACTTGTCACCAGGGTACTGCCGAAAGCCCAAGTTCATTACCAAGAGCCCTGGGGGCTCTTCCCACGAAGCTCACGCACACCTAGGGATGGCAGCTCTTTGCAAGGCCTCTGCTTTACAGCTTGTGCTCCTAAATAAGTTATGTAACATTTTTGTTTGGAGAAAAGTGTAGATTCACATGGTATTGTACGAAATGATACGGAGAAGTCCCGTGTGCCTTTTCCCCACTTTTCCCCAGTGGGAACCTCTTGTGATGTCATGACCAGGTATTGACACAGGCAGGGCACAGAACAGTTCCATCATCACAAGGGCCCCCTGGCGTCTCACTCTTACACACACACCCACTTCTGGGTGCCACCTAAGTCCCTCTCTTTAAAAACAGCAGGTATTTTTAAAACACAAATCTGAGCGTGTTTCTCCTTGTTGGGAACCTGTCAGCAGTTTCTTTTAAAATGAAACCTAAAGTCCTTAGCAGCCAGCCCTTCAGTGGCCTCCTGCTTCCCACCTCCTCCTGCTCTCCTAGCTTCTTCTCTCTAGACTTCTGCGCTGCCGGGGAGCCGTCTGTAACCACAGCTCCTCCTGCAGGGAAGCCCCAAGCCCCATCCTGCACATAGCCAAGTTCCTCTTGTCCTGAGGAGCTGAGCTGAATGGCCATTCCTCAAGGAATCCTGCCATAGCCTCTCAGATGAGGTCAGGTATCCACACCCCGAAAGCGTCCCCACAGCCGGGACCACAGCTGCAATCCAGTTACCAAATCGTTCAATGACTTGGTGAATGTCTGCCTTCCCCACTTTGTAAGCTTCATGAGGCAGGGACAGCATCATCCTACCTATGCCGTGTCCCTGGACCTCGCATGCTGCCTGACACACACTAACACTGAAATGACAGTGACGACGATGATGATGGTGGCGGCGGTGATAGCAACAGCTTACGTGAGCCAGACACTGTGTTGCAGATATTAACAGCTTAATCCTTACGATGACCTCATGAAGGGGACACTTTTTACCCTCATCTTGAAGATGAGAAGAGTAAGGCTCAGCGGGGAGACATCATTTGCCCGAGGTGACACTGCTAGTCCCGCAGAGCTGGTTCGAAGGTGGACACCTGGAGCTGGAACCCATGTGCTGAAACATGACAGCATTCTGTCCCAGTGGCCAGCCTCTGTGCACGTGGCCACCATGCACACTGGGAAGCTGTTCAATGTACACTTGCTGGATGAAGGGACTCGTCCCCTGAGCCGGCTCTGGTTAACTCCCAGCATCGAAGTCATGCGCGTACAAAGATCAAAAGAGGCCCCATTCTCGTGGGCTTGAGTCTCAGTAGCTTCCCTATTAGGTTGATTCTTTTTTTTTTTTTTTTCAGTAGCTTGAGTATTAGGCAGACATGAATTAGAAAGTCTACATTATTTGAGAGTATAAACTACAAAGCACTTTGTAAATGTTATTTTAGTTATAAGCAGATGAGTGTATAATGAACATAGCATTCATTATATGAAAAGTATTGTGGGATTTGGGGTATAAAATTTACTTAGGAATTGTCCTATGAAATAGCCACAAACATCCAGCAAAACCCAAATGTCCCCATTTCACCTCAAATCAACAGTAACTTGTAAGCAAATAGACTTGGGGGCAGGAGGAGAGCTAGTGTATTTCTAATGGTAAAAGCAATTCCCCAGTGAAAATTAATTATTGTCTAGTTAATAAGAGTCCCCCATTCCTGGGCACGTCAATACTTATTCCTAATTGTTATTGAACATTTTGGGTTTTGGGTTTCTTTTGCAAATTGAGCTAGCATTGGATGAGTGGCCTGGTCCTTCTACCCAACTTTGGACAGTTTCCAAGCATAAAGTTCTAATTCCAGATAATCATGTCAGAAAGATCTGGGTCTCTTAACGCTGGGAACTGGCCCAGTCTAGCCTCCCCCAAACCCAACAGTCATGGCTTGCTCTATTTGTTCTACAAACGATTTACTACATTTTTTTAGTAATCCTAAAAATTGATGTATTTTTTCCATGGAAGAAAGTGTTCCCACATTTTCCGAGGGGGGAGGCATCTATAACCTTATTCCTTATCCTCTCATTTCTCACCCCCTCACGCTCGCCACCACCCACACAACATCTGTAGTTCTTAAACTAAAAGCACAAATTATTGTAGAAGTTAATTGAGCTTACAAAGAAATGCTTGTGTAGAAAACTTTCTCAGCTTCAACAGGAAAAAAAAAAAAACTGGTTTGAGTGGCCATTCACCAGAGTAGAAATTAGTTCTCTGGAAGGCACTCTTACAGCCCCTTAGGACTGACCCCTTCTGCCACCCCCGCCCCCTAAAGATTTGACATGTGCCAGAATAAACCGCTCAAGGACGAGTCCAGTTAAGACATAAAGCACACATTACAGTTTTCCCTTCTCCCCTTACTGGCTTCAATAACCAGATAGTCAGCTTAAAAAGCAAAACACAAACAAACAAGGAAAACGCTTTAGACTGCAGACTGCCAACCCATTGAAACCCGTCCACTGTGCTGGGCCTAGGCCTCCCAGCTGTTTAGGAGGCCATTGGACACCATCCTTCTCACACAGCGCTGGCCCTGCAGGGACATGCAGAGCCCCAGGTTGCCAGGAATGACTTTATCTCCATCAACATGTTCTGTCAGATGGAATGGGACAACCAGAGAAGCCAGGACTGGCACAGAAACAAATAAAAAACTTTCCCATCTCCTGGAGTGAACTGCCGAGCCTGGATTTGGTACTCAGACGTACCGTGGGGGCAAACAGCTTTCTTCTATAGTTTTCCAGACCCAGTGACTTGGCTCCCGCCCCATCAGTCCACTCCTCTCCCTTCATTACCTGGAGTCTCCTAGATGTACAGTCACAGCAGGTGGATGAGGCATCTTTCATTGCACAGCATCTTGGTAAAAGCCTTGTAACTTCACTTAACAGTAGCTGCATTTTGAAAGACACTTCTGATGGTCCCAGGCAGCATGGATGGCTCCTGGAAATTAGTCTCTTAAGTGTGCCCAAGGCGGGGGGAAAAGTCAAACAGTTTCTTGCTAAGAGAGAAGGAAATCCACTCCCGTATTCGTTGACCTAGAATTACGGTCATGGTGGAGCCGTTTTACCATCATCATTGCACTTAAACTTGAAGGCTATAAAAGAAAGCTCGACAAAAAAAGGGAATGTTTTCTGGAAGCAAGATGAAAACATAGGAGAAAAGTTGAAGGTAAGAATTTTTTTCAGAAGAAGATAGGGAATATGTTTTGTGAATCACCTATGTGAGTTATTTCCATGTGTTCTTTTGGACAATCATCAATCATGAAGCAAGGATGGCAGCGATATGTTTGCTTGTCTGTTATTCCAGCAGACTCACGTTTTTGGAAGACATCACTGTTTAAATCCCAAGTACATTCAATCGGAAAATGGGCTTTGGACAACAGAATTCTGCATCTCCAGTCAGTAGCAAACCTAACTCTATTAGGCTAGTAGGCTGTGATAGAAATGAAAACCTAAGAGGCCAAGCGAGGAAAAATACTTTGTCATCCAGCTTCAGGGGAATTTACCGTCAGCCCTACTATTAATAGACTCCATGGAATTCCATTGCCATTGCTCCACGGCCATATTAGTTATTAAACCTTAAAAAAAAAAGTGAACCAAGTCTTCTGAAAACGTATAGATGATGTTAATGCAGTTAGTTCAGTAACTTGGCAACATTTATTCATCTTTTATGGCTTGCTGACTTTCTCAGTGTAATGAACTTTCTCAGTGGGATGCCAAAGGAAACAAAATGTTTGCTGTTGTTCTCAGATGACATATTATTCTTTAAAGAGACAAAATGTGCCTTGAAACAGCAGAACGCTCTCACCACCCCAGAACCAGCAAATGCAAATCCGTAAGAGGCAGCCACAGGGCGGAGGAAGCCAGGAAGGGGAGCTGGACGGGGGTCTTTCTGAAGGTTGTTGCTGTGAAGGAAGCCACACACATGGAATTCCCGAAAGCGTAGAGGAGGACGGGGACGTGGGGGACAGGACTGGGGTGAGGGAAGCAGTGATAAACATCGTCTTCAAATACCTGCAGTGTTGTGAGGTGGAGGAGAAGTGGGTTGTCTCTGTGTTAATCCAAAGAAATGATCAGTGGACTAGGTTCAGATCAACGTAAAGAATAATTCTGTGACAGAGCTGTAAGTACAGAGGATGCCAAAACAATGTATACACATTTTAAGAAAGGAAAAGTGTATTAAAATTGTAATACTCAATAGGTACCAATAACAAAAGATGAATACAAGTCACGTTTGACTTCTGCAATGACAAGAGGTGCTCAGAGTGGTTCCCATCAGCGTCCAGACACTTCTAATTACGGTGAACTACTGCTTGAGCAACGTTGGCCAAAGTGTCTATTGTATACATTTTTTTGGCACCCCTGGTACAAGCGTGGGCTGCTTCACACACTCTGAGCAAGACTAAAATTCTTAGTCACTCAGAACAGACAAGCAGGACTGGACAACCATTAGTCATGGATATGGGAGGCCAGGATTCCTGGAAATCATGGGGATAGAGAGCCGGATATCGAATTCTAAACGTAAATGATGCCTAGCACAGAGCTGCGACAACCCGGACACAGAGCACACCTCAATAACAACCCCCAGCCCCCTACTCCTCCCTGTCCGTCTTCAGTACATGTCTCTTCAGTGACTCTGTTTAGCTGATGATGGAGCAGGAAGTATCTTAACCCTAAGAAAAGCCTTTTGGAGTTTGGCCTTGATGGAAAATGAGTCACTTTAACCAGGTTTATCTTCTAGAAAGTATAGGATAAAGGGACTTCTAATTCTATAGAGATGTTCCTCCACTGACGATGGGGTTATGGCTACATAAACCCATCGTAAGTTGAAAATAATGTAAGTCGAAATGCATTTAATACACCTCACCTCCCAAACATCATAGCTTAGCCTGGCCCACCTTAAATGGGCTCAGAACACAATATCACCCCGCCACCCCACATCACCAGAGAGTATGTACCCCATATCGCTAGTCTGGGGAAAGATCACAATTCAAAATTTGAAGTGCGGTTTCTAACTGAATGGGTATTGTTTTCACACCATCACCAAGTTGAAAAATTGTTAAGTTGAACCATCGTGAGATGGGATCGTCTGTAGGTCCCGGCCTGCTGTTGGGCCCAGACATTGGCAGAGGACAGCCCAAGGGTCCAGTCCAGCTGCCGCCTATTTTTGCAACTGAAGTTTTCTTGGCACATGATGGCGTCCTTCCCCCCCCCCTCCCCCCCCGCCCCTTGTGCTTATTGTCTGATTGCTTTCCCACTTACGGCACCAGAGTCAAGTGATTGCGGTAGAGACCATATGATCTGCAAACCTGAAACTATTTATTCCCCAGATCTTTTCAAAAAAGTTTGCCAGCCCTGCTCTGGAATGTCATAAAGGAGGCTTTGGGCTCTGTTCCCTAGCCTTAGGCCTGTGGCAGCAAGGGGCCAACTCTGGTTGGCACCGCCCACTCACTTTGTTTTCTCAGGCAGGTGACCATCTAACAGCAAATGGTTATGTATGAGAGCTGTTACTTCTAATTGAAAGCTCTTCTCATGGAGGGGCTAGTGTGTTCTAGAAACAGTATTTCTGAGCCCAAATTGAGATTCTTTTGTGGCAGAAACTTGGTTCGGCGCCTGCTGAGAGAACTGAGTTGTTAGTGACTCTCGAGTCAGTCTTTCCTGGTCAACAAATCCGGGAAATGGGTTTTGGGTCCAGAGCCGACGAGGGCGAGAGAGGCTTCAGGCCTCCCCCATGAAGACGAGGTCTGTCCTCCTAAGTCAGTCCTTTGCCCTGCGACCTCCTTTTCCCATTTTAAAATGAAGCTTAAGAGGAATATTGAAATCAAGTAGGAGTAAGTGAAAAAACAAAACAGTTCATTTTAAAACAAGCATTAAATAAAACCATGTGCATACACACAGCCCACAAATCTGACTATGCTTGTGAAACCACCACAAAGGGTCAGGGGAGGCCTTTTTCTAAATGAAAAATAACAACAGTGGAGAATGTTCTAAGCAGCAAGCTGGGAGTTCTCTTAAGGCAATTATTCTAAACAGCGCACAGTAGGTTTTAAGTGCCCGGCACGGGCTCCCTGGTCAGAAATGGGTCCAGATGCCTTCCTGTCAAGCTGTAAGCTTGTCCCTGGGACCAAGGCAGGCCAGTTAGCTGTGGTCAGCACCAGCTGTCCCTCCTGAAGTGGCAAGAGCTCATGGCTGCTCGCCAGGCCCACACACAGCAGTGTGAGCGGAGGGCAGCAGGGATCAGGCTCTGAGAGCACTTGGAAGGAAGGAAACAATTCATTCCCCTGGGATCCAGTCCATGTTTCATTCAGATTCAAGTCATGGTGGTGTTTACGAAGGGTCTGCCATGTGTCAGGTGCCCTGACCAGAGGTTCTGCCATGTCACTGAGTCCTCCCAACAGTTGTATGTCCCTGTTTTATAGATGAAGGAAAAACAGAGGCTCCACGTGACCAAGAAGTTTCCTCGGTCGTGGTAGAACCAGATTTCTCAACCACCTTGTGACTCCAAGGCCACTCACTGGTCATTGACAGGTGCCAGTAAAAGTTTGCTCGTTGTTCTATAGCCTAAACAGCTGGGGAGTTAGTTTTCTACTTCTTTCCCCCTTGGTTTTATTTTTGAGATCCTATATGACTAAAAAAAGCATGAAGTGTTGGTTCAGACAGTTCTGCTGAGGACCCGACATGTTTCTGTGTCTTGGGGAGAGGGGAAGGGAGCAGGCAACAGGCTCTGCTCGTTGGTAAAATCAAGGCACGCGTCTCCTTAGGGTGATTATTCGTCTTCCTTTCACTGCTTCCTGTTTGTTCCTGGCAGCAAAAAGGATGCGGTGACGACCACACAGGAAAAGCCCAGCCTGAAGTCGCACAGTGCAAGTGGCTTGGAAATCTCTGCTGTGTCAGCCTTGTCCCCGTCGCTGACCCCACCCCCATCCCCAAATCTACTTCTTTCCCAAGTACCCCCGAGAGTGAGTGAGCACCCTCCTGCCTCCCGCCATCTTCACATCATTTTCCTGCTCCTTCAGGACTGAGGGTTCCACACTTGCTCACGGGAGGTTCCAAACCTGCCCTTCTCCTGTTGGTCCCCCCGTGGCAAGCATCACTAGTCCCCTGCGACATCCCAGCACATCAGCTCAGGCTTCCCTGTGGCTCTGCAGGAGTCCCTTGGAAAGTCTGCCCACAGCAAGGGCTCGCAGGGTCCTGCGTGGCACGGGCTGGCTAAGGAGCTAGACCTAGATGTGGCCCTAGCAGGGCAGGGGCTGCCGCCAGGGGCGCTGGGAGCGCCTTCGTGTTCAGGAGAAAGCACTGGAGCAATGGCCCTCTCCTGGGGTCTTAGCGACTGCTCCCCTGTTTAGATTTCTGTTGTTGTATTTGCTTTGGATTTTTTGGGGGTAGGGGAGAGAGTGGCTATTTGTGTGTATGGTTTTTTTCCTAATGCTCATGGGTAAACCAGTTTAAATGTGTGTCTGTTTAGACAGATGGCCATACAACACAATTGCGCATTAGAGACTGGTTTTAAAAAAAAAAGTGGGTAATAATAGAAGAAACAAACACATAAGCCATCTTGGGGTGGGGTACACAAGCGCCGCCTTGTGGAGCAGTCTCTGCAGAGAAACACAAGAAATGGCCCTTCCCCCCTGGATTGAAGAGCTTTATTTTCTCGCACATTACAAATCCTTTCCCAAATTTTCTTCAATAAGAAGAATGGATGGGGAAGTGAGTCTTATAGATAACTACAAACAAACCCAGAAAGGATCCCTTGTACCCCCAAATTAGGACATGGGCAGTGACTCAGAGAAGGGGGGGCACAGGAAACAAAACACAGAAATGGAAGACACCCACTTTCTTAGTGTGGTGAGTTGTGGGACTGTGAATGGTGACGTCACCAAGCCTGACACCTGGAGGTGGGTGATTTTTCCTCCTTCTCACTGGTTTCCTTCAGCACGTCTCTACATTGCGTGGCTTCGGGATGTCCTATGATTAGTTCATGTGTAAAGTCATCTCCCCAAAGGGCTAATCTATTCCTCCAGGGCAGTGAGTACGTCTGATTCATTCTTGGCAGCTGTCATTGTGCTGTTTTATTAAATTTGTTTTAGTTGACTAAGTGAAGAAACAAAAGAACAAACAGCCCTTCCCAGGCCCTGGTGCAGGCCACAGAGCACGGGTGGAACGAACCCTTACCGAGGTGGCCAAAGCAACACCTAATGACCCCGCCTTGCCATGATGCTTTTCAGCCATGAATGGCATTCAGATGACTTCACTAGGGACAACTCAACCCGCAAGCACACAGCCCAGTATGGGGACTGTCACTCAGCCTTTGTCCCTAGGGAGTGAGTCATATGGGCCTGAGGAGAATACAGGACAGAAGGTATGTGAGTTGGGTGGGGACCGTGCCCAGAGGAGTGCAATCTTGTCAGCCCTGCCTCACTTTACCCCCACGTCACCCTGCTGGGAATGACATAGATTGTGAGGGCATATCTCGGAAGAGCAAAGCTGAGCCCTGAGAGAGCATGAAGCTGTTATGTATGAGAAGCTGGGGAAGAAACAGGGAGTAGCCAAGCAAGCGCGCTGAGGGCCATGGGAAGCCGGGCCCCTGGCCTCCTGCGGCCTCTCCCCGCAGCCTTTCATGCTGTTTTCTGCTCATGGGCTCTCTGTTGAATGGGGGCCAGTCAAGTCAGGTGTGAAAGGTGGCCGTAAGCAGAGGGCAGAGTTGAATCAAACTTGAGTCAGGTTCTGAACCTGGTTTTCAGGCAGTGGCCTTGGACACCAACCCCACTTTGGAATTTTCTATTTCCCACGTCTTTGCCAACCCCCTCCACACACACACACACACACACACACACACACACACACACACACACCACCCTGCCCCATTCTTTCCAGGCTCCTAGCTTTCTGTGGTGGCAACCAATTAACCAGATGGGCAAAGCCATCTTATTTCAGTGCCTTCTTCTGTGGTAACAGAGAGCAACCAGCTCTTCTTCAAGCCTCTCGCATGTCCAGTGAACAGGCGGGATTCAGCTGTGGCCTTGTTGAGGAAGAGCTTTGAAAACTGGGGGTGACTGTACCCTGACTGGGAGCATCAGGTATAAATGACTCTGCACTCCCTGCCCTGAGTATCAATCTGACAGAGCAGTGGAGCTCCGAAGACATAGATCAGAAGCACTGCAATTGCAGTGCAGACGAAGGATGTTTGGCCAACAGATCTTTGGGAGGGAAGTGGTATGATTCCTCCGAAAAACATGCCAATATGTGAAGAGAAAGTCCCGAGGCATGAGTGAGCAATAGTCCCCAGCTAAGAGATTAGGGAAACAGAACCCAGGCCAGCGAGGAGGAGCTTTACTCATGATATCGCTAGAAAGGAAAAACCAGACACACTCAGTTCGCTCCTGTTTATATTTTCACATAGAAAGATTGTAAACCAAAGCCAGGCTTCTGTCTTTTTCTTCAGTGTGCTCAGCACTCAATATTTAGTCAAGGAATACTCCAGCCACGTCTAGGTCTGGTTCTATATAACCTGATACATTAATAGGTTCTGGTGTATAATCGGATATATATTATTCACCTGTCCATGAATTTTTGTTCAGTATGTGTCCATGTGTTTAATATACAGATGCTCAAAGACACTGACCACCAAGACAAACTGTGTTGCCAGGCACAATGCAGGTATCATAAGAGATTTATTGGCCTGAATGAAAAAAAAAAAAAAAGATCAATGGGTATTGCTTTCTAGTCCAAATGAGTTGCTGATTAGTCCAATAATAAGCCAAATTCATTTCTGACTCACTAGCAAGTCAACTGCCTATAAAAAATGGAATCGATTGCCAGCCCTGTGATAAGATTTTTAATTTCTATTGTTAGAGCCATTATTTGGACAACATCCTATAATATGAAAAGTGGTATCTTTTATTTCAGAATTTTGAAGCATCCCACATTTCAACACAGCTTGTCAATTCTGTTGAGTTCATTTAAAATTTAAAAATCCCTGGGGGGTGAGGGAGATGGTGTGGTGGTATTATTGAAAACACGTAGGCAGAAATTGATGGCCACACCTTGGTTGCTGTGAATGCTGCTGTGGTAAAGCCCGTGTCAGACGTCATTTATATTTAGAGAGAGTTGTGGTCTGTGAAGCACTTCCACGCCCACAATCTCATTCAGGCTCACAACTACCGTCACACATCACGCTGGTCCCATTTCATGCAGTGAGAACACTGAGTCCCAGAGAGTTGAGGTGACAAGCTGGAGGTCATCCCATGGTGACATGGTCACCGTCTTCACGCTGATAGGGAGATGTTTGGTGATGTCACTGGAAACATTCCCCCATCCCTCATAGCACTGGCCTTTCTGGGTTCAGAAACACCAATTCATACTCAAGAGAGTGGACACAACATGAAAAGGTACCCTTACTCTACTTGGTATATTTTTTTAAATATCATAAATTTGGCTTGGGATTATTTTAATGGCTAGGAGGAGACTCCCGGGGATGGAAATCAACCAGTTTGGGTGTTCTGTTCCCTAACTCAGAAATAAAAGAGGTGTGATTTTAAAGTCTTCTGCTTGTTAACTTAATTAGAGTTACTTTAGTTTGCAGCTGGGTTGGACATGCCAAAGCTGGCATGTCTAGTCCAGTAGGCATATTATAATGCCCATGGCAAATTGTCAAATATTTAAGAGGACTTTTGAGTGTTCGTTTCATGTGCATTTCCAAGTTGCAGTGTAGATTCAAATTCAGTTTGACAACTATTTCTGGGTGCCTGCAAGCTAAGAACTATTTATTATTTATGAAATCAAATACAGTAGAGGACTACTGACAAAATATGAAGCCTTGGAAAATAAAGGATAATCTTCACAATTTTAATGAGGCTTTTCCCACTCCACAAAGCCTTTCATTCAACCCACAGTGAAAAATTTAAATGCTACTTTGTGTGTACTTTTATTGTTTTCCTAATTATTTCATTATGACACAACCATAGATTTTTCTACTTTCCTATTATTACAAACTGTTGTGTGGGTTAAATAAGTTTCATAGGCTAGTCTGGTATTGTAATAAAAATTAATAACATTTTTTCTGTAGAAAAAATTCACTCTGTGTTCCCCAAAACCAACTTTAAAAAACATATTTATGTATTTCTATAAAATGTATTTATAGAAATGCAATTTGGGGACAGTTCAAATCCATCACCTTTGGAATGCATGGCGTTTTTCCAGAGCTGCCATATGTAACTATTCTGAAAAGTAACGAGGGTGAGTAAACTGTAGCTGGTTACTTGCCCTTCTAACACTTTCTGTATGTAGTACCTCACTGTCCACCAATTATTTCTAATTTTTAAAGTACCATCACAAAGGCTTTTATCATAAATAAGGCAAAACTTTGAGGATTTTATAGTTTCATTTCTCCATTTTTTTCCCTTTTTAAAATGTATTTTATTAAAATATCCTTCTTTTGCCCTTGTTCAACAGGTTTTTGTAAACTTTCTCCTCAGTAATTTTTTACTGTAAAATATATGGTCAACTATAGAAAATTTGAAAAATGCAGAAACAATAAAGGAAGAAACAAGAAAAATGCCCAGAACCCCACTATTCATAAACTACCATTGTTAACAACTTGGTGTGTTTTCTTTCTGTCATATGTCTGTGCATAGTTGAGATGTATATACATACACATTTTGAAATCGCCACCATGCTACACCTTCAGTAAGGCAAAAGAAATGATAAATCCTGATACGATGAAACCTCTGGCAAGCTCTCTCTCTTTCCTTATAATATTTTAAATCTATTATGTAAATATCATCTTATTTGAGATTTCCTTAAACCCTTTCAGCAATGAAAGTGGGGGAAAAAATCCTTCTCCTCTGACTTTTAAAGCTTCATCAGATATGTCACCCAGACTAGAAAGATTTCACGGTGACCAAGCAGAAAGTCATGAGGACTGGCACCCTTCTCATGCACCTTGCCACCTCTTCGTCCCCCTCAGACACGTGGAAACAAGAAAGGCAGAGACCTGGGTCAAGTCATCCGAGACATGGCCAACAGTGCTTCCATGTCTGCAAGAGAAATGTGTGTACACATCACAGCAGTCAGTCCAATGATACGTGTGTGTGTGTGTATGTACATATACGCATATGTACATTCCACCTCTCCCCATTATATGTCTGAACCAACAGTATACATTTACATATTCACAAACAAATAATCGTTTTAAGTAGTGATAAATGCCAACAAGGAGAACAAGCAGGGGAATGTGATAGAATGTATTGGTAACTACTTAAGCTAATCTGGTTCCCCATCAGGCAAGGCTCTTCTGCATGGGTGACCATTGAGTTGGGATCTCAGTGATAAAAGTGACGCAAAAGTGCAAAGATCTGGGAGAAATGGAAGAGCATTGCAAGTTGGTGGAACACCCCCGAAGTGGGCAAGCACTGGGCTTACTGGAAAGAAACAGAGGGTGTGGCTGGGCCAGTGAGGGGGGCTGAGAGGAGGCCCAGGTGTAGTGTGAGACAATTTCTGCTTCAAACCGAAGTGCTCTGTAGAAAATGGGGCAAGGATAAAAACGAGGCACAGACAGCTTAGGAGGCCAAGGGGAGCGTCACAAGGGCCTGACTATGTTGGTAACCATTAATGTGTCATTTGAGAAAACAACAAATTAAAACAATTATAAATTTACTCAGGCAGTTCCAAAAAGTGTCTAAGTGGATTTGGGGGAAACCTGGGGAAACTTGCTTTCATGTTACATCGTAATCCTCACTTCAGATTTGCCCCGACTTGTGGGCAGAGAGAGGTGGGTACCCCATAATGACACAGGCAAGCCCCACCCCATAAAAACAAGGGCACTTCAAGACTTAAAAGGAGACAGATTGTTTTTCTTTTCAGTTAAGATAAATTGGGGTGCTCTTGAGAAAAAGAGTAACCAGACCATGGGTCAGCCCTCAATGTTCCAGGATATTATGCAGGTAACTTCCCATAAAACACTTGCCTGAACCTGTCGCTAAAGCTTGAGTGCAACACGTCAAAACGGGTGAGTCTGAAAAACTCCGTGCCGTGAAATCGGCCTTATGCAAAAGGGCAATGCCGCGTGATCCCATTCACATGAAGCCCTAACACAGGCAGTCTGTGGTAAGTGTAAAGCAGTCAGAGCACTGGTTCATGGTGTGGGGGCGGGGTGGCCTGGGAAGCGGGAAGGGACATGAGGCGCTCGCAGGGCGACGGTCTCCTGTATCGGGAGAGGCGTGCAGGCTCCACAGGTGTGTGCATTTGTGCAGACTTGATTATCTCACAGTTTGTGCATGTTACCTCAACAACAACCCTGAACTAATATTGAACTGTAATCGGAGGCATGCCAGCGTGAAGTGCACTGATGTCTGAACCTTATTGTCAAATGCGTCAAAAACAAGATAAAGCGAACATAATAAAATGCTCATCTAAGGATGCTCGGCAGCCTGTTTTCTCAGCTTTTCTATACACTTGGGAATCGTCACATTAAAATCTGAAGTCAAAACGCTAATAAGGGCTTTGTCAGGCCTGTGTCCTGGGCCTGCTGCTCTAGATTCCGTTAAATTTGTCTTTAGATTTGCACAAGGTGGAGCCAATCACTTTTTGAATGAATGATGAAGGCTGCACAAGTACAGTCTTCTTGAAATTATTATTTTTTTCTATAATGAAACAGCTGAATTTAAATGGTACCTGTTCTGTTTTTACTGACACAGCTTCCTTTCTCATTGATTTAATAATAAAAATTCCTTGGTTCAGCTGAGAGAAACTTGTAAGCTGATATCGTTGCTCATTTAAAACAAAAGCAACTCTTATTGTTTCCTTCCCTCCATATACTGAAGAAGCTCTTCTGAAACGTACTCCAGCCCCGAGTTCCAGTCGACACTCTTAAAGAGTGTCGACTGGAACTGTGGTGTAGGTACGTGTGGCTACCTACACCACAGCCAATCAGTTAGGCTGACATTGAGAGACCATAGCCAGTCAGCTAAGAAAGCAGTTTTTGTTTCAAGGTGTGCCAACTGAAAGGTCATGCGCTATCTTCAAAACTCTGTGCCGACATCGGTGGTGGCACCTTGCAGGACTTTCGAGTTGAGACATCAGTCTGGCCCCATCTGCACACATCGCAGCCAACCATGTACAACTGTTCCAGCCTGAGGTTGCCATCAAAGCAGCCCACGGTCCTGGGAGAAAGCAGCCCGGAGATGTTGGGTCAGCCCCATGTTATGCTTGGAAGAATTATGGAGTCATGCTGCCCCGGGGACCAGTCGATAGGGGCTCCATCTTGTCGCTTGTCCTAGTTCCCATGTGACAGTTCTGTCTCCCACCGCTTTTGAGTGAGACCCCAGAAGGGGTGAAGAGGGAAACTCCCATAGAATCAAAGAGGAGGTGAAGATTGCTTTGTGTCTGAGGCTGGTGCGAATGCTTCGGGTTGGTTTTGTGGTGTCTGAAAGGGTGCTCTCGGCTGTGACACGGAAATACAAGAAGAGACAGTCAGATGGCGCTCTTCAGAACAGTCCCCATGAAGGGGGGACAAAGGAGCCTATATCACAGCAATGGAAATTAGAAAGAGTTGCTAAAGAAGGTGCCTGTGTGTTGACTTTGGCCTTGTCTTCGTGCCCAGCCACCTGCTCACTGATTGCAGTCGTGCAGACGGGGAAGGACCTGGCCAGTTCTGCATCTCACCTCCAAAGCCAGAGGCCATATTTCTTCACTCTGATGATAATTTCGGTTCAAAGTATAGTCCCTTAACAAGCTCCCTGCTTCAAAAGCCCCAAACCTCTTTGTTTTGTTATGCCTGCCTGAACATGTCTTTAAAGAGCTGGGTCTGTAAATACGACTTTATTATAATCCTCGGCTTTTAAACACAGACTACCAAGGGTATTTCCAGAGTCTACCTTTGTCCCCTAATTTACTTTTTTTTTTTTTTTGTATTACGTTTGATACTTTAGAACATTAGGGAGTTGTGTATGCTCAGGTTGTGTGCTGGCAGGGGACGCAAAGCAATTGAAACTCCATCTGTGTGGGGTGGGTTTGTACCAAGTGTGGACACACAGAAGGATGCGTTGGTTTCTCAGTCTCTGAGTGTGTTTTTAAATGTGTGTTTTCATTTCGCTATTTACTAAATCTTATATAATTAGACCTTTGGTTTATTCTTTGAGGCATTTGTTTAGAAGACTATTTTTAATCTCCAGCCAGCTGGGTTCCAATTTACCTTCTCATAATTGATTTCAGGTTGTACAGTGTGGTCAGAATATATCGCCTAGTGTATATTCCATTTGTAAATATTCTTTGGACACATATATGATGCGCTGTCTGTTTGCAAAGTAAAAAGTTCATTACATAGTTATTAACTCAAAGTTGTAATTATATTATTTACATGCCTCATGATATATGTTTTTTCTTACTAAAGCTTCTGCAGACTATTTTATCTTAAAGATTTTCATAGAATTCCATCTAGTTCCGTTTGAATCTTTAACATTTTTAAACAAGTCCATGCACCACAGGGATGAACTGCACCTTATAGAAACAGAATCATTTTTTTTTGGTCACATTTGCCTTAAATGACCTTTGACCAGATTTAACATTGTAAGTCGCTGAAGCACACAAAGTTAGTTGAAGTTTGTAATATTGTTTTATTTTAGTTTTGTCACTTTACTTGGCATTTCACATGATTTATCTCTCTCTCTCTCTCTCTCTCTCTCTCTCTCTCTCTCTCTCTCTCTCTCTCTTTCAGTTTGCCAAGGCACAAATAACAAGCTCACGCAGCTGGGCACTTATGAAGACCACTTTCTGAGCCTCCAAAGGATGCTGAATAACTGTGAGGTGGTCCTTGGGAACCTGGAAATTACCTACATGCAAAGGAATTATGACCTTTCCTTCTTAAAGGTTAGTGGAATGAATGTGATAGTCTTACGCAAACATAATAGAAGTAAATATAAGTAGATAAAAGGCCTTGGCATTTTTGGAATTTACCTAGATGTGTATTTGCTATTGCTGTGGCAATTACAAGTTCTAGGGAACCACAGATGCAAGTTTTATGAGAAGGCCACTTTCCCAGGTAGTGTCAAGTTATAAAAGAATGTCAAAGAGAAACAGGGTAGGCTGGCCTTCCACTATCATCGTAGACACTGATATGAATCTTTTCACCATTGCTTTACCTGTGGTGTCCTGGAATACAGGCTCTTCGTTTTGTAAAAGCCCTGCTTTGTAGCATCCGCCCATTCCCTTGGTGTAAATACTCCCACCATGGTTGATTTCCAGCTACCAAGAGTTTAACTACCAGTTCACAAAATTTCTGAATGTTTTGCGATAGGCTCCAGCCAGCTCTGAAGGCTTCAGAGTTTGGTGGTAGTTGAACTTTGGATTTGATTGGCCTGCCTCTGGTGTGTGTGTGTGTGTGTGTGTGTGTGTGTGTGTGTGTGTGTGTGTGTGTGTGTGTGTGTGTGTTTCAGTGAGAAAGTAGGCAAGTCAGATACAAAAGAAATTAATGAAGTATTTCCATTTTCATCTGAGTGTGTTGACCGCCAGGCAAAATGAGAGTCCCAGCGTCCCTGAACAGTACGCGTCTCCCTGCATTACCGCCAGCAGGCTGGAGAGACACAAGGGCAGGAGTGGCCATGAATCCCGTCACCTTCCTCAGATGTAACCATCCGCGTGCTTTACGCTTGTCAGCCACTCGAGTGCATGGTTCAGTTCGGTGTCGTGGGCTCTCTGGACCCATTTTAGACCTTGCCTTCCTGAGCTCCTCAAAAGAGAAAGACCATGTTCACATTTTGTCTCCTTAGACCATCCAGGAGGTTGCTGGCTATGTCCTCATTGCCCTCAACGTAGTGGAGAAGATTCCTTTGGAAAACCTGCAGATCATCCGAGGAAATGTACTCTTCGAAAACACCCATGCCTTATCAGTCTTATCCAACTACGGTGCAAACAAAACGGGACTGAGGGAGCTGCCCATGAGAAACTTACAGGGTAAGAGGCCAGGGCATGAGGACCTGGAAATGTGTAATCACGGAGAGCCACTCGGTTGGGACTCAGCGGACCTGTCGCTTTCCTTAATTCCACTCAGAGTAGACTTTTACTCATCAAGGACAAATGTATTGCGTGCCAGCCATGCAAGACACAGCACGTGGAAGTTCCCAAAAAGGTGGTAGATAATGAGATAGGAAGGGAAGACGTCAGTCAGGTACTGGTTCTCCCACGTTCATGGAAAAATATCCAGCGAATTAGTAGGAAATGGGAAAGGTTCTGAGAAAAAGAGAATATGGCCAGACGACCTGGGCTGGAAGGCAGACGTTGGGTGCCTAAGAAGTGAATAAACAGCCAGTCTTAGTACCTGACCGCAGATGTAAGGGGCATACATTAAAAATCAACCCCTATTTGAAACCATGTTCAGAGTAATGTTGTCACATGGAAAGCCATGTTTAAGTTAGGAGAGGTAATGGAGGTGTTACAGGAGAGTTTGGATTCTTGTCACTAGGACATGTGTGAGGGTGCTGTGAGAGGAAATATGGAAGATGAGAGAAGAGATGGGAAGTTGATTTTTTTTAAAAAATTGAAGATAACAGTGACAGTACCCTCGCTGTGTGGCCAGTGCAGTGCCAGGCATGTTAAAAGGGTCACTTCATTTAGTGCCACAACCTTCCTTGGAAGCAGGTGTGACACTGTGCCATTGTACAAATAAAGAAATGGTGGCAAAGGAGCCTTCCAAAGTTCCCAAACTAGGTAGAAAAGCAAGTCTCTGTCCCCAGATCCCTCGCCTTTCCCATGCACTGTACACTTCTGAATTACTGTAGATAAGGCACAAAGGACCAATTTCTGGTGTTGGGGTTGGGGTTGTATAATTTCAAATTCATGTTATTAAATAATTCTTGAATGTGAATTATTTAATATTAGTTACATACTGTTATTGATAATTAACCCAGTACCTGTCACGAAGTGAGCAGTCATCAAATGTTGAAAGGAAAGCTTAAAGGACGACTGCCTCTGGAGTACCCCCCTCTCTTCCGAGCTGTCCGGCAGGGACACCTGAGCCCCCCAGTACCTTTTCTTCCCACAAGTGCCGATGGCAGGTGCTCTGTAAGGCCCCACCTCGACCTTCATCTCACACTCTCTTTCTTGGCACCTTGGTCCGTTGTCCTAATTGTCACAGCAGCCTGGACATCCCGATTGTGTGTTTCCAGTTCTGACCTCTCGTCAGAGTCCCAGCCACTTGACTGTGGCTCCCTCCCGAGTGAATGTGTCACTTGATTATCCTGCTGTCATCTCCGACTTCACATCCAAAGCTCCACAGTTTGGCCCTTTCCGACCTCCCAGCCTGTCGCCGTGATTCCTTCGTTCTCCACCAGGCACTGAAGAGTTTGCCCGCCATGCCAGCCTCCATGCCTCTGCCCTGACTCTGGTTTCCTCAAGGCCGCAGTGCCCTCCCTGCATTTTCCACTACAGTTCGCTCCTGTCAGCCTTCCAGGACATGTCATTCTTTCCAGCAGGCTCAGAGATCTTCCTGGGGAGAACCTTTTCTTTTCCACGTTGGTGCTTTGTGCACGTGGCACATCCATTCCCTGCCTGGGGGATGGTAGACACTCTTTATGTATCTGTCTTTAAATTACAGATAGTCATAGGACCATTGTGAGGATTAACTCAGATAATGCATATAAATTAACCAGCACGGTGCCTGGCCCTGCCACGTGCCGTGGCCTTCTGTGGGCGTGAGCTTGTTCACTGTGTGCCCTTTCCGTCTCCCCATGTGTGTCCGGTCTTAGAAGCCAACATGTCTGATTTCTCTTTGCAGACCCCACACGGAACTTGCTACAGTATTTTGTGCATATAAGTCATTCAGTAAAAATTATGTTTCACGTCGTTGATACAACACTCTCCCTTTTCTCTGCCTTGATGTTTTGGTTTTTTGGGTTTTTTTAATTACCCTTGATTTTTCATGTCCTATCACTTCTTCCTTTGAAACAATCACTCGGTCTTTTATGTCCTTTGCATTCCTGTGTCCGCCCTGCCTCTCCATTATACACACAGATCCTTCTTGCTCCACGTCACTCTCACCCCTTGCAGTGTTACCACCATCTCCTGGCATCCGCAGCTCACCATGCTGGCGATGGCCACCACCCTTCCTGTCCCATCGACCCCTTCAGATAGAGACGTCATGCAGTCATTTCAGTGTAGCCTGGACCAGCCTCCCCGGGACCACAGACTCACTGAACACTGTGCCCACCAACTCAAGCATTTACCTCCCTTCCTCCTCATATTTCTACATTCTGATCATTCGTTGTTCAAAGGCCCAACGCAAGGGAGATCCGACCTCCTCCATGGCACTCATGTTCCATCTGCCCCACTGAAGTTCTGTGAGGGTCTCGCTTGCACGCTCGCATCTTTTTTTAGCTGAGCGCTACATGTAGAGAAATGCATGCCCAGTTTGCGAGAGCTTGGAAGAGACGGCAGGTGTGCTCACTGGGGTTCTTGCCTCACGCAGAAATCCTGCAAGGCGCCGTGCGATTCAACAACAACCCTGCACTCTGCAACGTGGACACCATCCAGTGGTCGGACATCGTCGGCAGCAGCTTTATGAGCAATATGTCGACGGACTTTCAGAACCAGCTGGACAGCTGTAAGTGTTCCACACGCGTCCCCGCTGCCTCCAGCTCCTGGGCTGGGGGTGGAGCTGTAGAGTGCTGGGGTGGCAGGAGAGAAGGCCGAGTTACGTGACGTCACATTAATCTAAAACAAAGAACGGTAAACAAAGCATCTGGAAGAGGCCGGCTGAAGGCAGAATTATAGGCAGACCTTGAATTCATTGGTTGGCAAATGTTTTCCTCTGTGACAGAAAGGTGCCATTAAGCATTTTTAAGTCTTTCTCTTTTATAAGCCGCTCATGTGCTTGTAATAGAAATTTGAAAAATATGGGAAGCATAGGTAACACGTAGAAATAACGTGATGCTTCTATACAGACACAATCACTTAGAAGATTTCTGTGGATGAGCTTTGCTCTTTCCTCTCTGTTTCTTTCTCTCTTGGTCTCTCTCTTCCTTTGCGACATGCATCCCCATCCATTCAGGCTTCAGCCTCACCATCTTTCATCAGCCTCACATTCGTGCCCTCCACCCCTGGGGGCGATTGTCAGAACTGTCCGTCATAGTCACGGGGTGACCTGGTTCAACAGTCACTTGGTGTATCATCAGCTCTTGCATTTGAAATCTCAGTTCTTCCAGAGACTAAATTCTCCTGACTGTGAGAGACTTGGGGACACAGATCAACTCCTTCGGGTGACTGTGTCTTTGCAACGAAATATAGTGGCATGGCCGATTGCTTTTTAACAAATGTGGTGGTCAACCTGTTCTCTATCTACCGATAGAACACTTCGGTCTTCAGATTTCTCAATGCTGATGAAAACAAAACGTAACTCACGAGATTAAACACTGTGGTAGCTGTAATTTGTAGTTGACCATCATTTATAAAAACTGACACAATTGATCAATATTTTCAGACAATAGCTTGCAAATCAATAGCTGAGGTTTTAGATAATTAACAAAGTGATACACGCTGTGGACATTTCCCTGTGAGCCGCATTCTGTGCCTGTCTCGGGCTGGAGTCTAGGAGTTTATAGTTACAGGACTCTAGCTCCCCAGGACAACGGACCCACCCAGTCACTCACGACTGGACATAACCAGTGTCATGGGCGCATGAGACCCCTCCAGGTTAGATGCTCTTAACAGTAGTGTGGAGATGCAGGAAAATTCACCAGGCCTCAGCAGGGTTGAGATCCGCACCCTTGAGTTCAGTAAAATCTCAGTTTTTGTGGCCTGTGACAAGTCCACAATCACTGCCTCAGTGTCCACAGCTGAAATGTAAATAAAAGCAGTTCGTGGCTCATCTTTTTTTTTCTTATGAGAGTCTTTTAAATCATCTTACAAACCAACCAGCCAAACCAACAGAGAATAAGAAATTTGGAAGCTATTCCTCTTTTCTAAAATGTTATTTTGCTCAGGGTCTTAGAAAGGATGCCATCAGTTTCTTGTCATTTGTTGCCTTTCGCTAAGATAATGAATTTAACTATTGCTTTTATATTTTAGGCCAAAAGTGTGATCCGAGCTGTCCCAATGGCAGCTGCTGGGGCGCTGGGAAGGAAAACTGTCAGAAACGTAAGTCAGTGAGCAGAGTTCAGATAAGCCTATGGCCACCCCCACCCCCCTACACTTAGCTGCCTGTGTTGGCTTTCCCTTTGAAGACGCCAAAAAGCATTCTTGACTATAAGGCAGAATGTTAGCTGTCCTATGAATGACAGCCCTGCAAATCTCCCTGCCAGCGGTTAATCCAGGGTGGGCTATTTTGGGCACCTCGGCCTGTCATAAGCGAAAGCCAGCGGCCCATATACCAGCCATTCTCTCTGACCACTATGTTTGGCAGCGTTTCCTGGAAATGGAAGACTTGTCTGTGTTACCTGAGTCACTACACGTCTTGTTTCCTCACCCTTCCCCACCTTTGGTACCCACCTACATAAAAGCACAGGCAACTCTTCTCAAGGGGGTTTTTTCTGCAGGAATCCTAGTGTAGGAGCATGGGGGGCCAAGGAATCTGGGGACCTGTCAGCTTAAAAGCTAACCGCCTGTCTTTAACAGATCATCAACTACGAGACATGACAGTTACGAGACATGGAAGTTTTAAACACTACTTCCTGGCATGTATTTCTGTTATTCGTATATGCTTTCCGTATTATCCCAAAGCCCAGTTCTAACTCGCATCTAATGTTTAGCCAGTCTAAAAGTCTAGGCTTGATCCGGTCAGTGTTCCTAAGTGATTAAAAATAAACAGGGGGAAGAAAACAGAGGTGCGATGAAGAAAAGTCATGATTCGATTGAATCTGGCAGAATGTGACTGTTTGGGGACTTGAACAAGAGCAGAATCACAAAATCCATCCTTTTGTTCACTTTTCCATCCTGTTTTGCAAGTGCTCTGCAAGGTTCCGGGGAAATGACCTTTCCGCCCTCCCTGCCCTTCAGCTCACGAGTGACCTTTGCTCCTTTTCAGTGACCAAACTCATCTGTGCCCAGCAGTGTTCAGGACGCTGTCGCGGCAGGTCCCCCAGCGATTGCTGCCACAACCAGTGTGCGGCTGGCTGCACCGGGCCCCGGGAGAGCGACTGCCTGGTAAGACCCGCCTCCCGCAGCCTCCATGGTGTTGGGCCTGCAGGCGCTGCGTGCTGCCCCTCACCCAGGCACTCTGCAGGGCTCCCCTGCCCCAGGGTCTGGAGGCGCTTCCCGGGGTTGGAATGTATTGATTAGCGTTTGTGGGAGCAGACAAGGATGCTGCCCTTTGCAGGGTAACAAAGCATCTTTTATTGTCCTGCCTTTACCACTTACTTTGTGACCTTGGGCGAATTCTGGGACCTCTCTGTGCCTTGGTTTCCTCCTCTGACAATGGTGGGCAATGGAGCACCTATCTGTTAAGTGGTCTAAATGGCATAATGCATGTGCCATTCGTAACTAGGCCCTGGGCATAGAATGCACATAAATAAGGGTCACTTGTCAGCACTGTTTCCTATGGCAGCAGCTGCATTATCACACTATTTGTGGTTTCACTTAATTCTCATTACAGACCTAGGGTGTTGATACCATAAAGACCCCCGAATATGCACAGAAATGTTAAGAAACCCACCCAGAGCCACACAGATCTCGAGTGGCACGGCTGGCACTCCGCCATGCCCCAGTCCCTCTGCTCTTTCCACCATGGCCCAGATGCCTCCTCAAAGGGCCCTGAAGTGCTCACTTTTGTCCCCGTTTCTGCAGAGAGCGCTAGGAAAAGCCTTGTTGCCCCATTGGGCTGTGGGGGCCACACGTAGGCTGCACCTTGGGTGTGAGAAGTCCTAGAGGCGCCAGGGTTGGCAGGCATGAGTCCTGGAGTCAGCACCGAGTGTGACAAGACCCTCGTCACTTCCAGACAAGGAGGCCCACCTAAGGTGGGATCCAAAACACTGGTTTCAGGGACGGGGAGACTTTTAGATTCCGAAGGCTCCGCCCAGCCTCAGGACTTTGACTCAGCTGGTCCGGGCTGATGCCAAGGTACAGCGCGAGGGGAAACGTGGTGTGCGATTCTCCGAGCCACCACTGCATTTCGGCTGGTCCTTTCTAGGCAAGGCTTTCTGGGGTGTGGCAGTAAATTCTAAAACGTATCCTCAAGTGTTCTCTGTAAAGGAGCCCAGTGTAAATAGAGTTTAAAAATAATGTCCCTCCAGAGTTACCACCCTACTGTAGAAACTCCTTTGTCATTTTGTCAATTAAGAAAGAGATGTATTTTCCAATCATCATAATCCACAGAGTATCATAGCTGGGAGAATATATTTAGGAAAAGCCACGCTTTTAAGAGCAAGGCCTTTCAACTGTACTGAAAGTACTTTGCTAGATTTTTCTGCTGTAACTGAACACCTGATCATTAAGAACTGTTACCTGAGCTTTCTGACAGAATCATAATGGTGCTGAGTGTCCCTGTTCTGCTTGACCAGCACGTGTCATCCCTCCTGTGACAGGTGTTATGCTAAACATCAAAGGTTTTTCCAAATGAGAGGCAGCGAGCATTGATTTGAGATAAAAAAAGAATAGCTATGGGGGACGCACGATTCAACCAGCAGCCCAAACAGTGTCCTGATTAGGAGACACAGGCGAGAAAGGACAGGGGGACAGTTACATACACAGAAGGAAGGATTTCTATTGGTGCAGATCACATGGCACTAGTTCTAAACTGTGTTTTAAATTTTCAGTCCAGTAGTTATAATATCTACTTGCTTTCTTTGCAAACAGTTCTTTGGGGCACAATGTTGCTTTAGGCCCAGTCCAAAGGTTATGTTGCCCCATTCTAACATCTGGAAGGTTTGAGGCATAAGATGTGCAGGGCTGTTCCTCTGGGCGGCAGCTCCGACTCCATTTTAAAGGGTCCCCATTCGTGTTGTTTCTTCCACAGGTGTGCCGCAGGTTCCGGGATGAAGCCACATGCAAAGACACCTGCCCGCCGCTCATGCTCTACAACCCCACCACCTACCAGATGGACATCAACTCAGAGGGAAAATACAGCTTTGGCGCCACCTGTGTGAAGAAATGCCCACGTGAGTTCATCACCTGGGAAGCCCTTTATTTACCGGCATCAGTTTCCTGTTTTGTCTCCTACCGGAATCCATGCGTCCCCTGTCTTTGGGTCGGTGTGTTTGCCTCACTGTCAGGCATATAACTGAGGGTCTGTCCTATCCAAGTGCCGATGAGAGGTAGGCCACTGTCCCAAGTGACAGGCAGTGGCTGCTGTCCTCTGTTCATCAGCATCTCTCTTGCTATGGTGGGCAGGACAGGAAGCACACCTGTTGTGCAGCCCCCGGAACTGAGGTCCTGCTCTGTTAGTCCAGAATTTTCAGCTGTCTCATTGGCACACACCCCATGGCCATTGGGTCATTTCACTGTTTGGCTCTTGTACAAAACAGGTATTTAATAGACCTAAATTAGAGAGTATGTGACAAGACCTGCCTTCTTTAGCCATTGCAATTCTGGTGAAAGTTGTGCCCTGCAGGGGGTTTTGTTGGTTGTTTTCATTCTTTGGGCTGTGTTGTGCACCTTTGTATTTGCAGCCTACTGGCAGCTCCCATGTTTATGGAAATGGTGACATGCATTATTTCCTAATAGAAAAAACATAGTGTTGTCTAATTAAAGAAACGCCTTGATTTCTAGGAAGGGAGATTAAGAAAAAAAATTCTGAGAACAATTAAGAGGGGTGATTTGCCCTAGCAGGTTTGTGGAGATGAAAATCTTAAAATTCCATACAGGAAAAATAACACAGAGATCAAATAATAAGCCATTGTAAGGTAAATGACAAGCTAAGAAAAATTGTCACAGTTATGACACAGATACAGTCCTTGAGAGAGGGTTTAATAGGTAGGGTTTTAAAATCCACAGGAAAACTCTTAGAGCCTAAGAGAGCGAAAGCAGACAATTCACAAAAGACAAATGACCAATGGCCAAGGAATATGTTTGAAGATCTACTTGGGGTAGTCAAAACAAGAGCACATGGACTTCCTGAAGAATGTTAATGTTTGTGCTAATATTAACACACACGAATTACTTCAAGGGTGAGGGGAGGCTTCACACAGAACCAGGTGGTCCGCCGGGCAGGAGGGGCCCACGCAAGGGAGGCGTCAGCCCCAGGAATTAGATGCAACCTGCAGTGTACCAGTATGAGTAGAAGAATGATCTTTGTTTAGGTACACGTATTTTTAACAAATATTCAAGCTTTAACCATAAGTCCTGAAGGTAAACCTTACAGAAAAAAGTGAGCTGCAAAGAGGTGTTTTAAACTTGGGAGCAGGCACGGTGTTTTATTCTCCGTCGTACATCTGTTTGTTTCCGGCCTGTGATGAAATATCTTTATTTCTCCATTTCGTGGTCTGGACAGCTATGAAAACTCTTGAACTCGATTCCCTTTCAATTGCAGCCTTTCATTCTTTGTCCTTACAATAAATGAAGCCACAGGCTCATGGGTGCTTTTCAGCAGCTCCATTCCAGGAGGACATGAGACCCAGCCACACCTGGTGCTGCTGTCGCCACCTTCCTTTTGTTGTCTCTCCTCCAGGGAACTATGTGGTGACAGATCATGGCTCGTGTGTCCGTGCCTGCAGTTCTGACAGCTACGAGGTGGAAGAAGATGGGGTCCGCAAATGTAAAAAGTGCGAAGGGCCCTGTCGCAAAGGTAGGAGCCTCGGTTTTCTTGGGTTGGGCTTTCGTCTGGTCTGAAGCTGGGTTCTCTGCGCCCCACCAGACCCCCTCACCATTCACTTAGAACAGATTCGAGTAAATCTCTTCTCCAGGCTCGGAAATTTGCTCCTTCCTTTCCATTGTGCCCTGTTCTTGGAAAATCCTCGGGGCCAGTTGATCCCTACTGATCCTTCATTTCATATTTTATTTTGAAATTTTTCACGCATGCACACCTCCCAAATGGGGCAATAGTTGTACAATAAACATCCATATGCCCTTCAAATACATTCACCGGTTTTTAATATCTTGCCGCGTTGCTTTCACTCTCTCCATGTTTGTGTTTACATATGTGTGTGGATGTGGAAGGATGCATGTGTACGCGTATGTGTGTGGTTCTTTTCTGTACCATGTGGCCATTGTAGGTATTATCACATTTCACCCCTGCATATGTCAGCATACTTTCCTACAAACGGGGACATTCTCCTAAGGAACGCAGGACAGTTTCACACTCATCCCGAGTTGAACATTGACTCAATACTATTTTCCAGTATTAATTCAAACTCCTCCCTACTGTCCCAAAGAGTCATGTTTAGCTGTTTTTCAACCCAGAATCCAGTCAAGGCTTGTGGGTTTCATTTGGACGGTCTGTCTCTGTACTCTTCATTAATTAAGAACCTTTTCTCAGCACCCCTGTTCCCTGTTCCTTTTCTCGTCTGTGACCTGATGTTGTGAAGAGCCTAAGCCTCATGTTTAGGATAGAGAGGCATTTGAGATGGAAATTCAGGAGTGGATATAGATGAACAAATGAGCTCAGAGTCTGGCAAAGGGTATTTGAAACTGACGTAGCAATAGGACACAGATCAAAGCATTTGAGTGAAGTGAACACCGTGGAAGAAAAGCAGTTGAGTTATCTGATAAAAGTTATTACAGTATTTTCCGGGATGTAATATCAGGGAGCCATTAAAAAATCATGTTTGTGAATGGCTTTAATGATAGGGCAAAAGTCCACAGCATAACAAGTAAAAAAAAAAAACCCACAAAATACTAACTACATATCTAGTGAGATATAACCATGGAGCTTATCTAGAAAGGAATTTTCTAAAATACTAACGGTAGATAGTAGAATTACTGGTCACTTTATCTCTCTTTATTCTGTTTTCAGTGTTTTCTCAAATGAACGCATCTTACTCTTTGAATTAAAAAAAAGCTGTGTGTATTTTTTCTTTGCGGTAGAAGACGAAGCTGCAACCATAGTTAGGGGAATGGAAACGGGGTGAAGGCTCAGTCAGAGATAGCAGTGGGAGCCATGCACAGACCAGCACTCACAGCAGTGGGCGGATTGCACTGCTGTGACTGGAAATAGAGTCGTTAAGAGTGATTAGACTCTGGTCTGAGCAGGAAATACTGAGGAGGACGCAGTCCCGTGAGGACAGCCGCGGAGTGGCCTTCTCTAACCGTTGTAACCCCAAACCCCGCCACGGCTGCTGGTACCTCGTGGGCTCTCCCTCACTGTTTGTTGAGTGAATGAATGATGGCATGGGGGTGACGGTTCTCACGGCTACACCTCCCTTCCTGCTCTCCTCTGCTTATGGAACCCCAGCTGTGCCTAATTCAACACACGTGAATGGAATAAACGTCTCCCCTCTCTTGACAGTTTGTAATGGAATAGGAATTGGTGAATTTAAGGACACACTTTCCATAAATGCTACAAACATCAAGCACTTCAAAAATTGCACCGCCATCAGCGGGGATCTTCACATCCTCCCTGTAGCATTTAAGGGGTAAGTCCCAAATTGAGTCACCGGTGTAGGTAGACACAGCAAGGTCGGTCTTGTCCACGGTACGTTGTTAATCGCTCACTGTTCCGTTACTTGTTTCAGTGACTCCTTCACACATACTCCACCCCTAGATCCGAAGGAGCTGGATATCCTCAAAACTGTGAAGGAAATAACAGGTGAGTGCCACTGACATAGCATTACAAACGTCAGTGGGAAATCCCTCTTTTCTACACTTTCTTCTCCTTGGCATAAAAACATTTCTTCTGACCTGCTACCATTAATGAGTAATTAGCTCTTTGATAGTTTTCAGAAATGCAGTTTCCTCTGCATGTGACAAGTGAACCTATGAGCAAAGCCTCGGGTCCCTCCCAACTGTGTGTGAATGTGGTTAGTCCCTCACCTCCCAGCCCAGCCAGCCATCCAGACAGCTGGTGAGGGACACGGCAGCTAACACAATAAGGGAGCAGCAGCCTCGTGGACTAGACTTCCCCTCCCTGGTCCCCACTGGCAGGCCTCAGGTCCAACCAAGACTGCCATCAGAGCCCCGCATCCTTAGTCCCTAAAAAGGGAACCATTCGACCCAAACAAGATTGGTTTCAGGATTGGAACCAAAGAAGGAAAGTGGGCAAACCCCCTTGTATGCAAAAATAGCTCAATACACGGCTACTGTCACCAATAGCAAGCGGGAATCTGTTTGGAGAACCCACTACGGAGCTCAGCGAGGCCATTGGGGCCACAGCAGTTGGGGACAGCCTGCTGGGGGGGGGGGGAGAACTCCATGGGGGACACAGGATACCCGTTGTACAATTGTCCTTGGCTTGCATGTACGCGTGTGTGTGTACATACTCGATGACAATGACAAGAAAAATCAAATGTTCCCACTTCCTGTTCATGCTACAATCTCCTGAGAATCCTGTAATAACGTCTCATACAAAAGAAGAAATTTCTAAGCAGTGTGTGTCTGAACCTTCCTTCTGCTTCACAGGGTTTCTGCTGATTCAGGCCTGGCCAGAAAACAGAACTGACCTTCACGCTTTTGAGAACCTGGAGATTATCCGAGGCAGAACAAAGCAACAGTGAGTTGACCCCAGCCAAAGCTTGGCAGATTCTTTCTAGACTTTTATTTTGAAATGACACCTACAGAAGTCTTGCAAAGATGCCACAGGGAGTTCACCCGGGGTCCCCTCATGTTCCCTCCCATCTTACGTAAGCATGGGACACGTATTAAAATGAAGAAATCGGTGTTTGCACAGCACTGTTTCACTAAAAGTAAAGACTTTATTTGGATTTTGCCAGCTTTCCCATGAACACCACCTTCTTCTGCCTCAGTGTCCAGTCCAGCATCGCACAGGCATTTAGTTATGTCCCGCTAGTCCCCTGCAAGCTATAGCCGTCCCTATGCTTTTCCTTATCTTTCACGGCCTTGACACTTTTGAAAAGTACTGTTCAGGCATGTGGTACAACGGAGGATGTTTTCTCATGATTCGATTGACATTATGCATTTTTTGGTAAGAATAGCACTGAGGTGACACGTCCTTATTGGCACATCATATCAGGGAGACCAGAGAGACTTTTTAACATTAAATGTCTCTTTCAGGATTTCCACGTTTCCAACTCTAACAGTGACACACACACACACACACACACACACACACACACACACACACACACACACACGCATCTTTAACAATAATAAGTGTAATCATGAATTTTATGGTGAAGAGGAATTTGGGGATCTCTTGGTCAAACCTGCCTTGGAAACAGTCTGGTTCTGAGAACTGCTCCCCATAATTGACCCCTAAAAGGACTACATAACATTGCACAATATTAGAGAAACTCAGAATGCAGTGCACGTTAAATAGCCATCGCTTCTCAAACACCATTGGCTCTGCGTCTCCGATGCTGACACGCAGCTGACACTGTTGCCAGAAAGACCCCCTTGTGCTGCGTCCTCAGTGAGACTTCTTTTGTCCAAGGTTCATCCAGAGATGAGAGGTTCAGATCAGTGTTTTGGGGGTGACTGGTATGTACCTCTCGGCTCAGTTTTAAGGATTTAAACAAGAGAAGGATTAATTTTTTTTTCCATATTTCTTGAGAAGTCCAGTGACACACAGATTTCTGGGCAGGGTGACCCCTGGTTCCAGCCTGTGGCTCACCAAAGCCAGGCCTGCCTGCAGGGAAGACCCCCGCACTGTCCCTGGTGTCATGGCTTCCTGGGCACGTGTCAGGGAAGGGTTCCCAACAGCAATGGCTTTTCCCAGGAGCCATGTCGCAGGAAGAGGGGAAGAAAGAGTTGGGGAGAGAAAGAGAAAGAAGGAAAGGAGTCTCCAAATTATGCTCTAAGCTTCTGTCACCTCGTGTATTAACCAATAGTCCCTTCATTCAGTGCTATCTCACTGGCCCACTCCCTGTCCCCATGTCCAATGAACTTCCTAAGAACACAAGTCCCCTTCCCATGCTTCCCCACGTCTGCACACAGCGCCCCGAGCTCCTGTGCTCTGGCCTTTCCCACCCTCCCTGGGGGCCTCTCTTGGGCCTCGCTGCCTCCACGTTGCTGCTGCACAGCACCTGTCAGCACCTGGCATGTACGTTCTTTCCTTTGTGCTCCTGCTGGTGATTCGGGGCTTCCCTCCTTTTAATCTGAATAACTTTCGTCCAGTCACTCGAGGGACATGTGTTGACCACCTTGTACGATCCTTGTCCTCTCTGCTTCCACGGTGCCCATTGTCACGATACTCATGGTGCCAGGTTAAAGTTACCTGCTCATATGATTGTATCCCCATTAGACCAAGGGTTTCCTGAGAGTAGGATATATACACATAACCTACATAGAATTAATCACATATTATTACTTCAAATCTTTGTTCAATAAATGCATGGGTGGGTGAGTGGATGGGTGGGTGGATGGATGGAAGGGAAAATGGACCTATGACTTTTGAAGTCTATTTGAATGTTTGAGAGATTAGAATGTGTTATCAATTCTCAGGCAAAATAAAAATGCAGTAAATAAAATAATGACATTAGGATATTTATTCAGCCCCAGTCTGCCACTGGGATTAAAGATACTAAAAGAACAAAGAACCAGCTTTTCCCTGGAGGAGTTGAAAAACCACTTGCAATTTTCAAAAGTTCCAATACATACCTTTCACAATGTGACTTATGACCACTGGAAGGCAGTTTGTAGTAAATCTAAAGTGGTCCAGAAAACACAAAATGAATGCTTTAGTGACGTTCTGTTTTCCTAGTTTTTCACAACATTCATTCTCTTCTCTCCAATGTAGCGGGCAGTTTTCTCTTGCGGTTGTTGGCCTAGACATAACGTCCCTGGGATTACGCTCCCTCAAGGAGATAAGCGATGGAGATGTGATCATCTCAGGAAACCGAAAATTGTGCTACACAAACACGATAAACTGGAAACAACTATTTGGGACCTCAAGTCAGAAAACCAAGATTGTAGGCAACAGGGCTAAAAACGACTGCGGTAAGGAATCACTTTGGTTTGATTGTGGACATGGCTCCATTGGGTCATTTATTTTGATGGAGAATACTGAAAGACCATTCCCAAACATTTAAATCACTTTTCTCATTCCTGAAGAAGCCACTTAAAAGGAGTCCATATAATCCTCATTGTGAACTTATCATGTGAAGTTCATCAGAATTGTTTCTAGATCATTCTCATTTCATAGGTTAAATTTGCCTTGAGATTCACGCTATCAATTATTTGTAATTTACAGAACTGAAT
Organism: Hipposideros armiger; assembly: GCF_001890085.2. NCBI lineage: Eukaryota > Metazoa > Chordata > Mammalia > Chiroptera > Hipposideridae > Hipposideros > Hipposideros armiger. The sequence goes on along the minus strand of NW_017731542.1, from coordinate 2,505,985 downwards.
TTAGTATTAATTATATTACATTTTAGCTATAGGTTCCTTCCTGCTCATTTCAGCCTGTAACTACCATAGCTAACACACACACACACACACACACACACACACACACACACACCACACATACAAACACACACACACGATAGGATAAACATTTCACGTTGGCATTTCTTATTCTGTGTTTCAAGCCATAGCCAGCTTTTTAAGACCATCAAAAGCTGGCTATCGTCTTGTGCTGAGACCCTGGCCACTGGACAAAGCAGATCTGGGTTCAAATCCTGGCTCTAGCCCTTCCTAGCTTTGAGACCTTCATCAGTCTACTTACTATCTTTAGGCTCTGGCTTCCGTCATCCATGAAATGGAGACAATAACCATTCCCACACCATAGCGCTATTCAGGGAATTAAATGCAACTCGGTGTGTATAGCTCTTGGCACAGTGCCTTCACGTGGCACACCACCACAGGCAAACCTTCCCTACGGTTACCCTAAGCAAACACGACCCAGGTGTAGTCCAGGCTCCCCGACTCCCAGGAGAGAGAAGACAGCTTGCAGTCGGCCCCTGGAAGCCCTTTTTGCATCACTGCATCTTTCAGGGGCCCCCAGCGTGTGTGCACAGCTCAGGATCCCAGAGAACCCAGCACCTGTCTCACTTTTAGGTGTTGTCTCAATGGGTCTCTTTGGTCCCTCTTCCATAACTGACCGCTTCTGTCTTCTCAGAGGCCATAGGCCATGTTTGTCACCCGCTATGCTCGTCAGAGGGCTGCTGGGGCCCAGAGCCAAAGGACTGCGTATCCTGCCGAAATGTCAGCCGTGACAGGGAATGCGTGGAGAAATGCAACGTTCTAGAGGGGTAAGATGTTATTTTGTTTAATCCCTTTGTTTTGGTTAAAAAAAAAAAAAAGACAGGATTGGTGTTATAGGTTTATAGTTATTCAATTTTAATCTTTTTTTCCCCTTTTCCTTTGTTTTGGTTGGTTGGTTGGTTGGTTGGCAACTGTTAATCACAAAAGGAAATGAACAAACTCTTTTTATTACTTAATCCAATTTAATAACTTATGGAGTCTCTTGTTCTGAAAATACCTTATGTATCTAAGCGCACAAAGTTCTGAAGATAAACAGTTGTCAGTAGTCCATGTGGCCCAGACTAGGGCCATTTGGTGCTTCCTTTGCAGTACACTACTCTTAATGTTTCCAAATATATTAATACAAATTACAGTCCCTGGTTAATTTTTTCTTTATGTTCAAGAAACATTGAACAGTGGAAATCACTTTAAATATAGCCAAGGACAAAGAAATAGACAATCGTATAATGCTTGTTGAGTTCATTTGCCATCTGTAAGAATCACAGTTTGTCTATTCTATGGGAATCTTAATATTAATGTAAACTGAATGGCTACAAATAATGACTAAAAACAAATTAATAGGAAAGTAAAATTGAAAAATAGAGGTTGGCAGGGGCAATTAAAAAAAATTTTTTTTTAAGGAAAAGGGAAATTTTATGATAGGGAAGAGCCCCTGAATTACAGATGGCTCTAGGAAATCTTCCTTCCTGTTTCGCTATCAGGGCTTGGGCCACCATTTGGATCCAGAAATATTTAGGAGCATGATGAGAAGACCAACCTCAGTTCTGTAGGAAGTCTTTCTTTAGCTGATAGGCTCGTTAGCCGACTAGAGTAATTTACATAATTAAGTGCTGTTTCAACAAGTAAGGGATATTGGTGCAATTTGTACAACTGCAAATAGACACTACTCTCATGTGTTTAGTTTTCACTTCTCTTTAAAAAGACAAGGTAATTAAAGTGTCTTTCTGCTAGAGAACCCTGGTGTCTGGCAGTGCCTGCTCCCTTGGCAAGGCTGGCTCCTTCAGCAGGGCACGATAACCCCGAAAAGAAGCCTAGAGAAAGAAACTAGTGTGGCATATTTGGTTGAAGTGATGCCATTTGCCTGAAAAGGAGGACTCATGGAACACATGTGCGGGTGTCAGCATTCCTTGTTCACTGCCTGGCGCGAAGACCCGTAGAGAATTACCAGCTGGATTTCAGCCTTCTTAACAAATGTCACAACCATTTTCTTTTCAGTCACATGTCAGCTTCCTGCTTCACACTGATCTGTACATCTTTGAGGAATGGTGAAACTATTAGAAGCAACATTTTTCACACCTGTGCTCCACACTTACTGGTTTTCGTGATAACCGTTGAGCAGATGTGAACACCTCCCCTTGCCTTTCCTGTGTGTAGTAGTCGGCAGCTACCATTTCTTTTCAGCTTAACTTTAAATATCTATGAATCTGACAGTGGAGGGGGCACCTCTCAAGAGCTCTTTTCTTTTTTTTATTTGTTTGTCTTACTTGCCTAAATATGTAAAAAGTGTGCCTGTGGAAAAATGTACGGGAGATGTTTTGATTATAAATGAAGCTTATGCATCTATTCTATGAGAAGATGACCAAAGATTCAGTTAGAATCCGTTTGTTATATTACAGTATAGTCCCAGATCCTGGACTGTTGGCCTTTTACCTAAAATTGTTGTGAGTTCCTGAGAGAGGCGACTCGTGTCACCTGACATTTCCGACAGACGGACTCAGGTTGTTGTGGCCACCCAGCATCCTGAAGCCGGGTCTCCAAGTGGCACTGACCCGTTTTCTCCCTTCTCTCTCTCAGCGAGCCCAGGGAGTTTGTGGAGAATTCCGAGTGCATTCAGTGCCATCCAGAGTGCCTGCCTCAGGCCATGAACGTGACCTGCACGGGACACGTAAGCAGCACATTTGATGTTATTCGCTTGAATGTCATAGGGAAACGTCTTCGCAGGTATAAAGCCACGACGATGACCCAGTGTCACCCGGTAGCTGCGAAGGACAGCCATTCCAGCCCACTTCCCAAACGAGAGGCCCTGTGATCTCACAGCTGGGTCGGAAAGGCTGCGATTGCATTGAAGCCCTCACGCACCCCGCTGGCATGAGCTGAGCATGCCCTGTTCTGTCCCACATCCTCACACTTAATGATGGCTGCTCTCACCGCAACCCGAGGGAGCCCGCGGTGGGCTGGGGCTTTTGTCAGCCAGTGTCTGCCATTCCTGACACCTGTCACCATTGCCTTATCATTTGAATCAAACGTCATCAAATTCTTACTTAATATGAGTTTAGAGTGACTCAAAGGATTTTTAAAGAAACACCTAACAAAACTTTTCAAAATTCACTTTCATAATTACGTGTTCAATCAGTAGTAATCTTTTGGAGCATGTAAGTGAGAACTCAGCATTCCATGTTTGACAAACAGAATAAAATTTGGCATGTTCCACAGTTAATTAGGCAGGAACCACTGCACGCACACTTCCCACCTCCCCACTGGACAGACGTGGATGGGGGTTTTCTTCATTTTGCCTCCACAAGGCTTGCTTCCCAGGAGGCTCCCCTTAACCTCAAATGTGACGTGCAAGACATTCTGTCTGACCGATATGGGTATGAATAGACATAAAGGCCAATCAAGGTTGTTTTGGCCAGGCAAGATGCCCAAGTATTATATTAAGTCAAATATGATAAACCATGTAGTTTGGTTTCTTTACGTGCTTATATGTGATATGTGTTTAAAGTCAGGAAGACTTTATACTAAGCTATTAACAGTGGTCATATCAAGCAAGCACATTCACAGACAAGCTTGTTTTTGACCCTAAGAACGTCTCTATTATTCGATTTTTTTTTTCACAATAAGTATTTGAAGTAAAAAGTGGCTTCCATTTTGAAAAAGAAAGAGACATACATAAATGTGTTTCTCCACGCTGGTGCAGGGACCGGACAACTGTGTAGAGTGCGCCCACTACATCGATGGACCCCACTGTGTGAAGACCTGCCCAGCGGGGATCATGGGAGAAAACAACACGCTGGTCTGGAAGTTTTCAGATGCCAATCACGTGTGTCACCTGTGCCATCCAAACTGCACCTATGGGTGAGTGGAAGCTCGGGCCCTAGGGGGGAAGAAATGCAGAAGAACAAAATGTTTGTTTTGCTATCTTGGAAGCGCATAGATTGAAAATATCTCCAGAGTTTCCAGGCATTAAATGAAGAGGTGTGCACCTGAGTCAGATGCTTCAGGTGTCTTGGTTCCAAGGCCATGGCGGCAGCAAGAACACGCTGATAGGCAGATCCTGGTCCTGGGAGGAGTGCCTCTCGGCCTCTCATGATGTTTATCGGGCCAGGGGTCTGTTCTGCAATGCCAGCATGTTCAAACAAGAAAGTGTAAGTGACAGATGGAATGACAGCACAGGTCCTGCAAGGCCTCCAGAGGTTCCTCCATGTCTTTCCAGATGACAGGGATTCGTGTGGGAATCTTATTTTTGTCCTGCCATTCATAGAAGGTAGCATTTCCTGAAATTTTGTTTACAGACACTGTTTTCTTTAGCTAGTTGATGGCTGGCTGAGCTATTACTAAGTAAATTAAAACTATTTTGACTGCAATGAGCAGACGTGCTTTGCAATGCCTGTATCTTATTTACTGAAATGATAAATGCGATGATCAGAACGAGCAGTTGAGTGTCACATATAATATTTCACATTTCCGTGTATGTATGTCATAATCCTCAGCCTTATTTGGAACTGGTTGTTTTTTTCTTCCCTGAATCCATCTCTTACTAGCTATGTAGCCCTGGGCAGCTGTCTTCACCTCTCTGTGCCTCACTTTTCTTATCTGTAAATTAGGATAATAATACTGCATAGCTCACAGGAATTTTGGGATCTTGAGTTCATATGTTCACTATACTTGAAATAGCGACTGGCACACATGAGCCTTCAATCAGTGATGGCACTGACAGTGATGAGCGGGTGATGAGGCAGTAATAACAATGATGCAGGTGACAGAGATGGCGCTGATGCCAGTGCTGGTGGTAATGATGCATTTTATCAAATACCTCCTTGGGGGCAACTTAGGATTTTCTACTTTTTCCCTTGGGGTCCATCACCAGGGTGGTCATGGCGACCGATTTGCAAACTCTGCAAAACGTGGTGTAAAGTATGTTTTGCTAGTTTTTTAACTTAGCCTATTTGTTTCATATTCCCCCCAAATAAGCAATTTTGGAGCCAATTCTCTCAAACAGTTGTATTAGCTGTATAAAATAAATGTTGTCTCTTTCTTCCTTTTTCTATCTTTTGGAAGTAAACATGCATACCTGTTGGCGTGTCTATGCGTGTATGTCATTGGGCCTCAGCCAGGGCTGGGCCAGAAAAGGAAGTTGGAATTTTCAATAAATTTACCTTGTGTAAGAAACTGTTGACCAAAGATAAAAAGAGGGGATTTACTCAAGATTTAAATTTAAAATGTTCATAGTGATTTTCTTCTCCTTCTATAATTTCTGTCTCTTTCTCATTTTGTTTCAAATAAAATCCTGATGCTCTGCATTTGACACATACAGCTTCATCAGTATTTTATCCTTCATATATTTGATTACCTTGTTTATTCTGAGCCTCCTTGTTGGTAGAAGAACATAGAGTTGTATGTAATCTTGTTATTCTCTATCACATGATAGAAATGGATTTAATGTTTAAGATATGGCACAATGCTGACAGGGGTAAGGGAAAATAAAACATCTCTTGTGTACTTGTGAAGTGCATGACATCATCAAGTCCATTGTCTCATGGATTTCTCAGAGTGGGCCGTTGCTTTCCCCACGCGTCTTGTTAAAGGAGCACTTAAAAAGGTGCAGAAACCACAACTCATTAGCCAGCAGTGGCAGAGCCCAGATTCCGACGTGGGCGCACGCCTGCTTTAGAAGCTGTGCCCTGCCCACCATAGCAGACCTGGTTGCCCACGAGAATGGTAAGAAGAAACCTGAAGCAAATCTATTTTTAAATAGAACCATATTTTCATAGTAAGTTGTAAAGGAAGGTTCTTTGAAATTTTTATCCCGATAAATAAAACTGAATAATATGAAATGTTGCCTATTTTAATTACCTGTAACAAAAAAGAATAAGTCAAGTGGGGGGGGTAAAGAATAATTTTCTTGACAAAATTAAATTATAGCATGATACCTCTTTTACTTGATAGCCAATAACCTTTTCCACAAAAGTATGCAAGGGCATTGCAGGCTTTCCCAAGGACCTCTTCATCTGTTGACACTCCAGTCCTTCCCTCTTAGAGCACCTGCCCTGTCACCATCCTGGTCAATCATCTCTTCCAGTGGAAACTGGCCTATCTCTCCCTCTGAGCTTCCTGTTTGTCAGTTGCTTCTTGCTAGCAATCCCTGTGGTTTACCAGCAGCACTTTCAGGGACCACATAAAACCCTGCATCTTGTCCAAAATTTGCAGTTTCCATTTGTACCCATTTGGCATAGCGTCCCCACTGTATCACAGCCTAGAGACCAGCAGGCCTTATGAGGAGGAAAAACCGGCAAGCAGCAAGGGATATTTTGAGGAGGGTCAGGTTTTAGCAGCGGTCATCCACTAGTGAATGCTTTTTGTCTTTGACGATTTGGGTTTTCCTAGGAGGTAATAGATTGTGAAATAACGAGACCTGTTTGTGTATCCCACTGCCTGAAAAAGCCTGTGTGTCTGGCGTGGGAATGAAGGCCCATAATGCACTGCAGGGGCGAAATTGCAGAATCTGACTCCATGGAAAAGAGGAAAAGAGCCAAGACCCTCAGAACCAAGATGAGTGGAGTGTAGAGATCAGAGCCCTTTGAATGCGATAGAAAATGTTTCGGGTCAGATGACGTGTCAAACAAGCGCCCCTAGTCCTCTTCACTGCACAGCATTACCAAATGTACTGCTGCTGAAATGCACTGTTTATTCTGTGCCCAGGCCATGAAATGTTGGTCTTTTCCATGTAACTGGAGTACTTTGTTTTTCTGTTGACAGTTGCATTGGCAAATGTTGCCCAGGTGCTCAGGAGTCGCATTAACACAAATGCTGTCTCTGTTCATGCGACAGTTCAGTAACTCTCCCAAGAAAACAATGCTAAAGGAGAGAATGACCCTAATGTGTATTTCTCTTTTCATTCCTACAGCTGCTCTGGGCCAGGCCTTGAAGGCTGCCCCGTGATTCCGTAAGTGTTACCATTTGTGTCTGAGGGACCCTATCGGGAAAGACCCCGGTATTTCTAATTGCCCTTCGCCTTGTCAGGTCCTTCCTTCTCCTCTGGGCCAGCATGGGGAAGAGCGTCCCTAGGAGACACCACCTGCTGGTCCTCCCGGCCCCCACCTGCTCTGCAGTGAGGAGGCGGATTGATGCGCCCTCTGGAGCTCATGCCCAGTGCCCGGCACGCCCGTGTAGCCCACGTCTGACTTTTGGTTACACCAGTTGCGCTGGCTCTTTCTCCCCTTTCGGCTTCTTTCTCTTCCCTCACTGACCCAGTTGGCCCTGCCGCGAACCTGGATGGAATGACCTTTCTGGTCAGTGACAAAGCTCCAGCTTGGGTTGCAGGGGGGGTGGAGTTTCTCCCCTTACATCCTTTTTGAAACACAACTTCCTTCAGCATTTCCATTCTCATCAATTTGCCATCATTGCTTGAGATGCTGCACTGAGACAACCAGAAATGGGGGTTCCTGATCGGACTTATCAGGGAAGTGTGGTTATTACCAACTAGTAATGACTAGAGTGGAATCTGAATTATACACAAGACACCTGTTTGCCGTCCTGACATCCCCAGACACTAGCCAAACTGCCAGGCACTGCTGCCATTTCTAGTCATGTCCACAGAATCCCTTCCCTCTGAAGCCCTCCCTCGATGTCAGCTGACCCCTCTGCCCCAGAATTAGCCACAATAACAGACCCCTCCGATTATCAGGGAAACGTAAAGACAAAAAAAGGCAGTTTCTCAGAGGTAAAGATTTCCTTCCATCCCGACCTCTTCACTGCGCCTAAGAGGACGCCAGCAAACTCTTCCCTACTGTTCATACAACAGTCGGTATCTGAATGGTGACGTTTTCCATCACTTCCCCACCTTGGGACCAGTCAGTGGCCTTTGTTGCTGTTGTTATTATATTTACTCTTTTATTTTTTTCATTCACTTTTCCTTCTGTCACCCTTACTGTGGCTCCCCATGAAACACATACTCTGTTACAAATTATTCCTTCTATATTTCAGTGTTCCCCTCAAAATAGTAAAAATCCATTAATTGCAACTGCATTCTTGGTGAGACAGTATAATACAGGAGATGACTTTTGTACTCGCTAAGAAGAAAGTGTTGCAAATGTTGCTTTCATGAAGTACATTTGACCCACTTATGAGAAATTTGTAAGGACGATGGCCTAGTTTTCACATGCAAATGATGCTACTAATTAATTTTTGGTATTTGGTAACGTTTCCACCTGAAAAGATGAAGTTTGCTAGAAGCTCAAATGGCATAGATATTTAAAAATAATAATTTTATAAAGATTCTCCATTCAGAAGCTACAAATTCAGATGGTTCTTTCCCCAATGAAATTTAGAACCTGAGTTTTGAGGTTTTGCTCTCCCTGAAATCAGGGGTGCATGCTTGAGGTTTGAGGCTGCATAATGACATCTCCCTTATCTATGACAGTGATGCTTTCTCTGCAAAATCCTGTCACTTTACAACCTCCTCTGAGCTCATTCATAAAGCATTTCAGGTGGCTGTGGTCCCAACTTGAAAGCCAAGGACCCTCCAAAGAGTCTCAACATTAGTGAAAGGGCCCCTTCACCCAGCTTGACCAGTAGACAATATATGTCTCGTGTGTGGAGTGCTGTGCTTCTGATGTACAGAGATACATACAAAGTCATGTGAAGAGCATTACTGAAGTCTGAGTTACTTTTTGAAGTATTTTCTGGATCAACAGATGAAAGTATAACTATTTACGGAGCGGTCCAGACAGTAGCTCAGTTTTAAAAATGCCAAGAAGCCAGGTGGCGGTGGGGTGGGGACAGGAGTTGGAAACCCTGCCCTACTGCTCTGGGGCAGCTTTCTTTTCTCCCTTTAGAAGCTGCACAGTAACTCCACTTTCTGAGAGAGTTTTCAAATGATATCAGTGTATTGACAGGGCAGGGAAATGCCGATGTCATGAAACCTGTCAGCAAACCTGACCCTTCCTATGTGCCTTCACCTCGTTCCAGGCCCAAGATCCCATCCATCGCCACTGGGATTGTGGGCGGCCTCTTACTGGTGGTGGTGGTGGCACTCGGGGTTGGCCTCTTTCTGCGCAGGCGCCACATCGTCCGGAAACGCACGCTGCGCCGACTGCTGCAGGAAAGAGAGGTGAGTAGGCCCCCAGGCCTCGCGTGCCCCACCAGCACCCCTTTCGGAACCCTCGCTAGCCTAGGTAGGAAGATGCACTCTCCTGTGCAGGCTCAGGTAGAGCGAGTGGGCAAGCCCTCCGGGGTCCTTGCTTCGTGCCACTGGCCTCTGCCTGCCGCCCACGGATGAAAACTCTTGCTGTTGTCCCAGGGCGGAGCCGGGGGGAGTGGAGATGAAGACGCTCAGCAGTAGCTTAGGGAACAGAGTGAAAGGAAGAGGAAAGTGACTGCCTTTATTGACTGAAAATCTAGAGAGTTCAGTTCACCTTACAGCCAAGAAGGACCAAGTGCTACTCCCCACTCTTACATCTAACCCACGGGATGTGTAGAAAGCAGAGCCAACCTGGACCTTTATTTAAATGTGTTTGGATACAGTGAACTTGAGGTCCACACATTCGAAATGTGTTTTAAATACATGATTGTGTCATGATGCTTTATTTCTTGCGATGGAAAAACCAGGAGGAATCTCTGAATATCTAGTTATAAGCAATTAGTTCCATTTTGATACAACTATCCAGTGAAATGCAAATGTTTGTAGGCTAAGTCACACAACGTGGTCCCAGAGCTATATGTGGAGTCCTGTATGCACAGGAGAAAGCCTTGTGAGCAGATGTATCTGTTGAGTTCCTGGGAAGGTGCTGTGGTTGAGAAGATGCTACTTTGGAAAATGCCATTGTCCACACCAGTGGCTGTGCCTCTCCGAGCTCTGCTTCTGATTGGTGTCATCCCTGACACTGATTCGCTTGAGTGGGTCCTCACTTGGTGTCTCTGTGCCCGGTACTGTGTCAGAAGCCAGAGTCCCTGGGAGGAGAGGCCCACAGCAGCTTGCAGCATAATGGCGCTTGTGTGTTAGGGGACCTGGCAGGCTACCAAAATGACCATAGTCTAACAGTCTTCTCAGTTCAGCTGGGAATCAGAAATAGAAATGGCACGTGTTGAATCAGAGCTGCTCTGTTCCAGGACACCTGTATCAGGGTGTTCCTCTCTTTTATGAAGCTCTTCAGAGAAGGGGTCCACTTCTCCTTCTGAGTGAGCATGGCAAGTTCTCTGTGCTCAAGCACCACCTCACGTGGCTGTGTCTGGGCCCACCTGACACGCACTGCCCCGTGGGTGTGAGCACGGAGGCTGAGCGAGCATCCCTCTCCCTCCTTGTCTCCACAGCTGGTTGAGCCCCTCACACCCAGCGGAGAAGCTCCCAACCAAGCTCTCCTGAGGATCCTAAAGGAAACGGAATTCAAAAAGATCAAGGTGCTAGGCTCTGGAGCGTTCGGCACAGTGTACAAGGTGAGACCACCGGCGACGTGGCACAGATGCTTCCGGGGACTCTGGTTGGCGGCCCCTTAGGTCTGGGTGAGCGAACCCTGAGTCCTCAGCTGCTGGCTGCTGGCTGCCTGTCGTCGGCGGCTCTTTGTGTTGCTGAGGCTTTGGGAAATCTTTTATAATCACAGTGACAAATCAGTGGTCCTGTGAGACTGGCACACAGGTAGAAACAGCTTTTATGGAAGATGGCATTGACCTTTTAGAGGGCTGGGTGGCACAGATAGAGTCTGGGCAGTTGCGTGACAGCATCCAAATAGAGCCCAGGTCAAAACAGCTTCTTCTTAAGTTGTTTTTTCCTAGATAACTCTTTGTGTAAAGTCTGATTCAGGTAGGCCTAGACCCAGGGTCTTAGAATTCTGTGTGAAATGACCCACGCTGGCATGAGCTTAGGGTTTTTGTTTTGTTTTGTTTTTTTCTTAATCTAACTACTCTGATCCATGGAATATGACAGCTGAAGACCTGCTGAGACATCACGACTCCCAGCACCCATGGCCATGGCCTTGGAGTGCAGAGCTGTGCTCCTTGTCCCTTGCCTTTCTGCATGGTGTCCCTAATCAAGTCCATCCAGCTCACAAGTTGCGTGTTGCTTGGTGTGATGACTGCCAGTTAATGTCTTCCCTCTCTCTTGGTCACAGGGACTCTGGATCCCAGAGGGTGAGAAGGTTAAAATCCCTGTGGCCATCAAGGAGTTAAGAGAATCCACGTCTCCGAAAGCCAACAAGGAGATTCTCGATGTGAGTTTCTGCTTCATGCTCTCGTCGTCCACAGGCCTGGGTATCAGAGGTCATCTGGTCTCGTGGCTGCCGCACGTTGCTCGGTTTTAGACGTTTTTCATCGTCGCATTCTAAATGGTCACTTTCCGTGCCTTTTCTCCTTCTAGCTCTAGTTGGTATAAGTCCCTCTCAGGCCTTCTCTTACAGAGAAGACTCACCTCTTCTGTTCTGTTATCTCCCCTACAAGGATGGAAACTGACAATTGCTAGGCAATTACCGGTTCTGGTACCAGCTGCTTTACACACACGATCACAGCTGGTGACCCTCTAGTGTAGGTATTCTGCTCCTTACTTTTTCATTGAAGAGATGGAGGTATAAAGAAACTTGCTCAGGCTGGGGTAGGATTCCAGCCCATTGCCACTTCCGACTCTGAAACTTGTGTTCAATTTGCTCCACCAAGTTATCTGATCTTCAGAATGACTTCTTAAGGTGTGTAGAATTAACAATATGGTGCTCTACAAGCTCTATAAATGGGCCCGTCTTCTTTTCTTTCTCCCAAGAACAATTTCAGCATTCTTCTCCAGGGTCTGCCGACTGCTACTTGATGAAAGAAGTCTTGGAATGTTCCACAGATTATTGTTATGTTTTCACTTTCGAGTCTACTGAACTTTCTCCACCTTCCCTGGACCCTGACTAGTCAAAGAGGGGGCTGCACTCTCTTAGAAAGAGGCAGCTGCAAGGGGGCCATCCTGGAGTCTGGTGGAGCCCACTTCACATAGGCGCTCAGGTAGAGCGAGTGGGCAAGCCCTCCGGGGTCCTTGCCTCATGCCACTGGCCTCTGCCTGCTGCCCACGGATGGAAACTCTTGCTGTTGTCCCAGGGCGGAGCCAGGGGGAGTGGAGATGAAGACGCTCAGCAGTAGCTTAGGGAACAGAGTGAAAGGAAGAGGAAAGTGACTGCCTTTATTGACTGAAAATCTAGAGAGTTCAGTTCACCTTACAGCCAAGAAGGACCAAGTGCTACTCCCCACTCTTACATCTAACCCACGGAATGTATAGAAAACAGAGCCAACCTGGACCTTTATTTAAATGTGTTTGGATACAGTGAACTTGAGGTCCACTTCAGGCTCTCCGGGCAACCTTCCCTCCCAGCAAGGAAAACCCCCCCACTTGGGTGCACTTCTAAATGAGACGTGACGTATGAATACAGTGCAATAGAAAGTCTCCCGCATTGATGATATACTTATCAAACAAAATTAACTTTCACTTTAATGGCTTGCAAATGAAGGTGAAGTCCTATTAATATAATGTCAGCTCCTATTAACGTAACCACACGAAACAGAGTGGATGAGGCATGGGCGAAGCCCCCTCCCTGACAACACTAGCTCTTCGCTTCCACTGTGAGAAAGAAAACCTCTCTGCGGCATTTGTTAACTCATTTTCTAGTCACTCAGGACATTCTAATAAATTTCACAAAATGACCTTGAAGTGTGAATTTCAACAATACTGACAATGCAGAATAAGGGCAATTTTGAAGACATAGCTATGCTTTGGGAAGGCGGTAGTTTTCCCTGAAAAGACCCCAACAATTGGAGGGAATCTGCTTTCGTGAGGTAGACTAGAACCTAGAGAAAGTGCAGGCCCCGTAGGGCTGAGTACCTTCTTTCATATGCTCACGGGCACTTGGAAATGCCTATCCCCACCCACCCAGGTCAGGCACTGAGACCCAGCACTGGCTTAAGGTGCTGTCGATGGTTTAGTAAACCTGGTAAAATTTCAAAAACGTAGGCACCTACTCTTTATTCTTAAGGTTAGATATATGCCCCTGCTGAAGGAGTTTAAAACCTAGGGGAATCTTTTTTCCCCAAATTCTTAAAATAGCTCATAGATGAGGAAGACAAGGAAGAAGGAAGGAACCTAAACTCATTTCGGCAATGGGGACAAAATAATAAACTTTCAAGGTCACCAAGCCTCAGAGATACTCCCTACCATGTGACTCTGTGCGCCAGGCTGGGGTGGCTAATTCAGAGGTTGTTGTGGAGTGCTAAGCATGCTTGCTGTGGGTCACAGTGCACCTTTGCGAGTCCAAGATAAACAGCTGAGAACAAAAGCTGACTTTAACTTCTACGCACACTGAACGGGACACATGACCAGACAGCGTCCCCATTGTGCCTAGGGGGTGGGGCGGAAGTGATGACCTAGTTCTGTTGCGCTATCAGATTTTAATAGGCTCGGGGACCTGGCAGGGCTCCAGCCTCTGTGTGGCCTGACACCCACACCCGTGCTCTGCTCCCCGATTCCCGGGTCCAGGTCAGCTCCTCGCTGGCCTCACAACAGATGGGCTGCACAAACTGCTCCGGTTTGCAGATTTTTCTCCCCTCTAAAATAAATACAATCTGTTTCCAAATCTCCACCAGATCTTGAGAAAGAAGGAACAGCCAGAGGCTTGCTTCGGTGTTATGGTTGTACGGCTTCCCAGACTCGGGGGAGAGACGTGATTTGTGCTTTTTCTGGCAATCCCATGGCCTATTAATTTTTCCATGGACGTTCCAGTTTAAATTTAGGGCAGGCAATGGAAAGAGAATATAAAACAGATTTATATACGTGCTGTGTGTGTGCCATAACGTCTAGAGTTTTCTGGTAGACCTTTAGCCAGAGCACTCAACAGGAGACCCGCCTGGGGGCCCGGCTCTGTCATGAGGAAATGCGGCCACGGGTCGGCCACTCTCTTTGCTGGGCCTCGATTTCCTCTCTAGACAAATAATGGCCTCAGAAAAAATGCCCTCACAGGCTCTTTCCAGTTCTAAGTTTTTATAATCAGCCCTTCTCAAAGACCAAGGATGTTTGAGTGCCCATAAGGATTAAACGTCTACGCTTTAGTGTTGCGATCCTATGTTCACAGTAGAAAAGGAAAGCAATGCAGACTCGGCTTGGGAGTGGAGCGCCTGACCACTCAGGAAAGCATCCGTGCAGAAGCTCTGCAGCCAGGGTGAAAAGCTGGAGGATTTTTGTTGTTGTTGTTAGCGGAAGTGGCATGGTCTCCGATTTGCTTTGAATTTGTGGCTTTGCATGATTTCAGTGTAGTTCAGCCCTGACCATTTTTGAGGCCGCTATGTGCCGACGTAGATTGCAGGCACCGCTGGAATGGAAAGAAAGACCCAGGCCCTCCCGCCAAAGTGCTGACCACACTCGCTGCTGCGGCAGCGTTTGTCTGTCGCTGCCCTGCAGTGCTTACGCGCAGCTGGGCGTGTGCTGGGATCTGAGACAAAGTCCTTTCCTCAAAGAGCTGGGTGGAGACGGACGTTTTTCAAATCATACAAATATTTAAGTGCAGGTTACTGTCTTCAAACAGATCGCAGGCCCGCCTCCCAGTATCTCACACAGTGGGCCTGGGTGTGGCCCAAGGAGCTGCATGTCTCAAAGTTCCCAGGAGGTGCTGAGCCTGCTCCTCCAAGAAAAAGTAGCAAGATGCCAGGAGAGTTTAACTCAGATTGGTGGGTTAGGGGAGGCTCCCCTGAAGAGGGGTCAGCTAGGGAAAACGGGGGTAGAAGGGCATTCCAGACAACAGCCCTTCCGTGGGCGTGAGCGTGGGCATGGGCAGGGGAGGGCCTGATGGCCAGGCCTCCAGGCTTCCCAGGAACTGTGAGGCCAGGGGAAAGGCTCAGGCCAGGAGAGCGGCGTGATCATGTCTGTGTTCAGGAATGTGTGTGGGTCTCCCCCACCTCTGTCCTGGGCTCCCACCCCCCATCCCAGAGCGTCCCCTGCTGGTGCCTTCCCTTCTGCAAAGACAGGCCAGCTTGCCCCTCCAGCCCACTGGAGCAGCTGAGATGTAAAAAAGGAGCCTCTGGCCTTTCTCTTGCAGACCCTGTGGCCCCTTTCCTATCCGAATAAAAAGTCACCGCCCTTTGTCTTTTAAAGGGAAAGAGAAAGAATTTATGGGTGGAAATGAAGGGTGCCCTACTGCTCCGCCAGACAGAAGAGAGGGCCTCGTTGTGTGCACGATCGTAAATAATCAGCTTCCTCTGCCCAGAAACAGCAGAAGGGTTAAAAGAAAGCGTATATTCACGGATCTGTGTCAAACAAAGGCTTCTGCCTTGGCAGCCAGCCGAGTTGGTGGGGGCGGTGCGTTTGGCAGAGCCGCATGGTTTTCGAATCCCCAGACTGAGTGAGGCGGCAGCAACACAGACCTCCTCTCGTGCAGATGCACCCTGAGCAGCCCACTGAGTCTGCTGTCACTGTCCGTTCAGCGCTCTCTGTCCATTTCGAAGCCTGAAGTAGCTACACTGAAAGGGCATCTCTAGCTCCACTTCGCAGAGCTGGTCCCGGGACCAAGCAGTGCCCATGGCACAGTCAGGAGCGCACACTGCTCTGCTGAGACATGAGGCCTCCCTGGGCTGCCCGTTGGCTTGGTGGCCTGAAGTTCCCACGGTCACATCTCTGTGGTGCCTATAGCGGGGGTTCCGGATTCAGTGGGCGAGTCCTTATCCAGAGTGTGGGGACCCTGGCGACATTTGAAACTAGTATCTTTAGCCTTGAGGCAGAGGTCTTCCTGACGAAGACATCAGTAATGCCCCAGCTTGGAGACATCTGGTCTCTTTCTCAACCAACGTGTGCCAGTGGCGGATGCTGCCTGGGGCTCCCAGCGCGCGGGGACTCCCTTGCGTGCACCCAGGAAAGTGCCGGCTTCGCAAAGGCCTGGTCATTCCACAGCCTGATATGCAAAAGGCCCTGCGGGAACGGCCACGGCACTAGAAGTCACGTGGGTTGGCTTGTCCTCCACAGGTACACGTTTCAAAACTCAAAATCACGTTCGCACTTTTTTACCTGGAAAAGGTCCTGTCTGCCTCTCCCTCTAGCCACCGTGGAGAGCCTTCTGACGCCTTCCTGTCTCTCCTCCACGCAGGAAGCCTACGTGATGGCCAGCGTGGACAACCCTCACGTGTGCCGCCTGCTGGGCATCTGCCTCACTTCCACGGTCCAGCTCATCACACAGCTCATGCCCTTCGGCTGCCTCCTGGACTATGTCCGCGAGCACAAGGACAACATCGGCTCCCAGTACCTGCTCAACTGGTGTGTGCAGATCGCCAAGGTAAGTGGACGGGGAGTCCAGCCCGCGGGGCGGCACAGAGCAGGGGGCCGGCCCGGGGTGTTCCACCAAACGCGGAGCAGCTGCCCCTGCCCCTCACCCCCCAGGATGGTCATCGGTGGGCACCCACTTCCTTCTGGAAGAAATCACATTGATTGTGCTTCGCATCGAAGCAGTGCCCGTCCCACTGCACACTGAAAGTCTAATTCTTTGGCTGCCTTTGAACAGCTTTCTCTTTGTTGGATGCTCAGCATGGTTTGATGTGAGTGTTCTTATTTTTGGTGCTCTTTCCGTTGAATACTGTGGTGATTTGTGGTACAGTCACCCAGGTACTTGATAACAAGGCAAGCACACCAGGCTGAGCCTGGAAGGACACACGGGTCAGTGTGGCTGTGTGGACGGAGCTGGGCTGAAGGCCTGGTTGCTGCTTAGAGGAGGACTGAAAGACGCTTGTGCCGCATCACTGGGGCTTGACCCAGAGCGAGATAGGAGCTGACAGCCCAGACAGTGGCCAGGTGGCCCCACCTGTGCGCTGAGGACAGGAACCGAACAACAAAGTGGGTATTTAGCTGCTCAGGTGGCCTCAGGGCTTTTACCTTCATCTGAAACATTCTTCTTGATCCCAGCTGTGCCTCAGTTATTTGCAACTGAACTCGCTAAATTCTATGTCCTTCTGACCGTGGACGCACATTTTACTCAGCTGAACACAAGGAATTTGTGGGCGGGCCCCTCATGAGCCTACATCAATCATTACCTCCTGTCAGCCTCAGACCACGGGGCGGGGTGTGGAGGGGTGTGCCAGGGAGCAAACCATCCACCTGACTTCATCCAGTTCCTCATTTCTCACATCACCCTGGTCCAGAGTGGCAGTCAGTTCTGCACACTCACTCCTGCAGGTGCCTTCAACTTGCTCACTCAACTTCCAGCAGACGTGCAAGGCGACTTACTCGTGCATGAGAAACAGAAGCGTATTTTGGGCATTGCTCTGTCGGTAGCTGCCCATGATGCCACAAGATGGACTGTTTCTAGGAGCTGTGACCTGGGTGAGGCAGGCTCCCCTCCTGACACTGAGGTTCTGGGTCAGGTTGGCTAAGCAGTGGAAGGCCCCCCTGGAGAACCAGCCAGGGCACGTGGCCATTCCGTCTGGTGTTCGCATCTCAGCTGCAGCCTCTGGGGGCTCCCAGCACCCCGGGAAGTGGAGAATGCTCCTTCACTGACCACCACAGTCACTTGGTGTCCTTGTCACACTCATGACCCTGCTCTTAGTCACAGAGCACAGAAGTTACATCGTCGTTATTAGATAAGGGTCTCGGAAGGGGGAGTGTGTATCTCAGAGGCTGTGGCTTCGTGAAAATGCTTGTTATTTCTGTGTGCGACTGTGTTCTTTTCCCACGACTGCCACAGCAAATGACCACAGGTGTGCTGCTTACCACAGCAGAACCTTCTGTCCAAGTAAGGGCATGTTCTCAAGTTCCGGGTAGACGTGACATTTTGCAGGGTGGGGGGCGGGGGACTATTCCACCCACAACAGTGGCTCATCTATGGGAAGAGATAGTTAGCCCCGAGTAGGTTTGACTGAATCTAGAATTATTCCTGAAGGTCTACTCAGGTCCCAACTCCCGAACCCAGAAATTCTGCCTTAGCTTTCGTCCCTGGTCATCTAAGGCAGCAAACCAAGTGCCACGTGCTCCCTCCCAGACAGTACCTGTTACCTCGCTTTATTTTCTCTAGCTCAGGTTGCTGCCTAGGGAGATCTGGCGTACTTGTTTACTTGACTTGTGCCCACCCACCCTGTCTGGAAGGCAGGCGAGTCCTCTGAGTAGTGCCTGGGCAGCACCCCACCGGGCAGGGCTTCCCGCAGCCAGCCCCTCCTGCCTGCTTCCTAAGGCCCACCCCTCGTATAGTTAGCATTTTTTCTGTAATTATCTCGTGCGGATTCACAGCTCCACCGAAGTGACCAGTCATGTGATGCGTCACAAAGCCTTGGCAAGTTTTGCCCAGTGCAGAACTGGGCTTATGACCCCAGTCGGTGGGCTACACATTCACACCTGGATTCTGGCAACTGTTAGCACGTGACCTCAGGCAAGTGGCTTAGTCTGTTTGTGCCTCGTCTCTTTGGCTGTAGATGGGATTCTGCCCTCTGTCTTCCCCGACGTGGGGACACCAGTCAGCCTCTGAGAAGCGCCTGCCGCCCACCAGTCCCGGCACACATCTGGTGCCACCCGTGTTCCCTTCTCTGTTTTTTTCCCCAGATTTTGGCTCACTTGTGCTGGAGTAATGACAAAACTTAACCTGAACCATTGTTTGAATCTAGTTCTGTATCAACTCAAAGCAGCGTCTCCTGTTCACAGGACTTCTCTCCTTCTTGAGCGTTTTTTTCCCTCTCCCCTTTGCAATCTTACCATCGAATCTGCCTGACAACAAGCGCCTGCACAAACGGAAGTTTATTTGACCCCCCGCCCCCAAAATCAGCCTTCTACAAGCGTGATGAAGAAATCACAAAAACTTGAAATTGATCGGCACCCACATCGGCTTCACCTGGGCCCTGTTCACAGAGGACTCACGGTCCACAGTTCCTGTGTGGAGTTTCCCGGGCCTGGACGTTTTCCAGGATAGGCCTCCATACAATTGTACTCACAATTTCAACCTCTTATTTAAATCCCCTGCTCTGCCTCTTGTACTTGGTTTAGCTTCACTTTAAGTTGAAGTTCTTTCTCACGGTGGCTATTAGCTCTTTGTCTGACAAATTTGCTTCCTGGTGCACAAGAGACACCTTATTCTACTGTGTTTCAATAGCTGTGGTTCCTGGAGGGAAACGAAAATAATGGCTTCCTCAGTTGCAAAGAGAGAAGTTTGCTTTGGGTTTAGTGACTATTTATCCAAGTATTAAACAATTTTCTTTGTAAAAGTTTGAAGTGAAACTACCCAGAAACACTTAGTGGCTGACCAGAAACTAAACTCCTAGCATTTTCGAAGTGGGATTTATTGACTTCTAAATGTCCTGTGTTGATTCACAAGGCATGGGCTATCTTGGGAAGTTTTCTAAATATTGAGGGAAAGCTGGCCACTGTCATGCAAGTTTATTGTCTGGGCAAAACTGCTAAGAGGGCAAATAAATTCTATCACCCAGGCAAGAGGAAAAAGAAAAAAATGGAAGTGGCTGAGGGAGGAAATGGGGATGGGATTGAGAGAGCCAGAAGGAAGCCACACCCCCTTGCCATAAATGGTGAAAATGGGTTCTATTTTCCATATAAAAAACTTGAACTCAGGACCTTATGGAGACATCCCCTGCCTACCAATCAGAAAGACCATAGTTTCCTAAACCCCTGGCTCATGAGGTGAAGGGTGATAGTCACTTACCGGGAGTAACTTAGTTGCTTCAGAAAGCATATCCATTCTTTCTGGCTGTGTAAACCAGCTGGTAAATCCCCAAATATATTACAAGGCACAGTAATGTTATAAAGTATTCTAATCCCAGATCCTATCATCACTTCAGCTTGGAAACCAGTTACTGTGCCACACTCTTCCTCTTAGCACATCACCATGGAGATTGTCGCGAAGTCCTACAATAAATAAAGCCATCTAGACCGTTCCCAGCCCTTTTGAACAACAGAGTGTTCTTATCACCTAACCCAGAGTAAGATCTCACAAAATTGACTTTTCAGACAAATGATACAAGTTTAAGATCCTTGAGAGCAGCCCCTGGTGAGATTTGAAGATAGCTGGCAGGGGAGGGAAGAAATTTCTGTATGGGTATCATTCTCCCACCACTAGTTTAAAAGCACCACACTATGCATATAGTTCAATCTATGAGATAAAACTTAGTAAAGATAAACTTCAAAAAAATTCTTAGTTCAAAGGGTTCAGTTTTAAGTACATTTTACTGTGGGAAAAAGGAGGCATGCGTTTTTAAGTAACTTGCCAAGGTCTCAAGCTAGTAAGTAGCAACATCGGGACTTGACCCCAGGCTGCCTTGCCCAAGTCCACACTCGTTACCAGCACTTGCGTCATGGCTCCGGGTCGGACCCGCAGGGCAGTGAGCCCAGCTGTGCTCCCGCCTCACAGGGTAGGCTGTTAGTGCCACACGATCTCCGTCTGGAAGAGTATTTCTGACCCTTTTCTGCCTCTGCTTAGGGCAGGGCTCAGTGGTGGGGAAGCCATACTTGGACTTCACTTCGCCAGCATTCTGCCATCTGCCAGCCTCCCCCCTTCCTACTTTCTGCCCTTTCCATATTCACCATATCAGCGCGTGCCTGGACCTTTCCACGAGGGAGTTTACGAAATAGAGCAGAGGGGATCTCATCTCAGCCTCTTGCTCTGGACCCTCCCAGGAGAGGTACAGTGAGGCAGCCACAGGGAAGACAGTCTGTCAGGGGCAAAGCCAGCCACCCCCAGTCCTTCCTCATTCCACTGACGTGCCAGAAAAGCCTTTAAGATGACGTGAAACACGTCCCCGTGCTTTCCTACTATGTGGTGTGAAGCATGTCCCCATGCTCTCCTACTGTGCGCTGAGGCTTTAGGTTGGCTCTGCAAATTCCCCTTAACCTCAGTACTTCAGAATTGGTCCTAAGTGCCCTGTAGTAATGAACAAAAGTAAATACGTTGAACTAAATTAAAGTGGGGAGATGAACCAGGAAATGAGTTTCCCAAAAGGCCCCCCCCCCCCAGGCTCTGCTGATAGTGCTTCCCGCAGTGTCTCTGTTTAGACTCTGGGAGGTCATGAGCAATATCACGGCTCTTATCTTTGGTGACTGGTTAAAATATAACTCTGCCGGGCACCGAGATAGCCTTTCAAACTGCCTCTGGGGTGTGGGACAGAGACCCATAAATGGAGCTTTATCTAAGTTCAAATGAGCCTAATCTCCTCATCCCAACGATCCCGTTTAAGCCCCTCTGGCCGATTAACTGTGCACTCCAGCCTGTGCGAGCTGCCCTTTCCTCTCCTTTCCCAAGCTCCTCCGAAGGCTGGTGTTCTGAGAAAACATCCCAGTTCATTCCAGTTACTCTGGTCCGGTAATGACCAGAGAGGTGGGGGGCGTGGGGGTGGGGCGCCGTTCCTTTTATTAGATTTACACCAAGACGCAGACTTGACTCAGAGGCACAGGACCAAGAGCTGGATGTTAGTTTTTTGTCTTGTTTCTTTACATCCCAAGCAGCCTTTGGGCCAGCAGGCGAGTGGCACTTGGAGGCCCCAGCAGGAAACTCAGGACTCGGTCAGGATGGTGGTCTTGGGGACTCAGAGGACTTGGTCTGTGACGCAGCATCCCAGCCCCTGGGCTCCCTGGGTGGGTTTTCAGGGTGATCATGAGGCTGCTGGGACTGTCAGCACCTTCTGGAAGAGGCTTCTACACAGATGTGTTTGAAATGCCTGGCACATCATCAGGGTTCAGAACTGTAGCTGCCATTATCATTCATTCTTCATTTATTCATTCATTCATCCTTCAACAGGCTTTTATAAAAATGTGTCCAGTGTATCGGATCCTCTGTTCGGCCTTTAAAGACATAGAATGAGCATGAGCGATGATAGTTAAATAGAGCTGAAAATGCCCTCTGAAGTCCTCTTTGTGCATTTAATGAACTCACAAAAGACATGAATTTTAAATAAAGGGAGAGGGACAAGGAAAGGGTGACTGTTTCCTGTGTGTAGGGACTTATATGTGATTATTACTATATGTATGTACAACACCTACACAATACCTACCTCAGAAGATGATTTCAGGGAGTGTGATGGAGCAATGAATGAAAGAGATAGAGGGTGGAAGGGAAGAGAGAAAGCAGGGGTGAAGGTGAGAGAGAAGCACTGAAGTAGCACAGAGCCTGGAATACAGACGTTGGTCTAACCAGACAAGAAGCCAAGCATAATTCACCCTTTTTGAGTGGGTAAGAGCACATCATATTTAATAAATAGAAGCCTTACTCTTTTATAAGAGACGGGGGACCCAGCACAGAGCATAGTCTCAGGGTCCCAGGAATCAAATGGGAGACTGAATCTGATGAAAGGAGTCCCCCTGTGCAAGAGGGGACGGAGTAGCAGGTTTGTCCTGTTTGGAAGCATGTTCTCAGCTTGTCTTTCCCTCTACCTCTCCACACGTCATCTGTACATTACGATTCCTAATTTAAGAGTGCTGTTCCAGAGAAGAACCTGCTAACTTCCTCCTCAGTAGACGTGAGCCCCGTTAACCTCCCCCCCGACCCCCAGCACCTGAGAAGTCTTAGACAGGGAACCATGTAGATCAAACAGCATCATCAGCATTTATTCAGGCGCTTTCTAGGTAATACGAGGGAGAAGGGAGGAGACCTGGGAAACCATCTTTTTTTTTTTTTCCTCCAAGAAAAGACAAAACACTAAAGGCCTCAAAAGTAGCCAGCAAAGACTAATTCCTGGTACCATTTTCATAAGATTCTACTTTTCCTATGATGGCTAGTTTTGCTCTAGAAAGAAAAAAAAATGTAATGATACCTTGATGTGACAAGCTAATAATTTTCACCTAATATCTATGCAAAAGGAAGCAAAGAATTTGCCAGAAAATTTGGGGAGGGAAGGATTTTATCCCTGTCATTGCATTAAAATGGAGATCCCCTCCACAGCTGCAAGCAAGCTAAAAAGTAAAACAGAGTTGGCTAAACCCATTTGTTTGCATTTCATGCACTTCAGGAAGCATTCTTGCGGTGCCCACTCTTAGCTGGAGAGTTCATGAGTGTCTAAAGCAAGTTGGGAATGCGCCCCCTCCTGGCTGGAGAGAGGAGAGGTGCATTTGTGGGTAGGTGGGAGAGAATCCAAACAACCTCGGCAGAGCGGGACCTCCCCACAGCACCTCTGCCCTAGCAGCACCACCCTGCACAGAGGGGAGGGCTGCCCACTCATGTCAGCAGGTTGCAGCTTGGTCGGTATAAGGGAGCTTGGCTCAGCTAGGTCAGGAGTGACCCTGCCTGCCAGCAGGGAGGCAGTGCGTGTGACAAAGACGCCGAGAAGGCCGTGGGCAAGGGCTGGGGCTCAGGGGTAGGATTTCTAGCAATGAATTATGTGTTGGGCACTGTGTTGGGTGCTTCTCAGCTACCCTCCCTCCCTTCCTTCCTTCCTTCCTTCCTTCCTTCCTTCCTTCCTTCCTTCCTCCCTTCCTTCCTTCCCTCCTTCCTGCCTTCCCCTTCCTTTCCCTTCCCTTCCCTCACAGCAGCAGTTCTGACTACAACAGAATTATGGAGGCTACCAGGGAGGAGAGGGGAAGGGCGCTTTGAAGCAAAAGCAATAGCCACGTCATTTCAGTTTTAAAGAGAGAGAGAATAACACCGGGCACAGCTCTGACTCGGTGGTGAGCCGTGTGAGGTAGCGCGGGCCACGCTGGGGAGCGGGTGCCGCCCCTGATGGAGAGCACACAGCTGGCTGAGCGCAGGGAAGGTGAGGAGTCTCGGCTCAGCTGATGGGGGAGCACGTGTCCTCTGCTTTGTGGTCCATCTGGGTTTGAAACTCGAGTAACTGAGTTGGTCCGCAGGCTGTGGGTTATTGTTAAGCTGAAACTCGAGTAACTGGATGGAGAAAAGTGAACAAAGCAGCAGCTACTCGATTTGCCTCTTCTCCATCCCGTAGATAGTTCCTCTCGTTTACAAGGTACCAGTGACTGTGTCCACCAAGGGGAAGGACACGGACGGGCTCCCGCAGCCCCTGACGCGCGCGGAGAAGCGCAGAGCGCCTTCCCTCTCGGCCGGAACCGGGTCTGTGCGCCCAGGGTGGGGGTCTCACAGCGTGGCCCCTTTTTTTAGGGCATGAACTACCTGGAGGACCGGCGCCTGGTGCACCGTGACCTGGCCGCCAGGAATGTCCTGGTGAAGACGCCACAGCACGTCAAGATCACAGACTTCGGGCTGGCCAAGCTGCTGGGGGCCGAGGAGAAGGAGTACCACGCGGAAGGAGGCAAAGTAAGGGGCAGGCTCGTCGGCCAGCGGCGTCTTCCGCCAGCACGCTAACTGATGTGGGGGAGGTTCCGGGCGACGCCACGGCCGCTCCACCGACAGCTGGGTCCAGCGAGGTCTTCTGTCCCTGCAAGCTGGAGCAGCTTGGGGAGCAGGATTTGCTGGGAGGGTGGGTCCTTTCCGACGTGTTCGGAGGCCAGATGCAGCACACATGGTCTCAGCTCCCTCTCCAGGCTAGCCAAGGGTGCCTTTCAACCCCCCCCCCCCCCCCCCCGCAGGATAAAGCACCCTTCAGAAGAACAGCTGGGGACATGTCACAGCTAATTTGGTGGCACACTGCTGTTGAGGACATCTCAGAAATACGGAAAGCTCCCAAGTTGTTCTGAGAGTTCCCGAGGTTATATGTGACTCATGCCCGGCACTGGCAGCAGTGGGGTGGGCCCCCCCTCTAAGACAGGTTTGGGGGCTCTCCATGGGACTCTTCCCCCAGCAGGGAGGGGCACAGGTCTCCTGTTAGGCCTTCTGGAATATTCTGGATCAGCTGTACCCCTCTTACGTTTCACTCTGGCCTGCGTTGCTCCAATCAGCTGGCCCAAGCAAGCACCCACAAACGCAGGGTGGATAGGACTACAGGGCACTACCAGGGCCCCAGCTCACCAGGCCCACCCACAGCTGCCAAGCCTGGAGCCTAACAGAACAGCCCTGCTCTCAGCCAGATTTAAAACCTGTCCCTCCTGCTGGGAGAGCACTAGGCCTGGGGGATAGGAGTGGGGGTGGCTGGCTTTCCCACGTTTGTCACTTGCAATTTGTCCCAGCGTGATTTAATGGTTTTCAGCAGAGGGAAGCTAATAGTTGTCTTATTACTTTATCTCTCGTCATCCCTAGGTGCCTATCAAGTGGATGGCTTTGGAATCCATTTTACACCGAATTTACACCCACCAAAGTGACGTCTGGAGCTATGGTGAGTCAAAATCCCGATGCTAATGACTTTGTACTGAGGCAAAGCTGTCTTGCACTGTTTGTTGACTTACATTATATGCTCTGCCATCCAAGTTATTTTCTTCCAAGACAATGACTAACAATAACGTAACAGCTGCTGTCTATCTTTTGTACTAAGAAAACGTGACAAAGGAAATTGAGTCTAACTACCATGCTAAGCACCACTGGAGATATTAGTGACCTTGTCAAGAGGGGATAACGGGGCAGAGAGAGCTTAAACTTAGGAAATGCCTGTGCCTGCAAAATCAAACCAAACTTGACCTATTGCCATGAATTTGAAGTCAACCAAAGGAAGATGACAAATGAGTTTTCACGGGGAAGCGTTTCCAGTAGAGAAACGAGGTTAAGTGAAGGATTAACTCAGGTGGCTAGTGGTCCATAGAGTGAATGGCAGTCTCCGTATGGGAGAGAATGGCTTAACAAAAATGCACCGTGAGGATGTCTGCGGGAAAACAGTAAGGAAAAGGGAGGCCGTGACTGCTTCCAGCACTGGTGAGGACCAGCTCATCAGGGCCCGATTCTCATTCCTGCTCCGAATCGCACCATCGCCTGCACAGGCCCAACCCCATCCTCTGAGGAGCTTCCCTGTTCCCAGCAGGCCTTTCACTGTCTTGCTTCGCTGCCTCTGTACGAAGGGCTTCCTGAGCCTGCAGGGCCTCATCCTTTAAGAAAGTGTCACTAACGCATTGTCACTGACTGCTGTGCTACGTGTCCTCCCATGTCACCCAGCCATCTGCTGAAAGGCTGCAAATCTTCCCTACTATGTCTACTTGTGACTTATCAGCCTATCCGCAGCTATTAAAGCAGCGGGTGAAGAGGAGGCGTCACCCCAACCACTGTAGCAATGTGTCTGTGGGGGAAGCAATGTTGAAAGGAATTTCCAAGAGGCATTTAGTCATTGTCACAAAAACAAAATCATTCAGGATATTGTCCACTTAGCATTTTTTTCACAGCACTGTTAACTTCCTAACATTCCAAATGTATTTTTTTTTTAATTTCATGGATCTTCGTTTCACCTCTTCAGAATCAAATTTTACAAAGGCAGAGATCTTTGTGAATGGATGAATTTTTACAAGTACCTGTGAGCTGAGCTGTCAACAATTAATGAACTAGATAAGGAAATAAAAATCTTCTGATGGCTTCTTAGTTTTAGTCACTTTCAAGATAAGTCTACCCCCCAAGACGGGAGGAAAGACGTGCTTTTTTTCCCACCCCGGGACCCTGCCCAGAGTCATCTTCCTTGTCACCGCAGTAGCACAAGTCACCTCTTTCCCTCAGTGACACCACAGCAGGGGCTTCTAATGGGTCTTCTCTCTTCCTCTTTTGCACAAGCTCATCTAGTCTCCAGATAGTGAGGAAAAAATATTTTTAACCATAGCGGGCTTTCCCTCATTTTCCAACTTTGCATCCTGTATATTAATTCAGGCCATTTCGTTTGGGATGGCCCCTGGAAAACCCAAGCAGGTTTGTGGTATCTGGAGGCCATCGGACCAACTGGAGATCAGGAAACCACCGGGTCTGTGTCTGACCCCTCCCTGTGTGGTCTGGAGACCCAGGCCCAGTCCCACTGAGGGAATCGCTAGTGGCATCACAGGGCACATTCACTGTCCAGGTGGGGATAAGCTCCCTAAGGTGTTTGTATGTTTCTAGGGCAGAGAATTCCAGGCACAGAGGCACAGAGATGGAAAGACCATCAGAACTCAGGGATGGTCTGCAAAACAAACACCAATTCTAAAATTACTACTGCTTTGATTTTTTTTTTCTTTTAATCATGATGATTGCTTTTGTAACAAAAAGTACAGGATTTTTATGTTTATCAAAAGAACATAGGGATTTTTTTTCTCCCTCTCTCTTTTTCTTTTCTTTCTTTCTTTTTTTGTTTAAAACCCCAGTTTATGTCCTTGTTTGTAATCTCCATCTTCCCACTTCCGAGTCACTTAGGATAGCTGTGTGAGTGTGTCACTCCTGCTCCATAGCATAATAATATTTATGTTATTAGCGTGGTTGTGCTGTCTTTGTTTTTATTGCTAAAGTTTACCACTTACTGGCCACTTACTATGTGCCTGGCATTGTCTGAACATTTCAGCTGTATTATCTTCTTTGATCCTCACAACCACCTAGGAAAACAGACACTGTCATTATCCCACTTTACAGAGCGGTAAACTGAGGCTTCCAACAGGGAAGCAAATTGCCCCAGGCCACAGAAACCTAGGTTTTTAAACATTAGAAACAGTATCAACAATGATGACTAAAGACAAGGCGTGATTATCGACTCAAAGTGGCTACTTCATCCCGTCAGGGGTCACCGTTTGGGAGCTGATGACCTTTGGGTCCAAGCCTTACGACGGAATCCCGGCAAGTGAGATCTCAACCATTCTGGAGAAAGGCGAGCGCCTCCCGCAGCCGCCCATATGCACCATCGACGTCTACATGATCATGGTCAAATGTGAGTAACTGCTGTGCCGTCCACATTTGCTTAGCTGGACCTTGGCACTCACAGTGCCTTTCTGTGCCCAGGAAGCATTGCCGCCTCCAGCCAAATAATTGAGACTTTAGATTTCCCCAAAGAAATGCTGTCACACTCTTTACAGCAGGCAGTCGAGTTCAAAAACTTCCGTCAATCCCACCCGCCTCCCCAAACATTCTTCAGGAAGTGCTTGCTTGGCTCACTGAGCATTGTGACCTGACATTTGCCTGTGTTTGCAGGCAGGTAAATAAAATCAAAATCCTCCGTAAGCCGTTACACCAAAATGTCCAGTTCTGAGTTGCTCAATGAAAAAGCCGCCCCCCCCCGCCCCCATTTTGAAGCTTGTTACCAGAGAGACTGTTTTGAAATGCCTAATGATGAGTAAGCACATGAGACTGATAGAATCAACATTTCTGCTTTGACTTAAACCTTTCAAATAGTGGATTTATGTGAGGTCGTACTGCAGAGTAGCAAGTAAACATTTTAATCCAAATAAGAGTGTGAAACTTGGTTGGTGCTGCTATTCCACCCAAATCACGAGTTCAGCAGGCTAAGGAGGTGACGTTCCGTGTGTGATGGGCATTTCCACAAGAAGCAGCACAGGGAATAGCATGGAGCAAAGCTAAGGTGCACATTAATGCCTTTCTGAACTTCGGATCACAGAGTTCATCTATTTCAACTTCCTGGCTTTGGCCCGAGGAAGCGGGGGTCCAGAGAGATTGCATGATTTGTCAAAGGTCACATAGCAGTCTGGCCTAAAATAGCCTGACATCCTGCTGATAGAAACTAAATGGGAACCCTCAAGAGGCACGAGGATTTCCAGGCGCTCGCTGCTCCTCCGGCTTGTGTCACCCAGGCCTAGGTCACTGTGGAAGCAAGTGCACGGGCATGGCTGGCCCAAGTGTCCTCCTAAGGAAGGCACTGGAATACCCCGTCACCTGCATGCGTGTTTACTGAGCGTGTCACACCGTGAAAGCACCAGGGCAGGGCGTTCCCAAAGCCCGAGGTTCCTAATGCAAGTCCCTAAGTTTCCCTAAATGGAATCTGGTTTCAAGCTTGCAAGATTGTTGAGTGAAAGTAGAGAAGGGTGATCACTGAGTGAGGGCTTTGAGAGCCTGGACACCAGGGCACCTGCAGTCAGAGCAGTTCACAGAGAGCGATGCATGTAACACGGCCGCTGGGTCACTTAAGGCGAGGCCTGAATGCTGGCCCTAGGAGAGCAGGCGCAGAGAACTGGAAGATGTTGTTGTCATTCCGATTCCTACATGTCGTGGCCTTTAAACAGTAATCAGCGCTGGTTTGCCGAGGCCAAAGGTTAGATCTCTTTCTTCTTCATTTATTTGTCTAAAAGGATCTCACCCTAAGTGCTTTCTTTAAGCAGTGCCACTTGTATCATTTCTTTTCAGGGTTCTGACGGTACCATTTTTTCTCGTTCCTTCTCCAGGCTGGATGATAGATGCAGATAGTCGCCCAAAATTCCGCGAGTTAATCGTTGAATTCTCCAAAATGGCCCGAGACCCCCAGCGTTACCTTGTCATCCAGGTACCAACCAGATCTCAGTCTGCACTTCTATCAGGAAAACTCCCTCCATGGGGCATCAGATGTCACTGTGCTCCATCGGGGGGCCCACACTGTCACCCAGGCCATGTCAGTAGATGCTCGGTGCCCCGGGGGAGGCACAGGCCACGCTGTGAATGAAGTGGAGCTCATCCACTGTGCCTTGCAGCTCTGTTTGCTGCCCCCACCTGAGCGCCAGTGTCCAGACAGCCTCCCACACTCCCCGACACTCTGTTTCAGGCGTCACTTTTGTGCGTCAGCTCGTCAAAGCCTTCGGGCCAAACCTGGCTTCAAATCCCTGATTCTCCACTTAACCACCTTTGGTTAACAAAACCAAGCTCATGGGGTTGTGTTAGAGATTCGATGACATAATATATGCAAAACACATCGCATAGACCCCCAAAGGTTCTGCTGAGCAGTTGCAGAGTGTGTGTGTGTGTGTGTGTGTGAAGGGGGAAGGGTGACAGGGAAAGGCGGGTTTTCCCCACACCAGCACGCAAGCAATTCACCACCAGCGGGCGCCCTACAATTCGTCTCAATTCTGGCACTACCTGGAGACAGCGTCCCATCCCCCAGGTTACGGGCTCAGACCTCCAAGGCTGCTCCCCGCCTCTTCCTCTTCAGATGCCAATTGCAAGTCTGGGTTTCTGACCGACAGGCTATAAATCAGACGTTTCTACAACCCTCTCCTTGGGTTCCATTAATGTGCTAGAGCAGTTCTCACAGCTCAGGAAACCCATTTACTGACCAGATCACTGGTTTATTATAAACGGATATAACTGGGAACAGCCAGAGAGAAGAGATGCACAGGGCATGAGGGGGAGAAGGAAGGGGTTCCCATGGCCCCCCCCCCACCGTGCATCGCTCTCCCCAGATCTCCATGTGCTTACCAGCCTGGAAGCTCTCTGAACCCCATCCTTTTGAGTTTTTACGGAAGCTCCATTGTATGGATGATTGACGGAATCGCTGGCCATTGGTGATTGAGCCCACCTCCAGCCCCTCCCCCTCGCACAGGTTGGTGGGTGGGACTGGAAGTTCCAAGCCTCTAATCACGAGGTTGGTTTTCCTGGCAACCAGCCCCCTTCCTTAGGTGTGGGCCTAAAGCCACCTCGTTAACGTAACAAAGGGCACCTTCCTGGCTCTCAACACGGAGGAAATTCCAAGGTTTTTAGGAGCTTTGTGCCAGGAACAGCAGGCAAGGCCAAATATATATTTCTGATTACAAATCACGACATCACAGCACCTAACTGCGTAGTACACACTCCATAAATGCTGCGATTTCATCCCTTTCTTTCCCCTCTTGAGTTGTTTTGTGTTGCATTCAGAGAGGCTTTTAGACACTAAGGAGTTTTTCATGTTTTACTTTCATGGGGGGAGGGGAGGAAGCAGCTCTACTTCTCGGGGAGGTGGGGACGCGGCTGTAGCTGACCTGGCAAACATGCAGGCACCTGCTGCCAGTACACCTAGAGGCGGGATTGCATGCCTGTGGGCCTGTCTAACGGGCTCGAAATCTCTGCTCCAGGGGGATGAGAGAATGAACCTGCCCAGCCCGACAGACTCCAATTTCTATCGCGCCCTGATGGACGAAGAGGACATGGAGGACGTCGTGGACGCGGACGAGTACCTCATTCCGCAGCAAGGCTTCTTCCACAGCCCCTCCACGTCCCGGACCCCACTTCTGAGTT
Source organism: Hipposideros armiger (assembly GCF_001890085.2). NCBI lineage: Eukaryota > Metazoa > Chordata > Mammalia > Chiroptera > Hipposideridae > Hipposideros > Hipposideros armiger. Next base: position 2,475,026 of record NW_017731542.1, on the reverse strand, counting down.
CTCTGGTAAGAGGCTGCGCTGTTCCCCAAGCCGTGTCGGTTGGTTTGAACAAATTGAGTCTTAGAGGAAGTGATGCCTGTCTAGTGGAACTCACACAGAGACGAAGACGTCCATGTTAACCAAGCAGCAGAGCCAAAATCGGCATGAATCGATTCAGTGTATTATTTTATTGCATTGCGACAACCCGATTGTAACCTTGTTAGCTTCACTCGGGAACAGAATTGAACAGAACTAAACCTAGTTGTTCTAAAGCTGATGGGTCGAGATGAAACGAAGCACCTTTAGATGCATCTACTGCATGAGACACCTCGTTCAGTCCGTGGAAATGGGTGAGAACATGCAGGCGCTGCATAAACAGCTCCCGTTCCTCCCGTTCTTTTTCAGAGCGCCACCAGCAACACTCCCACTGTGGCCTGCATTGACAGAAACGGGGTATGTATGACAGCCCGAGGAACAGCTCTGTCTCCTGGCGCTCGTTTGCGTAGAAAATGCCCCTCTGAGCCCACGGGAGCTTGAGTCCCCTTCCTGCTTCATTGCTTCTCCCCTGCATGGTTCCTGGACCGACCCTACGGCCAGCAGCGAACAGTCACTTTCTTGCAGTGCTGTTGAGGATGTCTCTCAGGAACCAAAAGCATCAGCATCGCCTGGCAGTTTGTAAGAAAAACGCAAACTGGGGGGCCACTGCCCAGACCTCCAAAGCCGGGCCTTTAGGGGTGCCCCCCAGCCTCCCTCCCAGGTGGTGCTGAGGCGTGCTATCAGGAAGCCTTGGTGTGGACCCCCACTGACCAGTATAGAAGCCACTAGCCAGCGGTGGCTACTTAAATTGAACTTGTCATTCATTAAAACTGAACAATGAGTTCCTCACACAAGTGGCTCGTGGCTGCCGTAAGGACCAGCACAGATGATGGACCGTTTCTGTCCTTCGGGCAGGCCTGCTAGCCAGCACTGACTGGGGCCTTGGCACCCGCCCTGTGGTCCCTAGACCAGCAGCGTGGCTGTCACCGGGAGCCCGTTAGAAATGCAGAGTCTCGGGCTCTGCCCAAAACCTGCTGAATCAGGTCTGCTCTGTGATAAGATCTCGGGTGATTACACACATTGGAGCCTGCACAGAACTGACTAGAGTAATCTTGCCTCCTTTCCTCCCCAGCAGAGCTGTCCCCTCAAGGAAGACAGCTTTCTGCAGCGCTACAGCTCAGATCCCACAGGCACCCTGACTGAGGACAACATAAATGACACTTTCTTCCCGGCGCCTGGTGAGTGGCTCGTTCCTCAGCCTGCCCATCCAGCAGTGGCCAGCCTCCATGCCCTGGTGCCCAGGCCGCTGCTTCCTCAGGCTGGCCCAGAGGTGGACACAGTGGCAAATCTGCAGACATAGTGAAGGAAGTGAGAGGCAGAGAAATACAACAGGACTGAGCATGGCACACGGTCTTTGTTGAGCTCAAGTCGTATCCAGGTGGTTGGTTGGAGGTTGGTTTTTAGAATGAATCTGCAGATTTTCTAGAATGTGAAGCAAAGAGCTCAGATATGTGTGTGTGTGTGTGTGTGTGTGTGTGTGTGTGTGTGTGTGTGTGTGTGGGAGAGAGAGGGGAGGAAGGGAGAGAGAGAGAGAGAGAGAGAGAGAGAGAGAGAGAGAGAGAGAGAGAGAGAGAGAGAG